>NC_089270.1:26392605-26701216 GCF_963930625.1 Muntiacus reevesi | reverse complement strand
GCTGACAAAGAAATACCCTACATGTGAGATTCTAGCTCCTACTGGTTTTGCCATTTTGCTTCATCTGCTGATACAGGGACAAATACAGGTCTGAAGATCTGCCTCATGGATAAAGATGATGAGACTTGCCCTGTGTTGTTGAGGAAGATAGATCTAGGAACATAGCAAAAAGGTAGAGTTTTGCTATTATATGAAGGACTCTCTAACAGTTTGGGTTAAATAAAATACCCATGATTATTTTTATGGAAAATAATTTATTAGTTGGAAAAGATAGGAAAAGCATAAGGGAATTGAAGCAGAAGCAAACGAAATTCCTGCTCACATTAAGAATCTGTCTCTGAGAGCTTTAAGTGCCCCCGTGTGGTTCTTAGCTAGAGTAGATCATGGTTCTCTCTGCCAGTTCTGTAACTTATATCTCCTTTTAATGTAGAATTATCACAGTGTATTACAGTTCCAATTTACAGATCTGTTTTTATATGAGAGTAGAGAATTGTGTGTCTCCATTACTTGGCATGGCCCTGGGATTATTTCTTGGTTATTGAATAAATGAAATGCCTGACAAAAGTAAATTCCTCATTTAGGTAATTTTAACAAAAAAAATGATACTCTAAAATAATCATATTGTGTTGTCTTAGCATTTCTAACATCAAAAATTAATTTCCTCAGTTGGCACTCTGTGTTAATGGCCACCAACCCTTTGCTACAATCTGCAATTTTGCATAAATCACAGAGGTAATGATAGCCTAGAAGATTGTGCAGGGGGCTGGCTCCCAGTGAACAGTTCTTGGTTGACTGTAGACTCTTATATAGTCAGAAGCATTTCTTGCCCAGCAGCTAATTATTAAGTTCTAACAGAGCTCTACGATTCTAGGAGATAGGTCCTAAGTCTTTCGTTCTTATTATATCTTACAAATATGATGTAAAACACTGGGCACAATAAAGTTGCTTAAGACTCTTCTTATAAAAGATTTTTACCTAGATTTGTGTGATAGAGAAAAAGAGGCCTGAGCCCAGGCTGTTATCATATGCACACTAAGAGGATAAAGCTCAGTGTGAGAAAAAGTCATCTGAGGGTCAAAGATATGCATCATTCTGTGGCTGCGGTAACTTGTTGGTTCTGATTATCCTAGGGAAAAAGCTAAGGCACTAGAAATGACTAGGTGCAGCAAGCCCTGGGATTCACTGAAGAAAAGTGATGGAACACCAGAATTGAAAACAGAAATGACAAAATTTTTACAATGCCAAGTAAGACAGATTAAATAAGAGTAGGGTTAGGACAGCTAATTCACAGGAAAAGGGACAGGGTTTTGTTGTTTAAGTTGTGTCAGACTCTTTAGCGAACTCATGGACTATAGCCTGCCAGGTTCCTCTGTCCATCGGATTCTCCAGGCAAGAATACTGGAGTGGGTTGCCATTTCCTTCTCCATGGGATCTTTGTGACTCAGGGATCGAACCTGTATCTCTTACATCTACCTGCACTGGCAGGCGGGTTTGTTACCAGCTGAGCCACCAGGGAAGTAAAAAATATTTTTTCTTTATTGATTTGGCTGTGCTGACTTAGTTGTGGCGTGCTCAATCTTCTAGCTGCAGCATGCAAGATCTTGAGTTGTGGCATGTGGGATCTAGTTCCTCTATCAGGGATCAAACCTGGTCCCCCACATTGGGAGCATGGAGCCTTAACCACAGGACCGCCAGACCACCACGGGAGTCCCTCCAGGAACAGGTATCTAGGGACAAATGCGGAAGAGTCTGAGGCATTATTTGAATATGTTTATTCTTAACTCCCTTGGTTCACTTCTCTTTTGCTGTCATCATCTACTCTAGTGAATAGTAGGTTAAAAACCTTCCCATGGTTTGATTGTGCAGCAATCAGAAACTGATCCATCAAGTCTAAAAAAGACTTTGATATTGCCATGAGTATTCCTAGCCACACTCAGGGGTAAAAAAAACAGAATTAACTAGATGTTATTAATTAAGAAGTAGAGTTATCTAAAAGATCTTTCCATGCTGATTGAAATTTATCTCAGTTTTTTTTTCTTTTGCTTGAAGCTTTATAGGTTGTTAATTATATGTGTATATAACTCACTGAACTATGTATCACTCAGTTCCTTAAGGAAATCATCAGGAATGATGAAGTGGGAGGTTTTGGTTTTAATTTTGGTTTTTGAAAGGATTTGGGATGCTCTCATTTGGTGGTTTTTTAATTATTATTTTTTTGGCTGTGCCGGGTCTTCATTGAGGCACTCAGGGCACTCAGGCTATTCACTGTGGTGCATGCACTTCTCTACTTGCCACAGGTGGGCTCAGCAATTGCAACACACAGGCTTAGTTGTGGCATGTGGGATTTAGTTCCCTGACCAGGGATCGAACTTGGGCCCCTTCATTGGAAACAGAGTCTTATCCACTAGACCACAAGGGAAGTCCCAGGGGTCTCTCATTTGGAACAAGAGAATGCTTGAGTGGGCTGTTAACGTCTAAGGGAAGTTTTCTAAATATAGGAGAACTGCATTAAGATAGAGATGGGAGGATGTTTCATAATTCTGGTGCCTTGGGATGGTTCTAAACATACACTTTACATTTGTTGATTGTTTACAGCTTGTACTTACTTTTAGTAACTACATGTCTTTAATAATATTTATATATAACAAATATAATAACAAATATATAATATTTATATATAACAAATATTTATAATAATATTTGTTTAATTAATTGTTAATACTGAGAGTTCTCTCAGTATATGCAAGATACTGAACAAGACTTTGAAAGGAAAACTGATACAAAGGACACAACTTCTGTTCTAACTAGACTTTGTGATGTTAGACCCCAGGTGGTGGTGAAGGGAGGAGGGACTTCATAGATGATGCCAAGTTTATGGGCAGAAAATACAAGGAAGGTGGTGCCATTATAAGAGTAGATAACATAGGGAGGATAGCAGGTTTGCAGTGGCATTTGCAGCTAGCAGACATGAAGGAGGACACAATGAGTGAAGGAATTTGGGTTTTAGTTCATATATCATCCATTTATATTTATGTGTGGCACTTGGACAAGTAGATCTTGAGTAAAAGAATAGAGTTAATGGGGTCTGTTTGGAAGTCATATGAGGAAATATCACTTTTAAAGGTATAGGAGCCATTCAGATGTTCCCAGGGAAATGGTATGGAATGGAAAATCATAGAACCTTGGGAAATAGGTGACAAGGAGAGGATAGAAATGGCCAAAGAATTTGGAGGAAAAAAAGAGCTCAGTCTTGTGGCAGTCAGGAGAGCAGAATATGGAAGCAGGCATGGGGTGACTTGCAATGCAATGATTGGAGAAAGAATGAGTGACAACATCATAAACAAGATTCATCATTATTCAGGGAAAATTGTGTTAAAATCAGCAATAAAAATTGCTAAGTTGATTTTTTAACACTAGAATTGGTTTTATATTTTCATTCAGCTTCCCATTAATATGAATTATATTTGTCTTGGTAACTCAAGCACTGAACATTCAAATTGTGACTTATGAGCAGCAATGTGTTCTAGCAAGTGTTTGGCGTAGTGTTTGGTCATAAAATTCAACTTTTCCATAACAACATTTTTCTGTTGACTTTATTATTTTGTTGGTAAATTCTTAAAATTATTTTTTGGTGTTTTGACCTTGCATCTGGCACTTTTGTTTGCTTAAACATTTGCATAGAAGAAAATTTATTTAAACTGTTGCATAGAGTAAAATTCACTTTTTTGGTGTATAGTTCCATGAATTTAGACAAATGTACAGTCATGCAACTATCACTAATATCAAAATTCCCCAGGACTGATCCTTATATAGTATTATGAAAGTGTTAGTGGCTCAGTTGTATACAACTCTTTGTGACCCTGTGGACTGTGGCCCGCCAGGCTCCTCTGTCCATGGAATTCTCCAGACAAGAATACTGGAGTGGGTTGCCATTCCCTTCTCCAGGGAATCTTCCCAACCCTGGAATCGAACGTGGGTCTCCTGCATTGCAGGTAGATTCTCTATCATCTGAGCCATCAGGGAAGCCCCTATAGAGTATTATAGATACTGTTTTAAATCCTTTTTTAGATTATTTATCATGAAGTGAGTTGGATTTTCTTGAATCTGCTGTTTGCAAGATACTTCTGCTAGGGTTTGGGGAAGACATTCTGGGCAGCCTTCAGATTTTTTTCTTCACCACCTTCACAGAGTCAAGCCATTTCCTGCTTAAACAGCTCCTCTGAGTCTTTGTGTTACCACTCACTGTGAACTATGCGAGGTGCAAGAGGGCTTCTTCTGCCTTTATTCCTAAATGCAATAGGAGAGAGAGATTTTGCAATTTGCTATGACCTCTTTCACCTTCAGGAAGTATATTTTTGTAATCATTTTTCAGAGATCTGCCACTACTGGCCATGTTGTTATTGGTTGAACTTCTTTCTGCCTTTCTCCCTGTGTGATATCTACTAACTCTGCTGCGCCTGGGTAACTGTTACATATTTTTGGAATCTGTGAAAAATATGTCTTCTAGTTTTGCTAAAAAGGGGAATTGTGCAGTTTTTGTTGTCATTAACTGTGTAACTTTTGCATACTATCTGGGAGGAGCAGATAGAAGATCCTGTTTAACACATCCATGTTCTTACTGGAAGTCCTTCCTTTAACTGCTCTCATCACTGCCTTTCTCTCATTCCCTTTCTTTGGCTCACACATTAAGCTCTGGTATCCCTCACACTGCCAACTCCTCTTAATCCTACATCACTTTATTAAAGCATGGAGTACTTCCTGTTATTTCCTAGACCATGTCATCATTTCCTGAACATATAATTTCAAAGTTGGTCCACTTTTTCTTGCTATCCTTTTGATTTGAAATGCCCTTTTATTCTTTCCCTGATTAGTATACTGTTGTTCATACTTCATGGCAACCCACTCCAGTATTTTTGCCTGGACTATCCCAGGGACTGGGGAGCCTGGTGGGCTGCTGTCTATGGGGTCACACAGAGTTGGACACGACTGAAGCGACTTAACAGCAGCAGCAGTTCATACTTCATGAGCTAAAAATGTGTATTGACTCCTTTATGAAGCCTTCTTTGGCATCTCCTCAGCTGTTGTTTTTTCTGACTCTTTGTGACTTCATGGACTGCAGCACACCAGGCTTCCCTGTCCTTTAGTCTCTCCCGGAGTTTGCTCAAATTCATGTACACTGAGTCAGTGATGCTATCTAATCATCTCATCCTCTGCTACCTTCTTCTCTTTTTGTCTTCAATCTTTCCCAGCATCAGGGTCTTTTCCAATGAGTCAGCTCTTTGCATCAGGTGGCCAAAGTATAGGAGCTTCAACTTCAGCATCAATCCTTCCAACAAGTATTCGGGGTTGATTTCCCTTACAATTGACTAGTTTGATCTTGCCATCCAAGGGACTCTCCAGAGTCTTCTCCAGGACCACAATTTGAAAGCCTCAGCTCTTCAGCGTTCAGCCTTGTTTATGGTCCAACTCTCAAATCCATACATGACTACTGGAAAAACCATAGCTTTGACCATATGGACCTTTGTAGGCAAGGTGATGTTTCTGCTTTTTAATACACTGTCTAGGTTGGTCATAGCTTTCCTTCCAAGGAACAAGCATCTTTTAATTTAATGTCTGCAATCACCATCCACAGTGATTTTGGAGCCCAAGAAAATAAAACCTGTCATTGCTTCCACTTTTTCCTCTTTCATTTGCCATGAAGCGAGGCAAATCAATCTCTCACCTATGTTTCCACAGCACACTGTCCCATTTTCGCTGCAATTACTTTGTTGCTTTCAATATTTATATATCTTATTATCAAGCCAGTGAGTATCCCCTGCATCTATGTATTGGCCTGTCAATATAAAACTTTCAAATCCTTGGTTTCTAGGACTCTACTTGCAAATCTCCTATGATGAACAGCACATACCTTCATTTGGTCTCATTTGACTTTCTACTGGTCAGTTGAAGGGTGCAATATTTTGAGTCACTAGATTTCCATATGTAGCTTTTCCTTGCAAAGTGTTTTGATAATTTCAAAGCAATTTTACTATTCTTAGGATGTTACTGGATGTTACTGGAACTCCTCTAGAAATGAAGCCTCAGTTAAAAAAAAAACTCAGTAATTACTAATAGAAGTTATTCTGCGTTCCAGGTGATGCGACTGTGACGATAGCTCACAGATATACCCCCAAAGAGCAACTGAAGATCCACAGTCTGTTGGCAGATGTCATCATAGCTGCTGCAGGTAAGTCTGTAGTGCCTGTTATTTGCTGAAATGTCACATCAGCAGACTAATTCCTTCCCTGATTGCTGACATGTCTATAA
This sequence comes from Muntiacus reevesi, assembly GCF_963930625.1. Lineage (NCBI taxonomy): Eukaryota > Metazoa > Chordata > Mammalia > Artiodactyla > Cervidae > Muntiacus > Muntiacus reevesi. Next base: position 26,694,910 of record NC_089270.1, on the reverse strand, counting down.
GAACAGCTTCTTGGAAGAATTAGGTATATGTACACCTAACTTCCATTCTCTCTTTTGGTAGCCATGATATTGGTCCATTATGCCTGTGTTAGCATTTCTTACTTCATTATGGAAAACCAAAACAGTCTTTGGAATGACAGATTAAGCACAAGAATGAACGTGTACTTTGACAATTACTTTGACTGGCGTGATTGGTTTCAAACATGAATAAGTTAAGAGGAGACTGGTAGGAAATGCTGTCGAAAAGATAGTCAGGGCTAGCTCATGTAGGATCTTGTAAACCCTCCAGGGACTTTCATATAAGCCAAGGATGGCTGTGAGCAAAAGATCGATATGGTTTGGCTTATGTTTTTAAAATATTACTTATATTGTGTCAAGGAGAATTGATTCTAGAACAGTAAAAGAGAGAAGAGTTATTGCACTTCTATATAAGGAATCTTGATTTTCCCTTAGTTTGTTTTCTATTCAAACATACAAAGTAATTCTACCCTTCACTTCTAGCTTTACTCTTGCCACATAGTATTTCTGCATTACAGATGACTGTGACTCTTCTTGTTTTATCCAAGGCTTGAATAGGGGCATTTTTCACTTTATCAATTAGATGTTACTGATAATTTCTAGACTTTGCAGTTAAGTTGTTGAATATTTACAAACTACAAAGGGAGGGTAAAAGTTCCAAAAGAAATTGAGTTTGATGAAGAGAATGATAATAGTTTAAATTAGTTTCAATGACGTTAACTCACTTTTTAAATAATATAGACCCTTCTCTGGAACTCAGAATATATATGTGATGATTCCAGGTGGAGTAATTTGCCTCTTTGTAGAGTAAAAATAGAAATATTACATTTTCATGAAGTCACCAGTAAACTGGTAAAGCTAATCACATTTCCTGTTTTTCTGAAAAATTATATTCAGGAGATATCAAATGCAAATTTTTGAACTGAACTGGCATAAATAAGACATCAGATGTTTAGAGAGGCACTAAGAGTTTTCATGCCATAGGTCAGCATTAAGTAAAACGCTGTGCACCAGCTGATATATTAGCAGAGACAAATACCGACTCCTTTTTAGAAATACTAGGATTCACACACCAGTCTCAGGATTTGGTGAACAGAGAGAAATTAGAGTGATCTTCCTGGTTTATCTCTAACTTTAGACAGAATGAAATTTACATTATCTTTAAAAAGGTGCTGTTGACTCCAGTATTACCAACTTATAAAGACTGTTCCACCATTGACCCCATTTCCCATTTATCAATTATGACATTCAATGCATATTTTCTTCTAGTGGAGTAACATCCCTCAGTGTGCATTCAGTTCATGGTTTGTTTTTTTTTTTTTGATAAAAAATGACAAATGTGTGATCAAAATCCTCTTTTCAGAACCACTGACATTCTTTGTGACTAAATCAAAGCTTATGTCACAAGTATACATTCTTGAGTTCCTGCTATGGACTCACTGTATGTTCCTTTGTAAAGGCTTAAATCAGCACTTTGTAAAAGGCAAAGGAACAAGAGATCAAATTGCCAACATCTGTTAGATCATAGAAAAAGCAAGAGATTTCCAGAAAAACATCTACTTCTGCTTCATTTACTATGCTAAAGCCTTTGAATGTGTGAATCACAACAAACTGTGGAAAATTCTTCAAGAGATGGAAATACCAGACCACCTTGCCTATCTCCCAAAAAACCTGTATTCAGGTCAAGAAGCAACAGTTAGAACCAGACGTGGAACAACTGACTTGGTTCCAAACTGGGAAAGGAGTGCGTCAAGGCTGTATGTTGTCACCTTGCTTGTTTAACTTCTGTGCAGAGCACATCATGAGAAACGCTGGGCTGGATGAAGCACAAGATGGAATCAAGATTGCCGGGAGAAATATCAATAACCTCAGATATGTGATGACACCACCCTTATGGCAGAGGGAGCTCAAGAGCCTTTTGATGAAGGTGAAAGAGTAGAGTGAAAAAGTTGGCTTAAAACCCAACATTCAGAAAACTAAGATCATGGCATCCCATCCCATTAGTTCATGGCAAATGGACAGGAAAACAGTGGAAACAGTGAGAGAATTTATTTTGGGGGGCTCCAGAATCATTGCAGATGGTAACTGCAGCCATGAAATTAAAAGATGCTTGCTTCTTGAAAGAAAAGCTATGACAAACCTAGACAGCATATTAAAAAGCAGAGACATTACTTTGCCGACAAAAGTCCCATCTAGTCAAAGCTATCTTTTTCCAGTAGTCATGTATGGATGTGAGAGTTGGACTATAAAGAAGGCTGAGCACCTAAGAATTGATGTTTTCAAACTGTGGTGTTGGAGAAGCTCTTGAGAGTCCCTTGGACTGCAAGGAGATCCAACCAGTCCATCCTAAAGGAAATCAGTCCTGAATATTCATTGGAAGGACTTATGCTGAAGCTGAAGCTACAGTACTTTGGCCACCTGATGGGAAGAGCTGCCTCATTGGAAAAGAACCTGATGCTGGGAAAGATTGAGGGCAGGAGGAGAAGCGGACGACAGAGGACGAGATGGTTGGATGGCATCACCGGCTCAATGGACATGGGTTTAAACAAGCTCCAGGAGATGCTGAAGGACGGGGAATCCTGGCGTGCTGCGGTCCATGGGGTCGCAAAGAGTCAGACATGACTGAACGACTGAACAAAAACAACAAATCAGCATTGAATACAAGGCATTAGAAATAAGACACGAAAAGACAAAGGAAAATAAGAGAAAGGAAAGGAGGAGCCAAGCCTATGTAAAATGAACAAGTGAAAGTGATAGTCAATCGGTCACGTCCGACTCTTTTGAACTGCTTTAACTATATATAGCTCGTTAGGCTTCTCTGTCCGTGGAATTGTCCAGGCAAGAATACTGGAGTGGGCAGCCATTCCTTTTTCCAGAGGATCTTCCCTATCTGGGATCTAACCCAGGTCTCCTGCACTGCAGGCTGATTCCTTACCATCTGAGCCACTAAGCCAGGAGGTACTCAGGCTTCTAGCGGTAGAGCCTCCGTGGATACTGTAAGCAGCCCCCATCCTGCTCAGGATAGCCACTTACCACCAGGGGGCGCCAGTCAGGCGTGCACCTACTGCAAACAGCCAGCTGGGCACGCTTCGCCCCTATCCTGAGGGAGAAGACATTTTGAATGAGAGCAGTGCAGTCAGGTCTTGCTTCTGCCTTGTGTTCTAGTTCTAACGCCTCCAACCATTAATAGATACTAAAGTATTCTGAAACCTGGAAGACTGCCCTATACAAAGCCCTCCCGTCATCCCCAAGAAATAAATATTTGGATAATGGGAAATTTCAGGGAAGAAAATTGAGAATTATAAGAAATAGCTAAAGATTGCTACATTTCCACTTCCTTAATAAACACCAGGAGAATTTAAGGGTAAAATATGTAGATATTGGTAAATTACAGTAAAGTATAAATTAATGTAAAAAAGAAATTCCATATAACCAGACAATAAGAATGAAATATTTCTGAAATGACCACATCATCATGTGTGGGGAATAAATAAATACAATTAGCAGTGGGTATTAAAGAAGGAGATAGTGATCTAATAGAGTTGCTGGGACAGGGAGGGCTGGATCATTATCATAACGAAGACGTCAGCATATATGGAAGCAGTTGCATCTAAAAGTCGGGAACAGTAGAAGGAGGAGCAGGGTGTACTGTACCAGAAAGTTTAATAATGTTTGAGAAATGACAGTGCAGAATGTAATGATGAAATCTCAGAATGGGCTTGAACAAGAAAAAGGTAGAAAAGGAAATCATTTTGTGAAGATCCCGGGGCATGAATAAAATTAGCTTATATTAACCTCGCCCCTCCAGTTTCTCAAATTACCATAGGTTTAACTGTGCATCACTTACTTTTTAAATATCTACTTTCAAAAATCAAGAATTGGACTAATTTAGAAGCTCAGATTTGAAAATCAGATCGTCAGACTGCTTCCCAAGTAGCACTAGCGGTAAAGAACCTGCCTGCCAATGCAGGAGACCTAATGAGACAAAGGTTCCATCCCTTGATCGGGAAGATTCCCTGAAAAAGGGAATGGCTACCCACTCCAGTATTCTTGTCTGGAGAATTCCATGGACAGAGGAGCCTGGCAGGCTACAGTCCATGGGGTCAAAAGAGTCAGGACATGACTGAGTGACTAACACACAGAAGCTCAAATCTGAAAATCAGATTGTCAAACTGCATTTAGAAATAAGAAGTTTAAGTCTCTATAGCTACCTCTGAGTTCACAGAAAGCATGAGTCTGTTTCTAGGGTATTATTCTGTACCATGCTTATAGCACTTAACACCTGTGTATGGCTGTCTGTCACCTTCACTAGACTAGAGCAGGGACAGGTCTGGTTTTTGTTGTTGTTGCTGGCTCTTTTTTTAGCCAGACCCATAGTTGGTACTCAGTAAATATGTCCTGTAATTCATCTTGAGATTACAGTTGGAGCAAGGATTTCTTCAAGTTGATATAAACTTAACTGATAAATATTTAAGAATACTTTTATAAGGATGAAATTGTTAGTCTAAGATATTGGTTGATTCACTTAGAGATAACATTATTTTTATGACTACTAAACTTCCTTTTGCCATCTCCTGTTTGACCACTTCCAATTTGCCTTGATTCATGGACCTAATGTTCCAGGTTCCTATGCAATATTGCTCTTTACAGCATTGGACCTTGCTTCTATCACCAGTCACATCCACAAATGGGTATTGTCTTTGCTTTGGCTCCATCCCTTCATTCTTTCTGGAGATATTTCTCCACAGATCTCCAGTAGCATATTGGGCACCTACTGACCTGGGGAGTGCCTCTTTGAGTATCCTATCACTTTGCCTTTTCATACTGTTCATGGGGTTCTCAAGGCAAGAATACTGAAGTGGTTTGCCATTCCCTTCTCCAGTGGACCACATTCTGTCAGGCCTCCCCACCATGACCCATTTGTCTTGGGTGGCCTCACATGGCATGGCTTAGTCTCACTGAGTTAGACAAGGCTGTGGTCCATGTGATCCCTTAGAATTCCACAGAATTCTAAGGAATCCTTTAGAAGAAATGGAGTAGCCATCATGGTCAACAAAAGGGTCCAAAATGCAGTACTTGGATTCAATCTCAAAAATGATAGGATGATCTCTGTTCATTTCCAAGGCAAACCATTCAATATCATGGTAATCCAAGCCTATGCCCCAACCAGTAATGCTGAAGAAGCTGAAGTTGAATGGTTCTATGAAGACCTACAAGACCTTTTAGACTAACACCCAAAAAAGATGTCCTTTTCATTATAGGGGACTGGTATGCAAAAGTAGGAAGCCAAGAAACACCTGGAGTAACAGGCAAATTTGGCCTTGGAGTACAGAATGAAGCAGGGCAAAGGCTAATAGAATTTTACCAAAAGAACTCACTGGTCATAGCAAACACCCTTTTCCAACAACACAAGATTAGACTCTACACATGAACATCACCAGATGGTCAACACCAAAATCTGACTGATTATATTCTTTGCAGCCAAAGATGGAGAAGCTCTATACAGTCAGCAAAAACAAGACCTGGACCTGACTGTGGCTCAGATCATGAACTCCTTATTGCCAAATTCAGACTTAAATTGAAGAAAGAAGGGAAAACTACTAGACCATTCAGGTATGACCTAAATCAAATCCCTTATGACTATACAGTAGAAGTGAGAAATAGATTTAAGGGACTAGATCTGATAGAGTACCTGATGTACTGTGGATGGAGGTTCGTGACCTTGTACAGGAGACAGGGATCAAGACCATCCCCATGGAAAAGAAATGCAAAAAAGCAAAATGACTGTCTGAGGAGGCTTTACAAATAGCTGCAAAAAAGAGAAGTGAAAAGCAAAGGAGAAAAGGAAAGATATTCCCATTTGACTTCAGAGTTCCAAAGAATAGCCAGGAGAGATAAGAAAGCCTTCCTCAGTGATCAATGCAAAGAAATAGAGGAAATCAACAGAATGGGAAAGACTAGAGATCTCTTCATTAGAGATATCAAGGGAACATTTCATGAAAGATGGGTTTATAAAGGACAGAAATGGTCTGGACCTAAGAGAAGCAGAAGATATTAAGAAGAGATGGCAAAAATACACAGAAGAACTGTATAAAAAAGATCTTCATGACCCAGATAATGACAATGGTGTGATCACTCACCTAGAGCCAGACATCCTAGAAAAATGTGAAGTCAAGTGGGCCTTAGGAAGCATCACTATGAACAAAGCTAGTGGAGGTGATTAAATTCCAGTTGAGCTATTTGAAATCCTAAAAGATGATGCTGTGAAAGTGCTGCACTCAATATGCCAGCAAATTTGGAAAACTCAGCAGTGGCCACAGGACTGGAAAAGGCCAGTTTTCATTCTAATCCCAAAGAAAGGCAATGCCAAAGAATGCTCAAACTACCACACAATTGCACTCATCTCACAAGCTAGTAAAGTAATGCTCAAAATTCTCCAAGCCAGGCTTCAGCAATATGTGAACCGTGAACTTCCAGATGTTCAAGCTGGTTTTAGAAAATGCAGTGGAACCAGAGATCAAATTGCCAATATCACTGGATCATCGAAAAAGCAAGAGAGTTCCAGAAAAACATCTACTTCTGCTTTATTGACTATGCCAAAGCCTTTGACTGTGTGGATCACAATAAACTGTGGAAAATTCTAAAAGAGATGGGAATACCAGACCACCTGACCTGCCTCTTGAGAAACCTGTATGCAGGTCAGGAAGCAACAGTTAGAACTGGACATGAAACAACAGACTGGTTCCAAATAGGAAAAGGAGTACGTCAAGGCTGTATATTGTCACCCTGCTTATTTAACTTACATGCAGAGTACATCATGAGAAATGCTGGGCTGGAAGAAGCACAAGCTGGAATCAAGATTGCCGGGAGAAATATCAATAACCTCAGATACACAGATGACACCACCCTTATGGCAGAAAATGAAGGGGAACTAAAGAGCCTCTTGAGGAAAGTGAAAGGGGAGAGTGAAAAACTTGGCTTAAAGCTCAACATTCAGAAAAGTAAGATCATGGCATCTGGTCCCATCACCTCATGGGAAATAGATGGGGAGACAGTGGAAACTGTGTCAGACTTTATTTTGGGGGGCTCCAAAATCACTGCAGATGGTGATTGCAGGCATGAAATTAAAAGACACTTACTTCTTGGAAGGAAAGTTATGACCAACCTAGATAGCATGTTAAAAAGCAGAGACATTACTTTGCCAACAAAGGTCCATCTGGTCAAGGCTATGGTTTTTCCAGTGGTCATGTATGGATGTGAGAGTCAGACTGTGAAGAAAGCTGAGCACTGAAGAACTGATGCTTTTGAACTGTGGTGTTGGAGAAGAGTCTTGAGAGTCCCTTAGACTGCAAGAAGATCCAACCAGTCCATCCTGAAGGAGATAAGTCCTGGGTGTTCATTGGAAGGACTGATGCTGAGGATGAAACTCCAATACTTTGGCCACCTCATGAGAAAAGTTGACTCACATGAAAAGACCCTGATGCTGGGAGAGATTGGGGGCAGGAGGAGAAGGGGACGACAGAGGATGAGACGGTTGGTAGGCATCACCGACTCGATGGACATGAGTTTGACTAAACTCTGGGAGTTGGTGATGGACAGGGAGGCCTGGTGTGCTGCGATTCATGGGATCGCAAAGAGTCGGACATGACTGAGCAACTGAACTGAAATGACTGAACTGAAACTTCCTACTTTGTCACTGTAAATTGATAAAGCCATAAAGGTGAAAGATATGTTTATAAAAAATCAGTTCATGTCATTAGGTGGATGAATGGATTGATTTTAAAGTTTAAAACATTTTTAAGATTAAAACTTATGAGCAGGTTGAAGAAAATAAGGAGACTGTTATAGACATCTAAAATATAGTAAGAAAGGAGAAAGAAAAGGGGAAGGTATAAATTAGAAGGGGAGGTATAAATTAGAAGGTTAGGATTAAGATGGCTCAGTTGGTAAAGAAATTGCCTGCAATGCAGGAGACATAGGAGATGCAGGTTTGATCCCTGGATCAGGAAGATCCTCTGGAGGAGGAAATGGCAACCCACTCCAGTATTCTTGCCTCGAGATCCACGGACAGAGGAGCCTGGCAGGCTGCAGTCCATGGGGTCACAAGAGTTAGACACAACTGAGTGCCTAACTAAGCACACACACTCTGTAAAATAGATAATCAACCAGGACTTAGTGTAAAGCCCAAGGAACTCTACTCAATACTCTGTAATAACCTATATGGAAAAAGAGTCTGAAAAAGGATAGATATATGTATATGCATAACTGAGTCACCTTGCTGAACACCTGAAACTAATACAACATTGTGGATCAACTATACTCCAATATAACATAGAAACTTTAAGAACAAAAATATAAATAGAGTATTAGTTGAATGAAAAGAAGTAGTTTAGGGGAAGGCTAAATTGGCTTTGTGTAAGATAATGATAAAATAGGGGAAAGTAGCCAGATTAAGGAACCAATTTTAAGAATATGGATAAGGCCTTTAGCTCACCCACATCTCATGCTTACAGGAAGCTGGGGGAAATCTTTAGTTTGTAAAAGTTGTAGGAATCTTGCTTATCCAGACAAGATAGGCAATGTTTTTCCCAGACATTATCCAAAGGACCCTCCACCCATCTGAGTAAACTCTGTGGAATTAGCTTCATTCAGAAGATGAACTGCTGAGTCAATGCCACTAGCATATGAACTTCTGGCTGCAGAGCGTCATAGCCGGTGAAAGCTGGTGTTTTGTCCACTAAGCTGTCTCTGCCAGCGTGATGAATGAACCTTCACAGTCGTAACTGAAGCGTCTCTATTGCAACACTTTTAATGATAGACACTGTAATATAAAGCAGGATAAATGGGCAATTCAGTAATTTGGAATATTCATACTTACTTGTCATAAAATGCCAGCTGACCAACTAACTTCTTTCCACTGCTTCTCACATCGTATTATCAAGTTTTAGACACACTCCCATTACACAACATCCTAAGCTCAGAGCTTTCCCTCTGGTAGGCTTCCTCCTCCTTGAAGCCAGGTTAGTAAATTTCAGGATGACTGGAAGTTCCCAGGGGTCGGGCGCGGAAATGCTCTACTCCACCAGCGGAAGCTCATGCAGCTCGGGAGTGGAGCTTGCTCACTCACAGTCCTGGCTGCTTCCTGAATGGATGCTCACCCATTTCACGGTCCGACTGAAGCTACTCTTCTTCCTGTATCCTATGTCTGATTCTTTATCTTGTCCCCTTTGGCCTCTGTTTCTCCATTTATAATTCCTTTCTGCTTTCCTAAATTTGTCATTTGTCTCAACTTTTTTCAATTATTTTCAATGGTATAGAGTAGTGTAAAAAGCACAGGGCTTGGGAATTTCCTGGTGGTCCAGTGGTTAGAACTCTATACTCTCATTGCCAAGGGCCTGGGTTCAATCCCTGGTTGGAATTATTGCTTTGTTATGTTTTTATGGCATGTCTTTAAACATTTTACATCATGAAATATTTAAAATGTGCTTTTTAAATATAGCAAAAGAACAATGTTGCAAGCATCAATCAGGTTTGTCATATCTAAATATTGTATTTTCAATTTCTACATGCTGTACGTTTCTGCAACTTGCTTTGTTCTGGTTAACATCATGCTTTGGAGATTTGCCCATATAAATACATGCAGCACTAGTTGTATAATACTCAGTTGACTGAGTATCCATTTTCTGTTGATGGATAAGTATGTTATTTCCAATTTACTGTGATTGTAAAAAGTGCTGCAGCGCTGTACAGAATTAAATCTGTACATATATCCTCAGGCTCGTTCTTTCTTTGAAAAGATATTAATTTTGCTCTCCATCAGGTGCTGGAAAACAAAGATACATAAATTATAGATTCAGCTCTTGGGAAATTCAGAGCCTAGCAGAGGAGAAAGATGTACAAATTAGTATAATACAGTTTGCTGATACAGTATTAGAAGTATTTGTGGGTAGATATGTTTATGTCCGGTTGTCTTATCAAAGAGAGAAACAGAAAGACTGATAGTAGAGAGATAGAGAGACAGAGGCCAAGAGGGACAGAGACACACAGACAAAGATGGAGAAAAACAGAGAGAAACAGAGACAGACAGACAGACATAGAGAGAGGCAGAGGATGTGTCACTGAGGAGTGACAGCTATGTTTCACTGACCCTGCAGGCGAAATGGTTGAGTGGGGTCCCATCCCACAGAGTGAGCAGAAATCCCCTGGGGACTTCCAGAAGTTTAAAGCTGTAAACCACTATGTGTGTGTGCGTGGTTTCTCAGACTTGTCTGGCTCTTCGTGACCCCAAGGATTGTAACCCACTTGGCTCCTCTGCCCATTGAACCTTGCAGGCAAGAATTCTTGAATGGGGTGCTACTTTCTACTCCAGTAAAATACTGTGCATGTATAAAAAAATGTTCAGTTCAGTTCAATTGCTCAGTCGTGTCTGACTCTTCGGGACCCCCATGGACTGGAGCACACCAGGCCTCCCTGTCCATCACAACTCCTGGAGCTTACTCAAACTCATGTCCATCAAGTCGGTGATGCCATCCAACCATCTCATCCTCTGTCGTCCCCTTCTCCTCCTGCCTTCAGTCTTTCCCAGAATCAGGGTCTCTTCCAGTAAGTTAGTTCTTTGCATCAGGTGGCCAAAGTATTGGAGTTTCAGCTTCAGCATCAGTCCTTCCAATGAATATTCAGGACTGATTTCTTGAATGTTAAAATGTTAACTCTTTCAAAATGATGCTTCTCTGTGAGTGGTGAAAGATGAAATAGCCATCAGAAAGAACCAGACAGCAAGATAAATGAAGAGATTTGGATTTTATCACGTAAATTATGGATTAAACTTTATTTATTTTTGTAACATACCACTTCACTTTTAATGTAAGAAACTTACAAAAACATACTTACATTTTCCCCTTCCATCTTCTGTGCTACTGTTGTACATTTTACTTGTGTATAGTAGTAAACTCCATGATAAATTGCTGTTATATTTGCTAAATAGTCAATTATATTTAAAATAAAATTTAATGAGAAAAATATTTCATAAATATGTATATATTTCTCATTTTTCATATCATTTTCTCTTAACCTGAAGAACTTCCTTTATTATTTCCTTTTAACTTTTTATTTTCTATTGTAGTATAGGTGATTAACAATGTGGTGATAGTTTCAGGTGCAAAGTGATTCAGTTATAAATATATGTGTATGTAGTCAGACTCTTTTTCCGTATAGGTTATTACAGAGAACTGGGCAGAGTTCCTTGTGCTATACAGTAAGTCCTGGTTGATTATCTACTTTACATGTAGTGTGTGTTCTTAGTCACTCAGTTGTGTCTGACTCTTTGTGATCCCACAGACTGCAGCCTGCCAGGCTCTTCTGTCCATGGGATTTTCGAGGCAAGAATACTGGAATGGGTTGCCATTTCCTCCTGCAGGGGATCTTCCCCACCAAGTGATCGAACCTATGTCTCCTGCATTCTTTTCCCATTTAGATTGTTAAATAATATTGAACAGAGTGCCCTCTGCTATACAGTAGGTCCTTGTTGATTATCCATTTTAAATATAGCAGTGTGTGCATGTCAATTCCAAACTCCCTAATTCAGATGGAGAAAGACAAATATTTCATGATATCACTTAAATGCAGAATCAAAAAAAAAAAAAAGATACAAATACACTTATTTACAAAACAGAAACAGACTCACATACTTAAAGAACAAACTTACCATTACCAGGAGTGAAGGGTTGGGGAAAGGGTAAACTTTAAATAGTAAGCATTGGAATAACATGATGATATTTAAATCTTTGAAGGGTTACTCTGGTAGCCCATGGGCAGGGATGCGGTTGGGAGTAGCATTGATGTGGTTCTAAGCTAATATAAGAAATAGTAGAAAATCAGCCAGAGAAAGAAAAAGTCGAGTAGACTTTCTGGCTTTGGATCCTGGGCATATGGTGTTACCATTAACAAGGGAGAGCATGCAGGGAAGCAAGGATTGTGTGGAGAAATGAGAGGGTGGGAGGTGATGATGAATCTCATTTGAACTTGTTGAGTTTGAAACACTCACAGTATATTCAAGTGGAGAAATCCAGTAGAGGCCTGAGATATGTGGATTTGGGGTTAGGAAGATAACTCTAATCTGGACTGACATTGGAAGTCATTAGCATCAATGGTACTAGACACTGAGGCATGGATAAAACCACTTAAAGTGAGTTTGTTTAGACAAAACAAGTATTTATATAATCAATTCCATTCTCTTCCTCTTTTATTATATTGTTACACTTCAAAATTCACAATGTGATGTTTAAGAGGAGTTTTTTTTTTTTAATTTTATTTTATTAGTTGGAGGCCAATTACTTCACAACATTTCAGTGGGTTTTGTCATACATTGACACGAATCAGCCATAGAGTTACACATATTCCCCATCCCGATCCCCCCTCCCACCTCCCTCTCCACCCGACTCCTCTGGGTCCTCCCAGTGCACCAGGCCCGAGCACTCGCCTCATGCATCTCACCTGGGCTAGTGATCTGTTTCACCATAGATAATATACATGCTGTTCTTTTGAAACATCCCACCCTCACCTTCTTCCACAGAGTTCAAAAGTCTGTTCTGTACTTCTGTGTCTCTTTTTCTGTTTTGCATATAGGGTTATCATTACCATCTTTCTAAATTCCATATATATGTGTTAGTATGCTGTAATGTTCTTTATCTTTCTGGCTTACTTCACTCTGTATAATGGACTCCAGTTTTGTCCATCTCATTAGAACTGATTCAAATGAATTCTTTTTAACTGCTGAGTAATATTCCATGGTGTATATGTACCACAGCTTCCTTATCCATTCATCTGCTGATGGGTATCTAGGCTGCTTCCATGTCCTGGCTATTATAAACAGTGCTGCGATGAACATTGGGGTGCACGTGTCTCTTTCAGATCTGGTTTCTAAGAGGAGTTTTTTAAATAAAGGCATTCCATATCATCTTGTGTTAGCCTAATGTATTTAAATTTTACCTATTAATAATATTAAGGCATATTTTATGCTTTACACAAGTGTTATCAAACAACTTTTTTATAGCAAAGTTGTGTGGATTGCATAGTTATGTCATATCTGATGCTGGTTGGTTGGCATAAGTTCCATACACCCATAATAGTAGAGACAAAATTATACTCTAAAAACAGAATGATTATCTTAAATTCATAAATGTTGAATCTTTCCACATATAAACTTAAAAATCATTAATAAATATGTCTCACAGCTTATATTTTCTGTTCATGCTTGTGTTTCTGGTATGTTCACAGTAAATTTGTCATAATTTTTCTTTATAATTCAATGCATTTGATTTCCATTATATAGTTTGGTTAAATTTCCCAGTTGACCTGCTTTATCCAGTCTTAATTCTCACAGCCTATTTTATTGTCAAATAATTTTTTTTCTTCAGAGAAAGCCTGATTTCAGTACCTGCATTTCTCATGCTTTGTAAAAATAGGAACAGATTATTTTCTCAGTACTTTATGGTCTCATATCTATTTTCTGAGCCTGATCTGCTTAATTTTTGCTTGAATAATCTATTGACTTAAATTCATTCTTTTTTTTTTTAAGTAGGATCAGAAATGAAAATTCTACATGCTTTAAATATACTCTGTAGTTTTTCCTATTCATTTGGGCTATTTTTCTGTTCATCCAATATATTTTTTCTATTTATAATTCTACTCCTATGGTGTCCATCAACTCTGGAAGGTCTGATTAAGGCAGACATGGTCATGACGTTCGTAACCATGGTAGTAACCATTAAAAGTCCTTTATCCCTCTGTTGGGCTTCCCTGGTGGCTCAGTGGTAAATAATCCATTTACCAATGCCAATGCAGGAGACATGGATCCAATCCCTGGGTTGGGAAGATCCCCTGGAATAGGAAATGGCAACCCACTCCAATATTCCACCTGGGAAATCACGTGGATAGAGGAATCTGACTGGCTACAGTCCATGGGGTTGCAAATAGTCAGACACAACTCAGTGACTAAACAACAAACAAACAACAGCAAATTCCTCTCTTAGCAAATTATTGTCTCTGCATGAAAAGACAATAGATTCTAGGATATTTAATCCATATTTAATAAAGAATGGTGCCTAAAGCCATGGTATTTTCCTTGTGTATCAGTAGATAGTTTAAAATCTACTCTACAGCTTCTGTGCCATTTTGGATATTATGACTTGAATATTATGGCCCTTGAATATTATGACTAACTTCAACAACTGACTCCAGTAAACTGACTCTGGACTACAGAGGAGATATAGGCAATTTTTAAAACCATGCCTTCTGTGGACTTATCTCTTTCTAGTTTATTAATTTTTTAGTAGGCCTAAGAAAGCTGAGCGCCAAAAAATTGATGCTTTTGAACTGTGGTGTTGGAGAAGACTCTTGAAAGTCCCTTGGACTGCGAGGAGATCCAACCAGTCCATCCTAAAGGAGATCAGTCCTGTGTGTTCATTGGAAGGACTGATGCTGAGGATGAAACTCCAATACTTTGGCCACCTCATGTGAAGAGTTGACTCATTGGAAAAGACCCTGATGCTGGGAGGGATTGTGGGCAGGAGGAGAAGGGGATGACAGAGGATGAGATGCCTGGATGGCATTACTGACTCAATGGACATGAGTTTGACTAAACTCCGGGAGTTAGTGATGGACAGGGAGCCCTGGCATGCTGCAATTCATGGGGTCGCATGGACACGACTGAGCAACTAAACTGAACTGAACTGAACTTTATATGAGGCTGTATCAAGTCATTGTTTATAGTTGTTAAAAAAAAAGCTATCTAACAATATCCATATAGGGCATAAAATAAGCCTTAATATTATGTAAATTTTAAATACATGATACTAACATGGGATGACAGTGGGTGCCTTTATTTAAAGTAGAAAAGTCTCTTTCAAGCATCACATTGCAAATTTTGAAGTGTAACAAAATAATAAAAGAGGAGAAGGAGAATGGAAATACAGAGGACCTAGATGAGATGTGTGATGAGTAAAAAACAGTATGAATTACAAGTGGGACAGTACTGATGTTATTCATATCATGTTGTGATCTCCAGTAACTGGGTCCATGCCTTATTTATCTTTGTATTTCTTGTACCTCGTGAAGAACCTTACATTGGGAACTAGAAAACTCATGTTAAATGAATACATTTCCTTCTTTAAAAGTCAGGTGCTTATCTTGGTTTAAGGCTTTTTTTCCCTAAAACGAAGAGAGCTTTCATCGGGGCAGATGATCTCTTCAGGATCCAATCAGACTTTGATTCTTCTTCAAACCTTGTTTGGGGCTGTTCCACTTCATGAAGGCTTAATATGGCATTGCATCAGCACCGCTGACTCAGAGCTTACACCTGCAGAATTCAAAGGTAAGATAGGGAGGAGGCTGAGAAACATCTGAGAAATGATGACTGTCTCCAGTGAAAGAACGAGAAAATACTATGGGTTTGCTCTCTATTGTGGGTAGAAGTATGAGCCCTTCTTTGGTGAAGTCATCATTCCTGTGGTATATTCACATTTGCAGTATTGCTGAATGTTTATCCTAAATGTGTGTTGACTGGCAGAAAGTGAAATGATTTCAATAGATCTATAGTCAGTCATTAGTTGTGGCTTTGCGATAACACCACATATCTAATTAAATATCTAATTAAAATACAGGAAACCAAAAACAGGTTTTTTTAAATTCAGGGATGAAGTATCACATATCAACACTTGTGTAATAATCTGTACAGAGGTGGTGATTGAGGAGGAGGCTGTGGAGAACCTGAGTGTGCACCTAGCTACCTGTTTGAGGTGTGGCTTTGGTTCTAAAGGAGAGGGATGGGAAGGAAGGAGTCACTGCAGCCACAGATCTCCTCAGGCAGCTTTCTGTGCAGTTCCTTTCTTCTCACCCATTTATGTAGTCAGAGAAGTGTTTCCAGCCCTGTCTCCTCATCCTTCACCTAAGTGCATTTCCTCCCAAATTTATTTCTGATTTGATTAATTAATAATTGCTTATTTTAGAATGATTTACCTTTATTACAAAACTTGAAGATTAATGAGTACTGTGTATGAGTGTGGGCTTTATATTTATGACTGTGGATGGAACAAATATAAATGTCATAGTTCTTCCCCGAGTGTGCAGATTGCAGACAATCTTCTCTTAGTATATTACTAATGTGCTTTAAATCAAGATAGTAACATCAGGGGTTGCATATTATATTGCAAAAAAAAGGCAGGTACATTTCAATCATGTTTCTGTTGTATGTATTTCATAAGTCATACTTACACGTATTTTAAAGATGAGTAGCATATACTTTGTCTTTGACATACATACATACACACACAAAACCAAGGGCACATAGTATACATCTCTGACAGGATAGTTAGGACAGTCCTAAAAATAATGTGGTATGCCAGGTCAGAATGAATGAGAAGCCCCCTTATATACTGAGTATCATACGTCCTTTTAGGTCACTAAGGTATCACGCCAAATTTACTTTATCTTGAATTAAAAAAAAGTGCTGGAAGGACTTCCCCCCTCCTCTACTTTATGATACATTTTCTGATTTTTTTACTGGAAACTCTGCAAAGGAGTATTTGAATGGCTCAAAAAGAACTTACAAGATGGCATTAATTATCGTGGGCACTAGATGAGATAGTAAACTTGAGTAAATTTCTCCAAATACAAATAAATAGACTTTAAAACTTGTTATAGATATAAGCTTGTGAACAGATAAGGTCTCAAAATACTACATCCAGGAGTTTAAAGAAAATTGTAAGGAGGTTTTCAGAGAAATATTCAAGGACATCCATCACAGATTTATTGATGATAGCAATAAGTTTGAAGCCGCCTAAACATCCAACAATGCAGGGATATTTAATAAATGATGGTATAGCTATAAGAAGGAATTCTTACTACCAGTTATATTTTGAAAGCCAATTATATTATTTATAGACATGACCTATTGTCTATATAGATTTCTATACAGAAATCTAAATAGAACCCCACACCACACACATATGAAAAACTTTAACTTGAGAAGAGTTGTTACCTCTTGCTAGTGGCTAATAGGTAATAGATATAGATATTGATTCTTTATCTTTCTCTGAATTCTCCAAATAAATTCCTCAAGATGTACTGATTTCACAATTATAAAATGAAATAAAAAATGTTAAGGTGATCCATTCCCCGTCTGTGGCAAGATTCTGCCTGAAGTCTATGTTGTCTTCTGGGGCTGATAACCTTTATATATAAAAGAGCATGGGAGTGCACTCTTCATTGCAGCACTATTTACAATAGCTAGGACTGTTGGAAGCAATCTAGATATCCATTGGCAGGTGAATGGATAAGGAAGTTGAGGTACATATACACAATGGAATATTAATCAACTATAAAAACGAACACATTTGAGTCAGTTCTAATGAGGTGGATGAACTTAGAGCCTATTATACAGAGTGAAGCAAGTCAAAAAAAGAAAGACAAATACAGTATATTAACACATATTTATGTAATTTAGAAAGATGGTACCAACAATCCTATATGCAGGACAGCAAAGGAGGCACAGGTGTAAAGAACAGACTTTTGGACTCAGTGAGAGAATGAGAGGGTGGGATGATTTGAGAGAATAGCACTGAAATATATGCGTTACAGTTCGTAAAATAGATGACCAGTGCAAGTTCAATGCATGAAGCAGGGCATCCAAAGCCAGTGCTCTGGGACAACCTAGAGGGATAGGGTAGGGAAGGAGATGGGAGAGGGGTTCAGGATTGGGAGCACCCTATGTATACTTATGGTCAATTCATGTTGATGTATGGCAAAAGCCATCACAATATTGTAAAGTAATTATCCTCCAATTAAATAAATACATTTAAAAAATTAACAAAAAGAGCATGGGGTGGTGTAAAGCTGAAATGGCCTGTCCCCTGCAAAGTACCAAACATGTTAATTAAATGACTCTTCTTGAAAGAAGAAGAAATGAAAAGACGAGTGAATTAAATGGATAAATCATATGGGACATAAATTATATCTTCATAAGGCTTATAAAAACTGATGGGAAACTGATAGACCCAGGGATGCTGAAATTGAGGGCGGTTTTTGCTTTTAAATCGGTTATCAAATATTCAGAAAAAAGTATCTAGTGTTTTGTTTTGCTTGTTTGTTTGTTTGTTTTTTCACTTGAAATTGCTTTATTTAAAACCATTTCCAACTCCTACATCCTGACACACTCAGTTCTTGGTCATTAAGCAGTGAACCCTTTTGATGTTAGGCTACATGTAATGTAACATGATTACATTAGTAAAACTGAAATGCTCAGCAAAGAGTTTTATTTAAAAAGTATAACTGCCAAAAGAAGATGGAATGGGATGGGGAGGGAGGTGGGAGCGGGTTTCAGGATGGGGAACACATGTACACCCATGGCTGATTCATGTCAGTGTATGGCAAAACCACTACAATATTGTAGTTAGCCTCCAATTAAAATTAAAAAAAAAAGAGAAGATGGAATTTGAAAGCATTTCTACCCAACTGCTGAAAATTGTATTCTCAATAATATCCTGAGTTAAAGTGCCCACAACTACAGTCTCTCTGTACCAGCATTTTAAATGAAGCAAACAGCATTCTATTACCACACAGAAAATAATTGTTAAGAGCAATCAGTCATTATAAATAAGTTGATTCAAGTCTATGGAATATTATCAGAATTGCAGCCAAGACAGGGACTCCAGAGCAAGCCAGTGTAGTTGTCTTTGTTACCTCCTTATGGTATAAAGAAGTCATCTGGTTCTCAAGGTAGCACCAAGAAGGAGCAGGGCAAGAATCTGAGGGGAAGAGGTAGTGGGAAGGGAAAACCTCTACTTGCTCTCATTGGAGCCCCTGATTTCTCCCTCTGCCATTCTGTTTTGAACTTTCCTTGCCACTGATGCTCTATTCTTTTGCCTCAAGGCCCTATAGCTATCCAGATGCCATTAATACCTTGTTCTTCTATAGTCAGTCAAGAACAATCCAGATTTTAACTGAAGTAAGCTTTGTAACAAATAGAGGCACATTCATTTTTTTTGCCCCTGTATAAATAGTTTAAAACTTAGAGAAACCTATTTAGTTTCCAATTTATCTGACTCATCTCCAGCAGAAGCTAGTCCTTGATATTTCTGAAAAAGCATGTACAGGGACATTAAGATTTTTCTATATGGTTAAATAATTAGTACTTGCTCATATGTCTGAGTACCATGGACGTTATCTTTTAAAATATAGTGATTTTTTTTTAAACAGACTTTTTCAGGCCACTTTATTTATTTTTTAATTGAAGGATAATTGCTTTACAGAATTTTGTTGTTTTCTGTCAAACATCAACAAGAATCACCCATCAGTCAGTTCAGTTCAGTCGCTCAGTCGTGGCCGACTGTTTGCGACCCCATGAATCACAGCATACCAGGCCTCCCTGTCCATCACAAACACCCGGAGTTTACTCAAACTCATGCCCATTGAGTCGGTGATGCCATCCAGGCATCTCATCCTCTGTCATCCCCTTCTCCTCCTGCCCACAATCCCTCCCAGCATCAGGGTCTTTTCCAATGAGTCAACTCTTCACATGAGGTGGCCAAAGTATTGGAGTTTCATCCTCAGCATCAGTCCTTCCAATGAACACCCAGGACTTATCTCCTTCAGGATGGAATGGCTGGATCTCCTCGCAGTCCAAGTGACTCTCAAGACTCTTCTCCAACACCACAGTTCAAAAGCATCAATTTTTTGGCACTCAGCTTTCTTCACAGTCCAACTGTCACATCCATACATGACCACTGGAAAAACCATAGCCTTGACCAGACGGACCTTTGTTGGCAAAGTATTGTCTCTGCTTTTTAACATGCTACCTAGGTTGGTCATAACTTTCCTTCCAAGGAGTAAGTGTCTTTTAATTTCATGCCTGCAATCACCATCTGCAGTGATTTTGGAGCCCCCCAAAATAAAGTCTGACACAGTTTCCACTGTCTCCCCATCTATTTCCCATGAGGTGATGGGACCAGATGCCATGATCTTACTTTTCTGAATGTTGAGCTTTAAGCCAAGTTTTTCACTCTCCCCTTTCACTTTCCTCAAGAGGCTCTTTAGTTCCCCTTCATTTTCTGCCATAAGGGTGGTGTCATCTGTGTATCTGAGGTTATTGATATTTCTCCCGGCAATCTTGATTCCAGCTTGTGCTTCTTCCAGCCCAGCATTTCTCATGATGTACTCTGCATGTAAGTTAAATAAGCAGGGTGACAATATACAGCCTTGACGTACTCCTTTTCCTATTTGGAACCAGTCTGTTGTTTCATGTCCAGTTCTAACTGTTGCTTCCTGACCTGCATACAGGTTTCTCAAGAGGCAGGTCAGGTGGTCTGGTATTCCCACCTCTTTTAGAATTTTCCACAGTTTATTGTGATCCACACAGTCAAAGGCTTTGGTATAGTCAATAAAGCAGAAGTAGATGTTTTTCTGGAACTCTCTTGCTTTTTCGATGATCCAGTGATATTGGCAATTTGATCTCTGGTTCCACTGCCTTTTCTAAAACCAGCTTGAATATCTGGAAGTTCTCAGGTCATGTATTGCTGAAGCCTGGCTTGGAGAATTTTGAGCATTACTTTACTAGCCTGTGAGATGAGTGCAATTGTGTGGTAGTTTGAGCATTCTTTGGGATTGCCTTTCTTTAGGAATGGAATGAAAACTGGCCTTTTCCAGTCCTGTGGCCACTGCTGAGTTTTCCAAACTTGCTGGCATATTGTGTGTAGCACTTTCACAGCATCATCTTTCAGGATTTCAAATAGCTCAACTGGAATTCAATCACCTCCACTAGCTTTGTTCGTAGTGATGCTCCCTAAGGGCCATTTGACTTCACATTCCAGGATGTCTGGCTCTTAAGTGAGTGATCACACCATTGTGATTATCTGGCTCATGAAGATCTTTTTTGTACAGTTCTTCTGTGTATTCTTGCCACCTCTTCTTAATATCTTCTGCTTCTGTTAGGTCCAGACCATTTCTGTCCTTTATTGAGCCCATTTTTGCATGAAATGTTCCCTTGGTATCTCTAATTTTCTTGAAGAGATCTCTAGTCGTTCCCATTCTGTTGTTTTCCTCTATTTCTTTGCACTGATCGTTGAGGAAGGCTTTCTTATCTCTCCTGGCTATTCTTTGGAACTCTGCATTCAGATGGCAATATCTTTCCTTTTCTCCTTTGCTTTTTGCTTCTCTTCTTTTCACAGCTATTTGTAAGGCCTCCTCAGACAACTATTTTGCCTTTTTGCATTTCTTTTCCATGGGGATGGTCTTGATCCCTGTCTCCTGTACAATGTCACAAACCTCCGTCCATAGTTCATCAGGCTCTCTGTCTATCAGATCTAGTCCCTTAAATCTATTTTGCACTTCCACTGTATAGTCATAAGGGATTTGATTTAGGTCATACCTGAATTGTCTAATGGTTATCCCTACTCTCTTCAGTTTGAGTCTGTATTTGGCACTAAGGAGTTCATGATCTGAGCCACAGTCTTGTTTTTGCTGACTGTATAGAGCTTCTCCATCTTTGGCTGCAAAGAATCACCCATAGGTACATCCATGTCCCCTCCCTCCCAAACCTCCCTCCTGTCTCCTTCCCCACCCCACCCCTCTAGATTGTTACGGACCCCTGCTTGAGTTCCCTGACTTATACAGTAAATTCACACTGGCTATCTATTTTATACATGGTGTTGTGAGTGTCCATGTTCCTCTCTCGGTACATCTCACCCTCTCCCTCCCCTGCCCCCTCCATGTCCATAAGTCTGTTCTCTATGTCTGTGTCTCCACTGCTGCCTTGCAGATAAATTCATCAGTACTCTCTTTCTTAATTCCATATATATGTGTCAATATACGATATTTATATTTCTCTTTCTGACTTACTTCACTCTATAATAGGCTCTAGGTTCGTACACCTTCAAACAGACTTTAAAGTAACCTTTAAGTGGAGTGTTTCAGTATAGAATTTTCATTATTTTATTTAAATATTGGCATTCATAATATTTATCTATTATAATATGGATTGATATTTATTGAGCATTTCTAAAAATCATCACATTTAAATCTCATAACACCCTTATGAAGTCAGTAAGTTTAATATCCTTAATGATGCAAAAAGTTGAGGTTTAAAGTGAGCTGATTACAATATTGTAGTGGTTTTTGCCAAATAAATAAATAAAGTGAACTGATTTGCCCATGATCATATGATGAACTGGGAACCCCATCTTGATCTTGATTCTTCAAAGCCCCTGATGCTGATTTGTCTAAAAGCCCTGATCTTGATTCTTCATTATGCTTTTGGCTATTGTTGTCATAATTTTGGAAAGCAAGATGTGCTTTCATTTTCTGTGTTTATTTGCTTTATATTAACTGCAAGTGTTATAATAACTGAAGGAGCGGGCATCATGCCTGCATAAAAGTTTCTCAAGAATTTATAGCTATGTTAGGTACATTCCACATTTTATTCATAGCATTTTTTAATGGAACTCAAGGGGCATATTTAAGGAAGACAAAAAACAAGCATGAGTTTAAATTTTCAAAGCTTGCAGAGTTATATCTACAATTCTATAACTGTCTGCCAATTAATAACATTTCACATTTGTATATTCAAATAGCAGAAAACTTGGCATTTTCCTTGTCTGAGTATTTGTTACATCTTCATTCCGGTTCAGCTCTTACAAGACAGCCTGCCATATGTGTCCCTTTCATAATGCGTGGTGATGCTTAAAAGCACACTCTCACAGAGTGATGCTGACACTTTTTAGGAATCAGTAATCTGTTGAAGGAATCTGGAGAAGGAAATGGCAACCCACTCCAGTATCCTTGCCTGGAAAATTCCATGGACGGAGGAGCCTGGCAGGCTACTGTCCATGAAGTCGCAAAGAGTCGGACACGACTGAGCAACTTCCTTCCTTAATCTGTTGAAAGGGGCAAAAATTATCCCTTCATCTCTGTATCTCTTAGTCATAGACTCATATTTGTTTTTAGCAAAATATGTGCTCCAACTGGAAAAGTTTTAACTCCTGGTACATTTTTTGTGTGATTTCATGGCAAAGGAAATAATTTAGAACCCATATCAAATTTTTTAACCTATGATTTATTCTTATTCTTATATATTCCTTAAATGTTTTCTCACCATCCAATGTCCTCATTAGGGATTTTGACCTGTAAACTCTAGATAGAAACTGGTTGGTACACCACTAATCCTAGAATAATTATGTAAGGGAAAGCCTCTCTTCCCCTCCCCTGACCAAAGAGATGAAAAACAGTGCCTCACGAATTATGCCATTGTTTTCCTAGAATCAGCTGGAGATTATAGCCACATAACAATAGTAGCTAGACAGGTAAAACTGAGACAATCTTGATTTATTTATATGTGGTCCTTTAAGTCATACTTGTTTTTTACCCTAAAAAAAAATAACTAGGGGTATACACAAAATAAATTGAATTGCTAAAATTGTCAAAAGGGGATTAACCATGACATCTATTTAAAGAAATTTAATTATACCTTGACTTTTAAAAAAAGTGTGAAGCAACTTATAAAGAAAGACATTTTAGTTACCTAGGAATAAGGTCACTTACGGTAACTTAACATCACCAAAGCTTGCTGTTGTCAGTCGCTAAGTCGTGTCCAACACTTTGCAACCCTGTGGGCTGCAGCACATCAGGCCTCCCCATCCTTCAGTATCTCCCAGTTTGCTCAGATTCATGTCCATTGAGTCGGTGATGCTATCTAACCATCTCATCTTCTGCCATCCTCTTCTGTTGCCTTCAATCTTTCCCAGCATCAGGGTCTTTCCCATCAGGGTCTTCACATCAAGTGGCCAAAGTATCAGAGCTTCAGCTTCAGCACCAGCATCAATCCTTCCAACGAATATTCAGGGTACCTACTAGACTTCTTGAAGTAACAGATAAATCCTCAGAATTCTGACTAGTAAACTCAGAGTATTTTGTGAGATGTTTCTTTCTTCTTGGCAGTGAGGCAGAGAAGAACTTCCTCATATCAAAAGAATATTCTTTGGAAGGACGGATGCTGAAGCTGAAGCTCCAATATTTTGGTCACCTGATGCGAAGAGCCTACTCATTGGGAAAGACCCTGATGCTGGGAACGATTGAAGGCAACAGAAGAGGATAGCAAAAGCTGAAATGGTCAGATAGCATCATCAACTCAATGGACATGAATCTGAGCAAACTGGGAGATAGCGAAGGATGGGAAAGCCTGATGTGCTGTAGTCCAAGGGGTCGCAAAGTGTTGATTTGATCTGTAAAGTTGCATACAGGGCAGTATTCATATTGTGTTTTAAGTTTTCAAGTAGAATAGAAATAAACCAAAGGCAATTGTCATTCATCAAATGCTGCTGTATGCCAAGCATCACGCTCTGTGCTTTCATCTACTTAATTTAATTGTATTTTTACAAGAAATTTAGGGTTTGGGGAAATATCATTGTGTTTATTTTTATAAATGTGGAATATAGTCTTACCATTAATGTAGGAACATAGAATCTATAATTGTCAAGGCTGAGATCTGTTTGCCTCCAAAGCCCAAGTTCTTTCCAATGACTCAGACTGCATGCTTGTGCAGACCAAATGGCAAACTGGTTACCCTCCTTGGTAATTACTAGTTCCTAATGGAGAGTTGTCATTATCATACCATTTTCCTACCTAAAGAGTTTATCAGATCACACTTTGTCTGATTATGCCATAGGGAGCAAAGAAACAGTACCTATCCACATTTCCCCCTGGATTTGTGATTTGAAATTCCTGGACTTTCTACTCACTTCTCTTTCCCATCCTGCCAATCCAGGTAAGACACTCAAAACTCCCAAGATTGGTAGAGACACAACTATTTCACCATCCTTTTGCTTCTCTATAGCCCTGCAGTGCCAGCCAAGCTAATTAGAAGACCCAAATGAAAGAAACTACTCCAATAATGTTCTCTTTCCTTTTGGAAGTTCTTTCTGCCTCACTACCAAGAAGAAATATCTCACAAAATACTCTGAGTTTATTGATCAGAATTCTGAGGATTTATCTGTTACTTCAAGAGGTCTAGTAGGTGCTTACTGAACTTATTCACTTAACTTTCTCAAATTAAGTTTTCAACAAGAATCTAACTCCTTTTTACCAAGTTAAAGTACACAGAACAAGAGCCTTGGTGACTTTCCTGTTTTCCTTTGGGATTCCTTTTGCCTTTCTCCTTCTTTAATTAGCATGCCACTTTCCAAGGACTGATGCCTGAAGCTAGTCTAGCTGCATTCATCATTTCTCCCTTCATTTACTCGACATATGTATTGAGTTCATACATATTAGTGCCAGATGCTGTGTCACATGCTGGTTAGTTTCTCCCTCATGAAGCTTAAAATCTACTCTAAACAAATATGTAATATGCAAATGTAATGGCAAAATTGGAAACTGTGAAAAAGTGCAGGGACTGTGGATACATCTGTGGAAGGGGACTTGGTTGGTACCAGGATTGGTGTGGTTACAGAAGGTCTCCCAGAGGAAGTGGCTGTTTGTCTGACATATGCTGGATTTAGTAATATTAGGCAAGAAAGACTGTCACAGTTTTCTTTTATCAGTTTTAACTAGGCATTTCATGTACATCTGGTATATTTTTATTACTGTGCATCTTGGGTTTAGAAGTCATCTTCCACACAGTGCATTCGAGTTCCCTGAGGACAGGGGCTCTGTGAGGTTCCCTAACTCTCCTGAATGTTAGCCTAGCATCTCACCACACTCCTACTGGGCTACATGGGAAGGGGTTGTTATGGTAGGATAAAATGCCATCAAGAAATTTTGACGCTTTCTCTATGTGTGGATTTTGTTCATTTTTGAAAATAAGTGTTGGATTTTTGGGGGGTACTTAGTTTTATCATGTAGTTTCACTTGTTTGTTTTTAATAAGCTTTTTTTAACCTCAAACAAATCATTCCCTTAATTTCCCTGCTTTCATATCAAGCCTCTTCAGAGTTCCATGCTCTGGATGAGTTTAGTGTTTCCAAATGAATGTGAATGTGTCGTCCTTAATTTTGTTTATTACTTGCATCACAGAGGATGTTATAATCAGCTAGTTATTCTCCCAAAACAAAGCTTGTAGGCAAGGTAACAGACCCACCCATTAAATCCCTATGAGAACAGAGAGCTTTTTTTTTTTTTTTTTCTCATTCTTACAAGGTGCCCATTCTTTCCTCACTTTGGTTTGTACACTGACCCCATCTATGGTAGTGGATTCTGTAAGGTTTGGCTCAAACATCATTTACTAACATTGTTGTTATACTTTATGGAAGACCAGATCAGAAGTAACACCATTCAGTTTGTTGAGAGGTGTGACAGAGCAATCTTCTTGTTACTATTTGTCCCAACTGTTGTTACGTGATGATTATATGTTAAGGTTGTGCCACTCTCTATTTGTGAGGGGGGTGGGGTCTCAAGTGAAGAGTGAGATCATTCATTATATTCATCATCACAGTCTTTCCAATGTGCTGGAAAGTGGCGTAACCCTTAGATCAGACAGGTGGGTGGAGTAGGGAGGTCTTTACTTGGTTATAAAGATAGATCCTTCTATTGGTCCTGATGGAAATGGTTCTGAGTGCCCACTGGTCTGCTGTTGTTAGTGGAAAGGAAGATAGGAGAGTAAAGACTGGTGGTGGGTACAAAAGGCCCTGGAGTGAGTTGTGGGGAACCTTGTACTGGCCATCTGAATTAGGTTATAGCTTGATTTCAAGCAAAGATAATTTTGCAAAAGCATTGTCCTCTCTGTAAGCTTGACAGTTTCCAAAAACTTAATTTTTTTTTTCTCATGAGAGCAATGGGATATTAATGAATGGGATTTGTAATACTGTAAAATAATATGTGACAACATTTGGAAGATCTTTCCTCCCCACTGGTACTTCTGTCATGCCCATCCCTCCAGATCATTGGGTACATCCAGCCATAGCTTTTCCAAGAATTGAATATAATATAAAACTAGTTGGTTTTGACATTTTCAATGGAGAAACCAAGTCTTAATATTCATAATACATCTGAACTGGAATTTTGACCAATTGAAACTGAACCAACCTTTCTCTTCTCTTAAGTGCATAGTGGGAAATAAAATGTTTTTTTTCTATCATTTGACAATATGGCAAAACATTTCTAAAATGAATAAACATAGTTATCCTAGAAAACAAGAAAGAGAAGTCTCTATAGAATAGAATAAGAATATTCCCCTAAAAGAAAAATGGTAATGAGGAACAAATAAAATTCATAACATTCCGAAGCTGTGAAGTCAGTCCACAGGTAGCAGAGGGTGGAGACTCAGGTGAATGCTTGGAAAAAGAACTGGCATCTTTATGCCCACACAATTGTATACATAGCACAGGACCACATCTGCACAGCTTTAGGAAAAAGGGTTCTGGGAAAGGTGCCACCTGCTTTCTGCTCTCTTGACTGAGCTTAGAACAGCAGTACCTCTTGCCATATAGCTTGGGGCTCCTGCAGCATGGCTTGTAGAATTATGAGAGTCTGGATCTGTGCCTTCACAGAAGCAAATCTGGAAATGGATCTGTGAAGAGTGCAGTCCTGAGTTCCAGGCCTGCTCTGGAGCCAGACTTCCAACAGAGCCAATGTGGAGGCCACCACAAACTTGTTATAAGAGACCAGGAGGCCCCCTAGAGGAGATAACCCTTGAAAAATGATTACACAGGAACTTAACAAAGACGATAAAGCACAAATGACTGATTTGGTAAACAGAAAAGCTGACTAAGGAAAATAAGCAACTAGTTAGAAAGGACTTTGAAAAAGTTATTTTGATGTTATTAGAGAGATAAGGAAGGGATTACAACCATGAGAGAAGAATGAAAGTTTAAAAAGAATAAGATGGTGGGTCAGATGGTAAAGAATCTGCCTGCAATAATAGTAATAAGTATTGTTATTATTGTATTGAAGATCCAGGATGGATGTGGTGACTTCTATTTTGTAATTCTAGACTTTACCATCATCTCATCTATCATAATATGACACACTTTTGTAGTGAAACGGTTATCATTTTAATTAGTGGTAAAATTCGAAGTTAAAAAGTAATATAACAAAATGAAAAAAAAATTCTAGAGAGCCTCAATAGTAGATTTAAACTGTTAGAAGAAAGAATTAGTGAGCTTGGAAAATGTGCCATCTGAAAAACAGATAGTAAAAAGAATAAATAAAAGTGCAAAAACTTCAAGAAATGTGGAAAATTCATAAGCACACTAACATATGTGTGATGGAGTTATTAGAATGAAAGAAAACAAAGAAATGATCAGAAATAATGTTTGAAGAAATAATGGCTGAAACTTCCCAAATTTGATGAAAAGCATTAATGAACAAAGGCAAGGAAATCACCAACCTCCAACTAAGATAAACTCAAGTAGATACATCCCCAAGAAATCATACTTAAAATGTTGAAAAGCAAAGAGAAAAAATCCAAAGCATCAAGCAAAAAATGATTCATTACATATAAGGGAACCTCAGTAAAATTAAGTTTATCATCAGAAACAATGGAGGCCAGATGACAGTGGATGACATATTTAAAGTGCTAAAAGCAAAACTGTCAAACATGTACCTTACATTTAGTAAAATTCTTTCTCAAAAATGAAGGCAAAAACATTTCCAGATAAATAAAAACTAAGAGAATTCATTTCTAACTGACTTTCATTACAAGAAAAGCTCAATACATTTTAAAGGATTGAGATTACAAAAAGTATGTTCTCCAACAACAATGGAATGAAATGAGAAAAAGCAATAAGGAATTTGGGAAATTTACATATGTGTGGAAATTAAGTAGTACCCTCCAAACTGACTAAAGCATCAAACAAGAAATCACAATTACATTAAACTGAATGAGAATGAAAACCTAGCAAAACTGGGTTTTTCCATAGCAAAACTTATGGAATGCAGTTAAGGCAGTGCTTAGAGAGAAATTTATAGCTGGAAATGTCTTTATTTAATTTATTTTTTTTCATTTATTTTTATTAGTTGGAGGCTAATTACTTTACAATATTGTAGTGTTTTCTGCCATATATTGACATGTTTTAAAAAGAGGAAATACATTGTTTTTTTTTTTTTTTTTTTTTTTTTTAATATTATTTTATTAGTTGGAGGCCAATCACTTTACAACATTTCAGTGGGTTTTGTCATACATTGACATGAATCAGCCATATAGTTACATGTATTCCCCATCCCGATCCCCCCTCCCACCTCCCTCCCCACCCGACTCCTCAGGGTCCTCCCAGTGCACCAGGCCCGAGCACCTGACTCATGTATCCCACCTGGGCTGGTGGTCCGTTTCACCATAGATAATATACATGCTGTTCTTTCAAAACATCCCACCCTCACGTTCTCCCCCAGAGTTCAAAAGTCTGTTCTGTATTTCTGTGTCTCTTTTTCTGTTTTGCATATAGGGTTATCGCCACCATCTATCTAAATTCCGTATATATGTGTTAGTATACTGTAATGTTCTTTATCTTTCTGACTTACTTCACTCTGTATAATGGGCTCCAGTTTCATCCATCTCATTAGAACTGATTCAAATGAATTCTTTTTAACGGCTGAGTAATATTCCATGGTGTATATGTACCACAGCTTCCTTATCCATTCATCTGCTGATGGGCATCTAGGTTGCTTCCATGTCCTGGCTATTATAAACAGTGCTGCGATGAACATTGGGGTGCACGTGTCTCTTTCAGATCTGGATTCCTCAGTGTGTATGCCCAGAAGTGGTATTGCTGGGTCATATGGCAGTTCTATTTCCAGTTTTTTAAGAAATCTCCACACTGTTTTCCATAGTGGCTGTACTAGTTTGCATTCCCACCAACAGTGTAAGAGGGTTCCCTTTTCTCCACACCCTCTCCAGCATTTATTGCTTGTAGACTTTTGGATAGCAGCCATCCTGACTGGCGTGTAATGGTACCTCATTGTGGTTTTGATTTGCATTTCTCTGATGATGAGTGATGTTGAGCATCTTTTCATGTGTTTGTTAGCCATCTGTATGTCTTCTTTGGAGAAATGTCTGTTTAGTTCTTTGGCCCATTTTTTGATTGGGTCGTTTATTTTTCTGGAATTGAGCTTCAGGAGTTGCTTGTATATTTTTGAGATTAATCCTTTGTCTGTTTCCTCATTTGTTATTATTTTCTCCCAATCTGAGGGCTGTCTTTTCACCTTACTTATAGTAAAGACTCTACCAGAAAATTACTAGAGCTAATTAATGAATATAGTAAAGTTGCAGGATATAAAATTAACACACAGAAATCCCTTGCATTCCTATACACTAACAATGAAAAAACAGAAAGAGAAATTAAGGAAACAATACCATTCACCATTGCAACAAAAAGAATAAAATACTTAGGAGTATATCTACCTAAAGAAACAAAAGACCTATACATAGAAAACTATAAAACACTGATGAAAGAAATCAAAGAGGACACAAACAGTTGGAGAAACATACCGTGTTCATGGATTGGAAGAATCAATATTGTCAAAATGGCTATTCTACCCAAAGCAATCTATAGATTCAATGCAATCCCTATCAAGCTACCAACGGTATTTTTCACAGAATTAGAACAAATAATTTCACAATTTGTATGGAAATACAAAAAACCTCGAATAGCCAAAGTAATCTTGAGAAAGAAGAATGGAACTGGAGGAATCAACCTGCCTGACTTCAGACTCTACTACAAAGCCACAGTCATCAAGACAGTATGGTACTGGCACAAAGACAGAAATATAGATCAATGGAACAGAATAGAAAGCCCAGAGATAAATCCACGAACCTATGGACAGCTTATCTTTGACAAAGGAGGCAAGGATATACAATGGAAAAAAGACAATCTCTTTAACAAGTGGTGCTGGGAAAACTGGTTAACCACTTGTAAAAGAATGAAACTAGAACACTTCCTAACACCATACACAAAAATAAACTCAAAATGGATTAAAGATCTAAATGTAAGACCAGAAACTATAAAACTCCTAGAGGAGAACATAGGCAAAACACTCTCCGACATAAATCACAGCAAGATCTTCTATGACCCACCTCCCAGAATATTGGAAATAAAAGCAAAAATAAACAAATGGGACTTAATGAAAATTAAAAGCTTTTGCACAATAAAAAGAGGAAATACATTGAATTGGCATCCTACTCTTCCAACTTGGAACACTAGAAACGGAATAGTTGGCTATACTCAAAGGAAAGAGAAGGAAGAAAAGAATAAAGATTACAGCATATATGAAAGTAATAGAGAATACAAAACAATGGAGATTATAAACAACATCAAAATTTATTTTTCTGGAAAGATCAGCAAAAATTGTCAAAACTTTATCTCGGTTGACCAGGAAAAAAAAAGAAAGAGAAAAGTGTCAAATTGCTAAAATCAAGAATGAAAGAGAAGACATCATTAACAACCTTACAGAAACTAAAAGAAATTATAAGGGCTTTTTAAAAAAATAATAAATAAAAATAAAAGCAATTGTAAGGGAATACTATGGAAAACTGTAATGGACGAATTCCTAGAAAGGCACAGACAACCAGAACTAACACAAGGAGAAATTGAAAATCTGAGTAGACATTTAAAAATTTAGGAGATTGAATATGTAGTTTAAAAACTTCCTCCCACAAAGAAAAGCCCAAGTCCAAATAATTTCACTAATGAATTCTACTAAATACTTAGAGGCACTTCCTCTGAAACTTTTCTAAAAATAGACAAGATGGGGATATTTCCTCTGTGAATCCAGTATTATTCTGATATTGAAATAGAAACATCACAAAAAAGCATCCCTTATATAGATCCAGTAACCCTCAGTGAAATACTACCAAGCTGAATCCAGCTATGAATAAAAAGGGTAACATATTATGACCAAATGAGGTTTAGAGTAGGAATATATTTTACTTTAACATACAAAATCAATTAATGTAATGCACACCATCTAGAGAATAAAGGACAAAAGCTTTGTGATCATCTCATTAGACACAGAAGAAGCATTCAAGAAAATGCAACATTCTTTCAAGATAAAGACACACTCCTGGCTCAGATGGTAAAGAATCTGCCTGCAATGCCTGAGACCCAGGTTTGATCCCTGGGTCGGGAAGATCCCCTGGAGAAGCAAATAGCAACCCACTCCAGTACTCTTACCTGGAGAATTCCATGGCCAGAGGGCCTGGTGGGCTACAGTCTACGGGGTCACAAAGAATTGATCACAGCTGAGTGACAAACACACACAACAAACTAAGGAGAAGAAAGATTCTCAATTTGATAATAAGCATTTAAACAAATTCCATGCTTAAATCATACCTATTGATGAAAGACTGAATATCTTCCCCCTAAAGCCAAGAATAAGACAAATATGACAATTCTTATCACTTTTATTCTACATTGTACTGGAGGTTCCAGCCAGTTCAAGAAGAAGTAATAAAAAGCATTCATGTTGGAAAGGAAGAAGTAAAATTATCTCTTTTTGCAGATGACATGATCTTGCAAACATAAATTCCTAAATAATCCACTAAAATTTATCAGAACCAATAAATGAGTTTAACAGAGCTTCAGGATACAAGATCAATATATAAAAATCAATTCTGTTTTTACACATTAGTGATCAGTAAACTGAAAACAAAATTAAGAAATGATTCCAGAAAGGATAAAGCACTCAGGAATAAATTTAACAAAAAGAATGGAAAATATCCTATCCTGAAAAACAACAAAACATTTTTGAAGAGAATTAAAGATCACATTAAAAAGCAGAGACATTACTTTGCCAACAAAGGTCCGTCTAGTCAAGGCTATGGAGAAGGCAGTGGCACCCCCGACTCTAGTACTCTTGCCTGGAAAATCCCTTGGATGGAGGAGCCTGTTAGGTTGCAGTCCATGGGGACGCTAAGAGTCGAACAAGATTGAGCAACTTCACTTTCACTTTTCACTTTGCTGCATTGGAGAAGGAAATGGCAACCCACTCCAGTGTTCTTGCCTGGAGAATCCCAGGGACAGGGGAGCCTGGTGGGCTGCCATCTATGGGGTCGCACAGAGTCGGACACGACTGAAGTGACTTAGCAGCAGCAGCAGCAGTCAAAGCTATGGTTTTTCCAGTAGTCACATGTGGATGTGAGAGTTGAACTATAAGGAAAGCTGAGTGCTGAAGAATTGATGCTTTTGAACTGTGGTGTTGGAGAAGACTCTTGAGAGTCCCTTGGACTGCAAGGAGGTCCAACCAGTCCATCCTAAAGGAAATCAGTCCTAAATATTCATTGGAAGGACTGATGTTGAAGCTGAAACTCCAGTACTTTGGCCACCTGATGCGAAGAGCTGACTCTTTGGAAAAGACCCTGATGCTGGGAAAGATTGAAGGCAGGAGGAGAAGGGGACAACAGAGGACGAGATAGTTGGATGGCATCACCGACTCCACGGACATGAGTTTGAGTAAACTCCGGAAGTTGGTGATGGACAGGGAGGCCTGGCGTGCTGCAGTCCATGGGGTCACAAAGAGTCGGACACGACTGAGCAACTGAACTGAACTGAATGGAAAGATCACATAAATACAAGGAAAGAGGTCCCATATTCATTCATCTCATGCTTCATAATTTTCCATATGATTTTTAGGATTAAGTTGTCAACTTCTGAAAAAAGTCTGTTGGAATTTTGACAATTTCACTGAATCTGTAGAATACGTAAGGGATATTGGCAATCTCCATGGTTTAAGTCTTTTAAACCAATAGTTCTAGAACAACTGGATGTCCACATGGGCAAAAGAATGAAGTTGGACTGCTTTCTCATACTATACATAAAATTAACTCAAGATGGATCAGAGACCAAACATAAGAGCTAAAGTTATAAAACTCTTTGAAGAAAAGATTGCAGTAAATCTTCATAACTTTGGGATAGGCAGATTCTTCTTAACTATTATGCCAAAAACACAATCCACAAAAGGAAAAATTGAATTTCATAAAAAATTTTTAAAAACTTTATTCCTCAAAGGTTATCATCAAGATAACAAAAAGACAACCCAAAGAATGAGAGAAAATATTTGCAAATCAAATATCTGATAAGGGATTTATACCCAAAATAAACAAAGAACTCTTACAGTTCATCAATGGAAAAAAAAAAAAATCTAATTCAAACATGGACAAATGATCTGAACAGAGGTGCTTCCAAGAAGTTAAATAAATAGTCAATAAAGTCACATGAAAATAACTCTGTGGCTGATTCATATCAATGTATGACAAAACCCACTGAAAAATAAAAAATAAAAATAAAAAAATAAAGAAAAAAAGAAAAACAAAATCACATGAAAAGATGCTCACTATCATTATCATTAGGGAAATGCAAACCAAAACCAAATGAGATAACACTTCATACCCACCAAGGTCACTATCAAAATTTCAGATAATAGTAAGTGTTGACAAGAAAGTAAAAATTGGAATCTACATACATTTCTCAGTTAAGTATAAAATGGTTTAGGAAATTATCTGGCTGTCCACAATATTAAATAGGGAGTTCCCTTATGACTCCATAATTCCACTCCGAGATATATACCCCAATGAAAAGAACACATGACCCCACACAAAACTAGTACACAAATATATCACCATAGTATGATTCCCTTTATATAAAATAACCTGAATAGACAAATCCATAGAGATAGAAGCAGATTAGTAATTGACTGGTACTGGGGAGGCAGGGAGAATTGGGGAGTGACTGCTAATGGATAAAAGGATGATGAAAATGATAAAAAATTGATTATGGTGATAAACACAATTTTGTGACTGGTGATGAATACTAAAAACCACTGAACTGTATAATTTAAATGGGTGAATTATACATCATTAAAGTGTCTAAGAAAAAAATGATATGCACAGAAATTCCTTGGGGTTAATTGTGGTACATACATAACTCAGAATTTTTTCCAATTGAGATGAGATAGTCTGCCAATTGAAGCAGAACAGTGGTTGTCCAAATTTACAAGTTTTAAAAATATGCATATACATATGTACAGCTATCTATGTATTTCTATTTGCTCATCATAGATATATAAATTTTGAAATTTTAATTTTCTAGTGAGCAAACTAAGTGTACTAGAGTGGAGTTGAAATTCTGTAGATGAATCATCTAAATTTTGTTTGCATTTTATTCATAAGCAATTGGAAATTTCAAATATAAGTATTCAATGAGTGGAATACCAAAATCCTGCAGGTTTTATTGCACTTACATGCATTTATTATAAACCATAATTTACTGAAATATAGCCTTATGTAAGAAAAATTAAATATGAAATATCACAAGCTGTATACACATCTAATCTTTAAATTCTATAATTAAAATTTGGAATATCTCAATGGTATGAATCATTTGATAGAGCTCATATTTTCAATAGGATAAATTTACAATCTGTATTGGAATACACCAAAATTTGCATTGGTGTATGTAACGTAGCTATTAGGGTCAAAATTAGGGAAAGAAAAAAGAGAGAGGGCACAAAAAGTAAAATCAGAAAACATAACTGAGACAGTGGGACATTTTAAAATTATATAATCTTATGCCATTAAATTTTAAAACCTAGATTGATACTTAAAAACCTGGATAGCATGTTAAAACCAGAGAATGGAATCCCTGGTGATTCAGTGGTTAAGATTCAGTGCTTTCACTACTGTGGGCCCAGGTTTGATCCCTGGTTGGGGAACCAAGATCCGACTAGCTTTGTGGCACTGCCAGAAATAAATAAGTAAAATAAAATAAAATTTTAAAAACTGGAGAGGGGAGGTGGGAATGACCAAAATTCTCCCAAGACAGAGAAAATCTGATTAAAACTACTAAGTATAAAATAAATTGAATTGGTAAATAGTTCTTCACATTAAAATAATAAGTACTAGATGGTCTGGAGATAATTTCAGAAAGAACTTTTAATTCTTTAAGGAATAAATAATTATGTCTTATATAAACTTAGTATGGAAAGAGAAGAAAGGAAGAGGAGGAGGTGGAGACGGTGGGGGAAGGGGACAAAGAGGGAGAAGAAACTTTACCCAATTTAATTTATAAGATCACTGATGGGGCTTCCCTGGTAGCTCAGCTGGTAAAGAATCCACCTGCAATGCAGGAGACCCTGGTTCAGTCTCTGGGTTGGGAAGATCCCTTGGAGGAGGGCATGGCAACCCACTTCAATGTTCTTGCCTGGAGAATCCCCATGGACAGAGGAGCCTGGTGGGCTGCAGGTCCCTGCGGTCACAAAGAGTTGGACACAACTGAGAGATTAAGCATGCGCACATAATACTGATACCAAAACACGACAAAGGTGACAGGGGAATAAAAAAAACTTTGTCTAATTTTACTTATGAATATTAGTAAATTTAAAACCACAGTATTTTTTATATATATATATTTTGAAGACCCTCTGACACCACAATTTTTAAATGCCTGCTGTCAAAGTCAGATTTTTGAGTGCAAGCTAAAACACTCATTGTAAAACACACATTTCTTGCCTGGATAATCATGTGAGAAAATAAATGTCCATGAAAATAAAGACAAAACCTTTTTAAGTTGAAAAATAAATAAATAAAACCACAGTATTAAAAGAATATAAGGCAAGAATTCAGATTTTTTAAAACTATATTACCAAAAATTGAATTCTTTAAACTGTATTACTACCCAGCTTCCCAGGTGCCACTCGTGGTAGAGAATGCCTGCCAATGCAGGAGGCATAAGCAACACGGGTTTGATTCCTGGGTCGGGAAGATCCCTGGAGGAGGGCATGGCAATGCACTCCAGTATTCTTGCCTGGAGAATCCCATGGGCAGAGGAGCCTGATGGGCTACAGTCCATAGAGTCACAAAGGGTCAGACAGGACTGAAGCAACTTAGCACACATGCACCATTACTCTTAAAACCGCAAAAGATGTAGAAAAAGCTATTTATAATAGTCAGCACCTATTTGTGATTTAATAAATCAACAACAAAGAAACAAGTTTTTAAAACAGTCATTCTGACCTAGGAATGGAGAAAATTTGCTTAATCTAATGAATGTTATCAGTCAAAAGTAAATAGAGAAAAAATCCTCAGTTTTGAAATACTATAATTATTCCCATTCGTTTAAGGATGAAACACAGAAAACAACTATTTCTTTGATTTTTCCTGGTGCTCTGTCATTTTTCCTTTATTCTGTTGATCAGATTTCTATGGCCAGGCTGATTCAAAGCATGGAAAAAAGACTCCACTTCTTAAATAAAGGAACCACAAAGTCATGTTGCTTTACCTGTGACCTCACTGACTGTGTGCCCCAGGTGTGCCATGTAATTTCCAGCTCCTGTGTCAATAACGTTTTTTAAAAAATTTCTAAAGGGTTATTGCTGATAGCATCTTACAATCCTAAGAACCAAAAGAGCAGGTTCAGCTACAGCATTGTTATCAATAGGCTGAGACCAGCAAGCAACAAGATGGAAGAAGGGAAGGTCTAAGACTATGTACAAAGGAAATAACAGAATTATGAAAAAAATAATTTGTGCTTCCAAAATATCGGCCTCATGTATATACATTATTTAGACTATCTGGCTTTCAGGAGCTAAGTTTTTAAGCAAAAGGAACTGAACTCACTGGCTTTCAAACTGAACTCTTGGGTACCTAAGGAGCTGGTGCTCCCCCAATCCTACCTTTTAATTTCAGTGAGTACATCTATCCTTGCTTTGATCATTTTACATGTGAGCTTGGTAAACATCCTTTCCTGTAAAGAAAGGATGAAAACGTGTTTTAATCTTATTCCATTTGTGTGCTCTGTATACCCCATGGAGATTGGCAATGTAGGCCCTTTGAATTGATGCTTTCAAACTGTGGTGCTGGAGAAGACTCTTGAGAGTCCCTTGCACTGCAAGGAGATCCAACAAGTCAATCCTCAAGGAAATCAACCCTGAATCTTCATTGGAAGGACTGACGCTGAAGTTGAAGCTCCAATATTTTGGCCACCTGATGTGATGAACTAACTCTTTGGGAAAGACTGGTACTGGGAAAGATTAAGGGCAGGAGGAGAAGGGGACAACAGAGGATAAGATGGTGGGATGGCATCACTGACTTAAAGGACATGAGTTTGAGTAAATTCTGGGAGATGATGATGACAGGGAAACCTGGTGTGCTGCAGTTCATGGGGTCGCAAACAGACACGACTGAGTGAACAACCTATTGTCCCAATTGTCCTCCAGCCTCCACCTGTGCCTCCAATGCACCAGTGTCTATTTGAAAGGAACATGGTTTTGTTAATGGGAGGGATAAAAGAGAAACATGCATCTCACCCCCCAAGAGGTCCACTGGACTTCGCAGCAAAAAAGGTTCAAGGTAAAAGCTGATGTCAATTATCAGGTCTTTAGAAAAGACCATCATTCTGGAAAAGATTGAAGGCACGAGGAAAGGGGATGACAGAGGACCAGATAGTTCGATGGCATCCCCAACTCAAGACATGAGTTTGAGCAAGCTCCAGAAGATTGTGAGGGACAGGGAAGCCTGGCATGCTGCAGTCCATATGGTCCAAGAGTCGGACATGACTGAGCAACTGGACAACAACAACAAAACCTGATATAACTGCTCATGAGCAATTCTATGAGTTTCTGAAAACAAAGGGATTCCATATCCCTGGAGAATCAAGTATGGAGACGAGCAAAATCCTACTGGTCCTCAGCTCTGTAAGGAATTCAAGGCTGGCCTGGCACCCCAAGGATTAGAAGTTTTAGAAGTATCCAGAGATTGCTCTGCTGCTGTTGCTAAGTCACTTCAGTCGTGTCCGACTCTGTGCGATCCCATAGACGGCAGCCCACCAGGCTGCCCCATCCCTGGGATTCTCCAGGCAAGAACACTGGAGTGGTTGCCATTTCCTTCTCCAGTGCATGAAAGTGAAAAGTGAAAGTGAAGTCACTCAGTCGTGTCTGACTCTTCGCGACCCCATGGACTGCAGCCCACCAGGCCCCTCCGCCCATGGGATTTTCCAGGCAAGAGTACTGGAGTGGGGTGCCATTGCCTTCTCCAGAGATTGCCCTAGGTATAGACATTACTCTCCTGACAGGCATCATAGTCAAACAGGTATCAGATAGGAATCAAAGAAGCCAGGGAAAAAGAGAAAAAAGAGGACATGTTCTGTGGTCATTGTCACTGATTTACTGGTTTATAATCCACTTCTTGGGGATTCCTAGAAGTAACAGGAAGACTCTGGGGAAGACACTGAAGTACCCTCACTACTAATATAGTCTCTATTTAGCTAGGATGCATTTAGCCAGCATACTACTGTCTCCAAAGCAAATACTGTTGAACATAGTTTTTTCTAATCTAGACAGAACCATATACATTCACAGATTCCATTGCAATTGCTCTTGTTATTTATGTAGTAGGACAACTTCCAGCTGAAGGAGTGATGCATCTGAATAAGCATTTCCACGGTGTTACTTTTATATTTGAATAAGAATTCTGGTTTTGTTCCCAGTCTCACTTCTGACTCATCATTGTGAAACCAAGAAATCAATTAGCCTCTCAGCACCTCAAAATCTCTCTTCTGTGAATGAGGATAATGGGTAACCTTCTCTTGCTTCACTGAATTGTTGTGAAGTTTAATTAGATAATGTTCG
This sequence comes from Muntiacus reevesi, assembly GCF_963930625.1. Lineage (NCBI taxonomy): Eukaryota > Metazoa > Chordata > Mammalia > Artiodactyla > Cervidae > Muntiacus > Muntiacus reevesi. Next base: position 26,655,305 of record NC_089270.1, on the reverse strand, counting down.
CACAGCCCTTTGAACTCTACTAATTAAATTGATGTGTAAATATGGTGCTTCCTTTTATCAGGATGCCTTGACTGAGCCATTTCATAAAGAAAGATGACTGTGATAGGAGGATTCATAGGGAAAAGATTACTTTAAAAACAATTCTTGCGAACTAAATTCTGAGATTATCAAATAACCATGTGAAATCATGTGAAAATACCTAGTTGGGGTTCTAGGATATGGCCTTCACTTACTCAAGAAGTGTTGGTTTTACCTTCATATAAAAATAAACAACTCCTAGGGTGTAGAATCATGTCCTGTTTATACTTTAAATAATGCTGTTGTTTTTCTAAATGCTATATTTATCCAGTATATTTTGCTAAAACAGCATTGGTTGTTTATTTCATATTTGTCATATAAGAGATCACAAAATAACAGATTTGAAATAACCTAATAAGAAACTTATAACCTTTGAAATAGTGTGATTCTGTGTAGACCATCCATTGATCAGTCTGCTATCAATAAAAGATTTCACTCACAACAGAGAAATCTTAGATGAATCAAAATCTTACTAAATTTTCTGATGAGAATGCTACTGCTGCTAAGTCGCTTCAGTCATGTCTGACTCTGTGTGACCCCATAGACGGCAGACCACCAGGCTCCCCCGTCCCTGGGATTCTCCAGGCAAGAATACTGGAGCAGCTTGCCATTTCCTTCTCCAATGCATGGAAGTGAAAAGTGAAAGTGAAGTTGCTCAGTCGTGTCCCAACTCCTAATGACCCCATGGGCCGCAGCCTACCAGGCTCCTCAGTCCATGGAATTTTCCAGGCAAGAGTACTGGAGTGGGTTGCCATTGCCTTCTCTGCTGATGAGAATAGTTCACTCTAAAATAATTATCCCAATTATTTTTGAAATTTGCATTCATAAAGACCTTTTGTTTCTGTCAGAAGTAAATTCATAGATGGATTAATTCACTTGGGGTAAAAAAATCATAAGCCTACCTCCATAAACCTATCTCAGTCTTTAGTATGTAATTTTATTTATAAGTTAGAATTTTTTTTATATTTCCTTAATTTTTTTCCCCACTTATTTTTATTAGATGGAGGCTAATTACTTTACAGTATTGTAGTGGTTTTTGCCATACATGGACATGAATCAGCCATGGATTTACATGTGTTCCCCTCCCACCTCCCTCCCCATCCCATCCCTCTGGGTCATCCCAGTGCACCAGCCCTGAGCACTTGTCTCATGCTTCCAACCTGGGCTGGTGATCTGTTTCATCCTTAATAGTATACTTGTTTCAAAGCTATTCTCTCAGAACATCTCACCCTCGCCTTCTCCCACAGAGTCTAAAAGTCTGTTCTGTACATCTGTGTCTCTTTTTCTGTTTTGCATATAGGATTATCGTTACCATCTTTTTAAATTCCATAAATGTGCGTTAGTATACTGTATTGGTCTTTATCTTTCTGGCTTACTTCACTCTGTATAATGGGCTCCAGTTTCATCCATATCATTAGAACTGATTCAAATGAATTCTTTTTAATGGCTGAGTAATATTCCATGGTGTATATGTACCACAGCTTCCTTATCCATTCATCTGCTGATGGGCATCTAGGTTGCTTCCATGTCCTGGCTATTATAAACAGTGCTGCGATGAACATTGGGGTGCACGTGTCTCTTTCAGATCTGATTTCCTCAGTGTATATGCCCAAGAGTGGGATTGCCGGGTCACATGGCAGTTCTATTTTCAGTTTTTTAGCGGCTGTACTAGTTTGCATTCCCACCAACAGTGTAAGAGGATTCCCTTTTCTCCACACCCTCTCCAGCATTTATTGCTTGTAGACTTTTGGATAGCAGCCATTCTGACTGGCATGTAATGGGACCTCATTGAGGTTTTGATTTGCATTTCTCTGATAATGAGTGATGTTGAACATCTTTTCATGTGTTTGTTAGCCATCTGTATGTCTTCTTTGGAGAAATGTCTGTTTAGATCTTTGGCCCATTTTTTGATTGGATCATTTATTTTTCTGGAATTGAGCTTCAGGAGTTGTTTGTATATTTTTGAGATTAATCCTTTGTCTGTTTCTTCATTTGCTATTATTTTCTCCCATTCTGAAGGCTGTCTTTTCACCTTGCTTATAGTTTCCTTTGTTGTGCAAAAGCTTTTAAGTTTCATTAGGTCCCATTTGTTTATTTTTGCTTTTATTTCCAGTATTCTGGGAGGTGGGTCATAGAGGATCTTGCTGTGACTTATGTCAGAGAGTGTTTTGCCTATGTTCTCCTCTAGGAGTTTTATAGTTTCTGGTCTTACATTTAGATCTTTAATCCATTTTCAGTTTATTTTTGTGTATGGTGTTAGAAAGTGTTCTAGTTTCATTCTTTTACAAGTGGTTGACCAGTTTTCCCAGCACCACTGTTAAAGAGGCTGTCTTTTTTCCATTGTATATTCTTGCCTCCTTTGTTGAAGATAAGGTGTCTGTAGGTACATGGATTTATCTCTGGGCTTTCTATTCTGTTCCATTGATCTATATTTCTGTCTTTTAGAATTTTTTAAAAATTAATTTATTTTTAAAGGTTACACCCCATTTATTATTATTATAAAACCTTGGTTATTTTCTCTCTACTGTATAATATATCCCTGTAGCTTATTTTCTATATCACAGTTTGTACCTCTTACTCTCCTACCCCTATATTGTCCCTCCCCCTTCCTTCTCCTCAGTGGTAACCACTAGTTTGTTCTCTATATTTATTTCTGCTTTCTTTTGGTTGTATTCACAAGTTTGTTGTATTTTTTAGATTTCACACAAAAATGCAGTATCATACGGTACTTGTCTTACCCTTTTGAAGTATCTCACTTAACATAATACCCTCCAAATCCATCCATATTACTACAAATGACAAAATTTCATTCTTTTTTATGGCCGAGTATTATTCCTGTGTGTGTGTGTGTGTGTGTGTGTGACATCTTCTTTATTCATTCATCTGTTGGCAGACACTTCTGTTGCTTCCATATCTTGACAATTGTAAATAATTTTGGTATAAACATTGGGGTGTGTTATCCTTTCAAACTGGTGTTTTTGTTTTTTTCAGATATATACCCAGGAGTATAATTGCTGGTTCTATTTTTAATTTTTTTTAAAACTTCCATTCTGTTTCCCCAGTGGTTGCATCAATTACATTCCCACAAACAATGTACAAAATTCCCTTTTCTACACATCCTTGCCAATAATTTGTTATCTGTGTTCATTTTATGATAGCCATTCTGACAGGTGTGAGGTGATATCTCACTGTAGTTTCGATTTGCATTTCCTTAACATTTACTGATGTTGAGCATCTTTTCATGTGCCTGTTGTCTACTATCTTCATGTCCCTTTGGAAAAATGTATATTCAGGTTTTCTGCCCACTTTTTAATTGTTTATTTTTTATGTTGAGTTGTATTAATATGAGCTTTTTAATGTATGTTGGATATTAACTCCTTGTCAGTGATATCATTTGTAAATATTTTCTCCCATTGAGTAGGTTTTTTTTTTTTTTTTTGTCAATGGTTTCCTTTACTGTGCAAAATATTTTGGGTTTAATTAGGTCCCTTTTGTTTATTTTTGCTTTTATTTACTTTGCTTTAGAAGACAGATCCAAAAAATATTGCTACAATTTATGTCAGAGTGTTCTGCCTACATTTTCCTCTAGGAGTTTAATGGTTTTTGGTCTTAAATTTAGGTCTTTAATAAGTTGTTATTGTTGTTGTTTTTACTGAAGTCTTTAATTCATTTTGAGTTTATTGTGATATATGATGTTAGAGAATGTTCTGATTTCATTCTCTTATGTGTAGCTGTCCAGTTTTACCAGCACCATTTATTGAGGAGGCTGTCTTTTCTCCGTTATACATCCTTGCCTCCTTTGCCATAGATTAATAGACTATAAGGGCATGGGTTTATTTCTGGGCTCTCTAATCTGTTCATTGATCCGTGTGTCTGTTTTTGTGTCAATACCAGGCTGTTTTGATTACTGTAGCTTTGTGGTGTGGCCTGAAATCAGGTAGGGTGATTCTTCCAGCTGTGTTCTTTCTCAAGACTGTTTTTGCTCTGCAGGGTTAAAGCTGGAAATGTTGATGATATTATAAGTGTGCAACAATGAAATTTCATGTAACTGAATATCTTAGAATATAGAGTTGGTATGTTTTATTAGGAATTTAAAGAACTGATATGAGAGTTTTGAAAACTGCTAACTATAAAGGAGGGAATTTGCAATAACAAATATTTATATAAAATCTAACAGCTATTTTATTGTACTTGTAATGTTTCTTATTACCTATTTACTTGAGGAATACATCTGCTGATAGGCCAGCATAGCCTAAAAGTATTTTGAATTTTTAGAAACTTAAAATTCAGTGTCTGATTCACATCTTCTAAAATATATGTTCTTCTGCAAATCTTCCTTTGAATGATAAGAATATAATTACAGGAGAATTTCAGATTCTTTAGGTCCTGATAGAGGATTCTGAAAAAGTATGAGGATGACTTAGTAAACTCCTGGGTATAACAATAGCCCAGATATGTATATTGTTGATATTTCCAGAAGAAGGTCAATAAATATTGATTATTATGATCTAAAAGAAATCATAATAGTCAATTATAATTAACACTAAAGAAAGGACACTAAAGGAAACAAAATACAGATCTAAACTAAATATATTCTCTCAGGAGGCACAAGGATAAAACAGAATTTGAGGTTGCTACTACAGGGAACTGGGGAATGAATATTCTATTTATGCATCTAAGATTCTGAATGATTCTATATCCTCAACCCATTGGTGTTTTTACGTAGAAGGGCAGGCGTTTTAATAACCAGTCCATTTTCTGTTAGTTTTGGTCTGTCTTTAGCTAGTGCTTTAAGAGAATATTATGTACCAGAATCGCCTGGAGAAGTTTTAAAATGCAGACTCCTGGGCCATATCTGGCCTGCTGACTCAGGACACAGGCAGTCTAACAAGCTCCCCAAGTGAAACTCACTGAAACTTAAGAACGTCTCAACAAATGTGCTTTTCTCACTAGATAGAGGTTTAGCTAGAGGTTCAGTCCTATTAATGCTGCCAGTATTATAGAAGTGTTACCCACAGAAACTCTAGCATTTCTTTGAGATGTTCAATTTGGACTTGATTTATACACAGTAAGTCTAAGTTAATATTACTTGCGACCTCATTATGAATAGGAAGTCCTCAGAGTTTTCAGGAAAGAGACTATCAAATCACTTAATTTGTTGATGATTCCACTTTGAGCATACATCTGTCCCTATCAAATTCGCAAGTGTGGGGTCATTGAGGAGCCAAGACTGCACCTCTGCTCGCAGCCAGGACATGTGGAACATTTGTGTATTCTTAAACACCCACAACCATCTCTCCAAGGGAGATGTTGAATTAAATAGCAGTTTAAGACTAATAAAGTAGTGCCCAGATCAAGCAAAAGGTTGCCTTCTAACATTATGAGGACATTCTCCTTGTGAATTTTCAAGGATAAAATAAGAGATTGGGCATTTGATTCCTTTTCCTCCTCCTCTTCCTCCTCATAGGGAATGTCTAATTGTTTTATCTGAGTCTTATTCCCTTTGTTCTCATATTCTTTTTAAAATGCTCAGTAAAGTGCTGAATGTCTGGCAGTGGGTCTATTATTCCATTCTAGTTTTTCTAGAATGTTTTAAATTATAGATGTTTAAATTCTAAATGTTTCTAGTGTATTAAACTTTCTATTTCAGGCTTAAAGGTATTGGCAAAAAGTTAGTAGAGAGCTCATTACATTTGCAGCAGGAGTTACTTATGAAAACTGTCTAAAGGTATTAAAGAACTTGTCTCTGAATTCTCCAATGGATGGTTCCTTTCTTTGCTTATAAGACGGGATCAGGATTCAATCTGTGCTCACAGGAGGGGATAGTTTCCAAAAGACCTTGTCTAATATGCACAACTTTTCTAAATTCTTCTGATTTCTTATGCAAATTGGGGTCTTTGAATCCTATCTTTCCATTCGACTCTTTCATAACAGAACACATATGTACTATTTGATATACACTTGGGGTTACTGTATTATTGATTCCTAAAACTATTTCTAATTCCTCTGCAAATTTTATCACTTGGCTTTTTGGCTCAATATGAGACCAGACCTTAAAACAATGCAATTTTCCCTGTTTCTGATGGTGAGGGGAGGGGTGGTTAATTTTATGAAGTAATTGCACTTTGGAGATTTTTCTAGACAGTTAGGAGGTAAAAGGAACAAGTCAAAGGAAGTAGAGAAACTTAAGTTGGGGGAAGATAAATAATAAAAGAGCTATTTGATTTGTACTAAGACTTGGAAGACTCTAAAAGAGACCATTTTTAGTTTTTCACTTTTTGTTTGCCTTGGTGAAGACATTTTAAGGGAACAATTTTGGAATCTAAATGCCTTAGATATTCCCTCAGAAACATAAAAAAAAAAAAAAAAAAAAAAAGGCAGAACATTGGATATTTGGGAAGCTGTGCTAGTGCTAAATCACTTCAGTTGTATCCAACCCTTTGTGGACCAATGGGCTGTAAGCCTGCCAGGCTCCTCTGTCTATGGAATTCTCCAGACAAGAACACTGGAGTGGGTAGCCATTCCCTTCTCGAGAGGATATTCCTGACTCAGGGATCAAACCCAGGTCTCCTGCACTGCAGGCAGATTTTTTACCATCTTAGCCAGGGAAACAAGTGAGCTGAGGCAAAACATCCACAGGATTTTCCAAAATTCAAAAGACACTTTCTGAACTTTTCAGTCCTCAGGGTCAGTTTGAGTAATGGATTTATCTACCTTACCCACATCCCCTTGCTGTGAACTCTTCCTTTGTAGATACACAACAAAAGATGACAGCGATAGAGACAAGTTGTGTTGTAAGTAATAGCACTGACTTCCACCAAAGATAAAAGTTATTTACCTGAACATATAATCAAAGGATTCCTAAAATGAGTTTCTTATTTAAAGAAGACAAAATAAACTCAGTATTTGGGAACCTTTAAAGAAAAGAAATTAGAGTTGGGACTCAATGCAAGACTTACCTCATCATCCCAGTCACAGAGGCCAACAGCTTCCTTTACCAGCAAGAGGCTCAAAGGGCCAAAGAGGCAACCATGGTTCCAACTTGAGGTCCTGGACCATGGCCAAGAGAAGTTCTTGATTAGATTTTCACAGATCCCCAGTATTGTTGAACATTGGTTTCCCCCAGATGGCATCCAAACAATCCATCAATAAGACAAATCTGAGTTTAGGTTAGAGAAGCATGGGAGAACACTATCTTGATAATCCCTTAGAAGCAGTGGTGTGCTGAACCTAACTCCTGTTAGCCTGAGAAGGATCACCTTGGTAACTTGAAGTCAGCCATGATAGGAATACTTATACCGCAGAAATCACCAAATTCCACAAATCAGGAATCCCCGCCCCCCACCACCACCCCCCCGCCACCAGCCCCAGTGAGCTACTTTACCTTAGTAACATCTTAGGGTGTAGAAGCAAAGTTGGAATATTTAGGAGATGTAGAAGTTTGTTTTGGGGATTTCCCTGGTGGTGCAGATAGTAAAGAATCTACCTGCAATGCCGGAGATGTGGGTTTGATCCTTGGGTGGGGAAGATCCCCTGGAGATGGAAATGGCAACCCATTCCAGAATGCTTGCCTCAAGAATCCCATGGATAGAGGAGCCTGGTGGGCTCCAGTCCATGAGGTTGCAAGAGATTAAACATGAAGTTTGTTTAAGGCAAGTCTCTTAATCAGAAATTTTCAGTAGGATTAGGTAAAGATCATAATATAAAAGTTTAGGATTGAAAACACAACAAGGAGAGGATTTAAAGCAAGGATTTCCAAGAGTCTTGAAAATTTTGATACTATCTGTTGAGATGTCAGTTTGATGTTAATTAAAATAAGTCTTTTGATGTGTTCTTGAGACAATAAAATTGCTTAAAAGTTTTATCTTTCTGAGCAAGTGTTCCCTAGAGTAATAAAGTTGTATTGATAAAAACAATGAAATAATAAAGGTATGTTAATGTATAGAGTAAGTTATGTGGTTGTGGATGGTTTTGGTTCTCACATATAATGCTTGAGTCTTCAGATTACATAAGAATTAAGGATAGGTTTCTATGGAACTATCACATCAAAAAGAAAAAGCTCATAGGAAATGTTCACTTGAAACTACAGTTCATTTTCAACTTTAACAAAAAAACAAATAAAAAATTTTTCTGACTTCACATTCTACTAGTATCTAAAATCTTTTTTTTTAGACTAATATCTAAAATCAGTCCATGGGGTCGCAAAAAGTCAGACACGACTGAGTGACTGAACTGAACTAAACTGAAAGTCTTTTCCAAATGTTCAGTTTTTAATATGTCACTTTATCAAATGATAATAATTTAATTTAAATACATTGCATTTGTTTATTTGGGGAACCAAATACCTCATGTCTAAGAAATTTCTTTTCAGTGTCTTTTAAGGTACAATTAATGAAGAACTTTACTTCCAGTCATTTGTTTCTACAAGACAACAATGTCAGTGGAGAACTTATTTAACATATCTGAAGTAGGTATCATATATGCCTATTTGTTATCATTTCAACTGTTAAGTACAATTTGTATTATTTCTTTCTTTTGTTTAGCAGAATGACAGAGTCAGAAGTCTGCAAGGGTTCAGAAATGAATTACTTGAGAGAAGAAAGAAAAAAAATTATTTTAATTAGACAAAAGAGAATCTTTAAATCATAAAATTTGAAAGCATCATTAACTTTCCCAATTCAGTCTCATCTTTGCCCTATTGTGAACATTTCTAATGGGGAATAAGGACAGTATTTCTCTTTGTGGCTTATTCTTAAAATATTCTCTGTATTGAGCTAAAATCCATTCCCTTCCTTGTCCCTTCATTCTTCCTTCTAAAAATATATAAAGTAAATCAACTCCCTATACAGTTTAACACACTGAAGACACAATTATTGGGTTTTGATTATTTTTAGTTTTTTAGGTGTTTTTTTTTTCCCCTCTAAGAAAGGCAACTTGAGTTTATTCAACCATTCCTCTGTTTCAGAGATATTCAATGTATGGACCAATACTAACCCATGGCTGTTCCTTACCCTTTGGGAACTGTAAGTTATAGATCCACATCAACATAAAGAACTGTGGCAGAAGATAAATCAGCATACTGGGACTTCCCTCATGGTCCAGTGGTTAAGAATCTGCCTGCCAATACAGAGGACCTGAGTTCAATCCCTGGTCAGGGAACTAAGATCCTACATGTCACGGGACAACTAGTTGCAGCATATGCTGCAACACATAGCCCACGTGGTACAACACAGTGTCTGCACACTGCAAGAAGACCCAGCACTGCCAAAATTAAAAAAAAGAAATCAACATATTGCTATCATCATTGAAAAATTCTTTCTATGAAAAACTAAAGCTAGCTGAATTTAAAAGCATGTTTACTGATATAGTTGATTTACATTGTGGCATAAACTTTTTCTTCTTGTCACAACCTGATGGGTAAACAGTTGAACCAACTAGTTTGATAGCACTTGTTCCATATGACATGATTTCCAGATCCATTCTCATCATTCTTCTCGAGATCAGCCTCCAGAATACAACCAACATTTTCAGAGAAACTCTGCTGAAAATATAGTGGAAAACATTACATCCCTGAATCTGGACATTATTTGTTTTGGAGCAACCTAAGAGTTTTTAGTGAATTTTTAATCAAGTACACCCAGCTGATCAGATATACAGAACCTCTTTCAAATTCTTATGGCTATTGATAGTCCACTATTCCAAAGTAGCTACCTACTAGCTATTCTGTCCAATTTTGTGTCATTTGCTAATATGTATTATGCAACTTTTGCTGTATTAAAAAACAACCAAACACCCCCAAACTCAGTCAATTTAAACAACCACCCTTTAAAATAAATTTCTCATGAGCATGGTTCAGCTAGTCAATTATGGTGACCTTAGCTCAAATATTCTGATCATGACTTGGCTTGTTCAAACATCTGCCTTCAGCTGGTGGTTGACTAGATGACTGGTCTAGGATGGCTTCCCTGAAACAACTCAGCTCTCTTCCACAGGATTTGGATCTGCCAGCAGGGAGGCTTGTATTTGTTCTCATGGCTGTGACAGGGTTCCAAGAGAGAGAGGAAACACACAAGACCTCTATAAGAATCAGTCCCATCCCTGCCATAAAGTAGAGCAGAGAAGGGTGGAAAATGGACCTGGAGGAGGACAAAGATAAAATAACTATCGTGATGCCAATGTGTTCTTCCAAGTTCTCACAAAATTTGAAAATGGCACTGAAAGATACTTTTCATGGAAGACCTTCTTATTGATAAACTGTTTCAGAATGTATTATTTAACTAGTCATGACTACCATTGAGAGCTTTTATTCAACCCACGTTTTTCCATCATGTTTCACTGAATCCCATCATAAGGGTTCAGTGAAAAACTGTCAAACTTGCTGCTGCAGATAAGAAATCATCATAGTTTCCTGAACACAAATGATCATCACTGCATTATTTATGATAGCAAAGTATTGAAAAGACTGCAGGAATGAATAACTTACTATGGTAATTTACATAATTATTTCATGTGGCTTTTAAATTTTAAATAATTGATGAAATAGGAAAATGCTTACAGTTTAATTTTAACTCAAAGATAAACAATGAGGCACAATACAAACAAAATTATATATATTTTTATAGGCTTTATACCTAATGAAGAAGTATTTTGAAATCCTAGAAACAAATACAATAAAAATACTTTTATTATCTTTGGATGGCAAGATTATAGTGATTTTTGTTCTCAGCTTAAACTTTTAGATATTTTTGACATTTTCTGCAATGGACATATGTAACATCATCATCATCAAAAAAAAAAAAAAAAAGCATGCATTCAGTTGTTTTCCATTTTGTAATTTTCCTGAGAATTAAAATCAAGCTCACATTTCCCTCCCTTTGGAAAACTGTGTATTTGACCACTGACGATTGATATTCATTGAGATAGTGAATTGAATGGTCCTAATTGAGAGGGAGATCTAGATCTTTCCCAAAATCATAGTAGCTGGATTTTAATAACTACTTCATTGTCATTTTAATTTAAAAAATATTTCCTGCTGTCATATCACTTATGGTTTCTTTTTCTATTGGCTGCCAAGAATATACAGGATTTTATGACTTTATTTGGAGCATTACTTGATATCTACGCTAGAACTGATAAAAAGGGAGAAGTTCTCTGGGACAGGATAGGAAAGCAAGAGAAAAAATATCTCTCAAGCATTGATAACCATCTTCGTTGTATCTTCGTTGTACCTCTATTGTCTTTTTAGCCTTTTAATTCTTTTTTTTTTTTTTTTTTTTAGAGATTCAAACTTTTTTTTTTTTTTTAGCTTTTCCAGTCTTTAATTATTATGGAATCCAAAAATTTTTTTAAAACACTGCTTTCCATAACTAAAGCAAGATGCACTATAAGGTAAATATAAGACCTTGGAGAATATAAAAAAGAAAGTGGTATAACTTTTCACAATGGTATATCTTTTTCCCTCTTTTTACTTTCTTATAAACAGCATATAATGAAATTTTATTTTCCTTAATCCAATCTGATCATCTTTGTCTTTTTTTTAAAAATTTTTTCTTTTAATTCTTACTATCACTAAAAATCATATGTCACAAGATGACATTTAAAGCTTCTGGATATTCAGATGATAGAAGAAAGCCTCTGATGATGCAAAACAGATTACCCTATTCTGGTTAAGGGATGTAGTGTGAAAATGAGTAAATCACATTCCAGACACAGTGTCATCCAGAGGCATTCTGATGGAATAAAGATGGACACAAATTCTTTGATTCTCCTCCCATTGGGAAGTCGCATCTCTACCCCTCTTTTTCAGTCTAAGTGGATTCTGTCACTGGTGACCAATAGAATACGACAGAAGCAACACTGTGCTAGTTTCCAGGTTCCATCCTCAAGCTATGGGTACCTTCTATTTCCTGCCGCTTGGAACACGCCCTCCTGGAAGCCAGCTGCAGGGCTGTGAGAAGTCCAAGCTGCGTGGAGAGGCCACATCTATGTGCTCCAGTCAGCATCCCCAGATGAGCTCAACTGCAGGCCTGTGAATGCACCTCGGACAACCAGCAATGTCACAGGTTGAGATGCCTCCAACTGCAGCCACTAACTGACTCCATTTATATGAAAGACCCCGAGGAAGATCCATCCAGCTGAGCTCAGTCAACTCACACAACTGTGGAAAATAAAAATAAGTTGTTGGTTTAAGACACTGAGTTTAGGGATGATTTGTTAACTCATAGCAAAAAAAAAGGGAGCACTAGCCGTTGTTAGCTGGCACTGTTGCATCTGAAATAAAATTTGAAAAGAGTTACAAAAAATAGATGGTGACATCACATTTCTGTAGAGCTATCTTTCAAATTCAAATGGAGAAACACTAAGTAGAATGTACTGTTTCTTACCGTTCCAAGTTATATATAGATGTGATGATCAAAGAAACCAAGAAAAAATCAAAGCGGGATAGTCTTTCATGTTTGGAAATGATAAGATACTACTCTGCACATCACTTTGCAGTTTACCACAACCCTGAGAAATATGAATAGTACCATCTTCACTTTTTGTTTTTTTATCCTCCTTCCCTCCCTCACTTCCTTGTCTCTGCCTCCATCTTCCAAGTTGTTTTCACTCCACTGCACTCACCCTCAACAGAAGCCTGTTTTATCTCCATGATCGCCCCATGGTATTTATAGTATATGAGATACAAAAGGAGGCAGCTCCAGCTGGGTCCATTTGAAGTCTGTAAGCAGTCTCTAAGGTGAAAGGGTAAACCCTAGCAGAATTTCACCCAGCGATACCCTCATGTGCTACCTTTCCATGACAACAAAAATACCAGATGTATAAACCCTTGTTATTCTCAAGGACAGAGTTTAAGTATTTTCCAGTATTTTACAACTCTGTTTTCCTTCTAGGTATCCCAAAGTTGATCACATCTGATATGGTTAAGGAAGGTGCCGCTGTAATCGACGTTGGTATCAACTATATCCATGACCCAATCACAAGAAAGACAAAACTCGTTGGAGATGTGGACTTTGAAGGTAATAAACTGCATCTTTTTTGACGAGTGAAGAAAAACAGAGGTTCAACTTTGCATGTTTTGATAGTTGAAAGAGAGATTTTCTATTTGATTGGGGCATTACTTTTTATAATTTTTTTTAAGATTATTTATTTTGGCTGTGCTGGATCTTTGTTGCTTCACAGACTTTTCTCTAGTTGCAGTGAGCAGGGGCTACTCTTCATTGTGTTGCACAGGCTTCTCATTGCAGTGGTTTCTCTTGTGGAGCACGGATTCTAGGCTTGCAGGCTTCAGTAGTTGCAGCTCATGGGTTCAGCAGTTGCGGCTCACAGGCTGTAGAGCCCTAGCTCAGTAGCTGTGGCACATGGGCCTAGTTGCTTCACGGCACGTGGGATCTTCCTGGACCAGGGTTTGAACCCATGTTCCCTGCATTGGCAGGCAGATTCTTAACCACTAGAGCATCAGGGAAGCCCTGATGATTATTATTGATCATTACATTAATCTTTCCTCTGATGGAAAAGAGTTTAATGACACTCACATATTTCCTTCCTTCTGCCTGACTCCTTTCCTTCCTACCTTCCTTCTTTCTTTCCTTCTGTCCTTCTTTTCCTCCTCTTCCTTCTTGGGAGAAAAGTATAATAACATCAGTAATATTTAGTTTTAAGATTAAATTCCTTGTAGTGCAGTTTTCTTAGTGAGCATTGTTTTGACTGTTGGGAGCGTATCTCTGTTCTTCATCATCCATGCTTTATACTCAGCCATTCATTTTCAGAGCCAGAAGGCGTCGGGATGTGTTTGCTAGCCTTCACTATATTTCAGATCTAAATAGTTCCCTGGATAATTCAAGTTGTTATCCCTCACTTGTGTTTTAAAGAGGATGAGAAAGAGGAGTTAGGTTAACATTACTATGGCCAATGAAGGAGATAAAGCAGCGAATGTGTAGAAACAAAAGAAATTCTAACCCAATGCCTTTGCTGTATAGATGAAGAAACTTAACCCTGAGATAGATATATTTTTAGATGCCTGACCCCTAATCCAATTTTACTTCCAGTATCTTTGTCAAATACTTACCTGCACTGGCCTTTTCAGTATAATCTGGGAATCTTAGCTAATAATACATGCATATAATAAAATAGAGATATTTTCATATTAGGAATATTTTATATATTGGATTACTCCTTGGAAGGAAAGTTATGACCAACCTAGATAGCATATTTAAAAGCAGAGCCATTACTTTGCCAACAAAGGTCTGTCTAGTCAAGGCTATGGTTTTTCCAGTAGTCATGTATGGATGTGAGAGTTGGACTATGAAGAAAGCTGAGCGCCAAAGAATTGATGCTTTTGAACTGTGGTGTTGGAGAACACTGTTGAGAGTCCCTTGGACTGCAAGGAGATCCAACCAGTCCATCCTAAAGGAGATCAGTCCTGGGCATTCATTGGAAGGACTGATGCTGAAGCTGAAACTCCAATACTTTGGCCACCTCAGGTGAAGAGTTGACTCATTGGAAAAGACCCTAATGCTGAGAAGGATTGGGGGCAGGAGGAGAAGGGGACGACAGGATGAGATGGCTGGATGGCATCACTGACTCAATGGACATGGGCTTGGGTAGACTCCAGGAGTTGGTGATAGACAGGGAGGCTTGGCGTGCTGCAATTCATGGGGTCACAAAGAGTTGGACATGACTGAGTGACTGAACGGATATTGGATTGGTCATTCTGGCCGAAAAAGCAGGGTCATGCAAGAACTTCCTTAAGTTAAAAGTGTGTCTTTACAGACAAATTGAAAGGAAAAATCATGCTCTTTCTAAAAATAATTCAAACTTCACATGTTCTGTTGGAATTTGGTCATTAGCTGATGGTTTGCCTAAAAAGAAAAGGGAAACCTGAAGACAAAAACTCTGGAGACAGGAGGATGAAGAGAGCAAAGTACAGATGAACCTTATCATCTGCTGCCCTCACAGGCTGTCATTCATGGAGCCCTGCCAACCTAGCAAGGTGGCTCTCCAAGTGAACATGTGTGTCTGTATGCATGTGTGTGTCCATACTGACCTCTTTAGGAAATGACCTCTTTTCTTTATTTAATTTTTCATGTTCAATCACTAATGTCAGGTATCAATAATATATTTGAATTTCTCAACTTGAAATTTCAAGTAAGGGTAGATTTCATTTTAAAAGTTGACCTTATTTATTTATTTATTTTTTTACAGTCATTCTGCTTCTGGGTTACATTATAGTTACTGTGTGTTTATTGCAAAATCACCACAAACTTATGATGCATCCAGATGGCATTGACAGCAAGTGACAACCAGCTCAATGCAAGAAAGCAGGGTGTTAAACACAGCTCACAACCTTGACTGCTTGTGGGGCAAAGCTTACCTAGCTGGCAGTTGGCAGTGTTTTATAAGACCCTTCTCCTATGTGATATTTCATTCAATTCAGATTTTATGAAAAACGTTTTTAAAAAATGAGCGTTTTGGGGTGGGTACATACACTGTCATGTATAGATATATAATCTCTTGGTAGTATCTATTAAATTATAGTTATGCGTATCTAACTATATAATGAAACAAAAAAGGACATGACCATGAGAGACTAAGATATAAGGAAGAGCGCTGGGCTGAGAGACTGAAGAGGTGCTGAGACCGAGTATTGCAACCCGTTAACTTAGCAACCTCTCTGGCCCTTGGACTGCAAGGAGATCCAACCAGTCCATCCTGAAGCAGATCAGTCTTGGGTGTTCACTGGAAGGACTGATGCTGAAGCTGAAACTCCAATACTTTGGCCACCTCATGCGAAGAGTTGACTCATTGGAAAAGACCCTGATGCTGGGAGAGATTGGGAGCAGGAGGAGAAGGCGATGACAGAGGATGAGATGGTTGGATGGCATCACCAACTCGATGGACATGAGTTTGAGTAAACTCTGGGAGTTGGTAATGGACAGGGAGGCCTGGTGTGCCGCAGCTCATGGGGTCGCAAAGAGTCGGACACGACTGAGCAACTGAACTGAACTGAACTGACCAGCAATGTTGTTATCAGTTGCAGCAATGATGGCAGTCCTTCCAGCTCTAACACTTGGTGCATCCTGGACATTCAGCTGAGTGTTGCCATGAGACTGTGTAAAAGCACAGAAACTTTCAGAAAGTCAGGTTTTTCTGATCCTAACATAAAACACACCTATGTGATTTGTAATATTACTCTTGTCGCCCTGTTGGTTCATGGAGCCAGAGCCCTAAGACCTGGACCTGGTAAAGAAAGCCTTACCGGTGAGGCCATGACTCAGTCACCCAGAGGAGCACGCAAGTGATAGGTTTTGACATGCTGCTCTTCAGATTGTTCATCAGGACTTAACCTGAGGTGAGGGATGATCCCGCAGCTGAGAGGGAGGGACTTTCACGTGGGTTCTGCTGCAAAACTTATAGGTAGCAGTCAGCTGTAAATTGCCACAGGGAAATTGTGGCTGATTTGTGAGTATCGATGAAAGTTTCACTATAACTATAGCCAAGACAGATAAACCAGATACAGGTAAAATGCAGAGCTGAAGTAAATGGTCCTTGCAGAAATCTTGGCTCACTAATAAAGGAAACAGGATGACCTACTTCAAGTAGATTACTTCAGTGGGAATGATTTTTAAAGAATAATTTCATCCACAACCCTCTTTAGGTATTACTGGAAATATATAAATTTCTGTAAATATACTAATATAATATAACATAATATATGTTATATATATATATAACATAATATATGTTATAACATAATATAAATATGTAAATTCTGTAAAAATACTGTAAATAATTGCAGATTATTTTACAAATTCAATGATTTATAGAACCAGGTGCCATTTAATCTATTTTCTTTCTAAGAAAATACACGTCTGTATGTATTCTGCTTCATAATTAGATGTTTTGACTTCATTTTTAAATCAGGCTTCTCTCTAAGAAGACTGATACTTTATGTCAGATCCAACATGAAGGTTGCATCACACTTGCTATAGTTCTTGACAAAAGAGAACATAAAAACACCCTGAATATTTCCTTTTGACTTTGAGGTCAGATTTTTCTTTGGATTTAGATATACTTTTCTCTAAACTGCATCTTCCTTCATCCACGAGGCTTTCCTGCTCTTATTTCTGTGCTCTCATAGCCAGTGTTTGTGAAGTGCTTACAGGGTACTAGGTATTGTTCTCATCCTTTTATGTATGAATAACCCTATAAGCATGTATTGTTTAAGTTTGATTCAGTTATTATGATAACCCTATAAGGTAGGTATTGTTATGTCAACTACACACTGGCACTAGCCATCTGCCTCCACAAGGATTAAATCATGAGCTGCTGCAGCTGCTGACCTTCAACATTCCCTGAAAGGAGTTCAGGGTGGAGATAGAAATGAGGCACTGTGTGATCTGGGAAAAACTGGCAGAACAGGTCTTCAGATAGAGATTTTCAGAAGATTTTATGAGCCCAATTCTTGCATCTCCTCGTGTCTAGAAAAGCACTAAAACCCTTCAAGGTGACATCTGCTCCTCGTGACTAGCAGTAATTTTTAGGAGACTAGCATCAACTTTCAGCAAAATATATGTGCCTGATTACATGTACTTCCCCTCCACCAAAATCACTGACCTTTCCCCAAACTCTGTGGAGCAGTTTCTCAGAGCTATCTGAAATAGCTCTTGGGCTACAGTCCTCATTTTGCCTTTAATAAAACTTTTTCCTTGTCCAGTTTTAACTGTTGCTTCTTATCCTGCAAACAGACTTCTTAGGAGATAGGTAAGATAGTCTGATATTCCCATCTCTTGAAGAATTTTCCAGTTTGTTGTGATCCACATAGTCAGAGGTTTTAGCATAGTCACTGAAGCAGAAGTAGATGTTTTTCTGGAATTCTGCTGTTTTTTCTGTGATCAGTGGATGTTGGCAATCTGACCTCTGGTTACTCTGCCTTTTTTAAAGCCAGCTTATACATCTGGAATTTCTTGGTTCACGTACTGCTGAAGCATAGCTTGAAGGATTTTGAGCATGTGAAGTGAGTGCAATTGTATGGCAGTTTGAACATTCTTTGGTATTGCCCTTCTTTGGGATTGGAATGAAACCTGACCTTTTCCAATCCTGTGGCCACTGCTGAGTTTTCCAAATTTGCTGGCTGGCATATTGAGTGCAGCACTTTTGCAACATCATCTTTTAGGATTTGAAATAGCTCAGCTGGAATTCCATCTCCTCCACTAGCTTTGTTCTTAGTAATTCTTCCTAAGGCCCACTTGACTTCACACTCCAGGATATCTGGCTCTAGGTGAGTGACCACACTGTCATGGTTATCCAGGTCATTAAGACCTTTTCTGTATAATTTTTCTGTGTATTCTTGCCACCTCTTCTTAATCTCTTCTGCTTCTGTTAGATCCTTGCTGTTTCTGTCCTTCATTGTGCCCATCTTTGCATGAAATGTTCTTTGGTATCTCCAATTTTCTTGACGAGATCTCTAGTCTTTCCCATTCTCTTGTTTTCTTCTGTTTCTTTGCACTGTTCACCTAAGAAGGCTTTCTTACCACTTATTCTGACTATTGAGAAAGAGAAGCCTACATGTTTCCCCTGGTTCAAGGACTAAGATTTTTGTGTGTATGCCCAGCCAGGAAAGATGAGTTACCTGCTGTTAGAACCTTCCTGTGGATATATACCCAGGAGTGGGATTGCTGGATCTATTTTTAATTTTTTGAGGAACTCCACCGTGTTTTCAGCAGTGTTTGTACCAATTTACATTCGCACTTACAGTGCAAAAGTGTTCCCCTTTTCTCCAGATCTTCTCTACCACTTGTTATTTCTTGTCTTTTGGACAGTAGCCATTCTGACAAATGTGAGGTGATAGCTCACTGTGGTTTTGATTTGCATTTCTCTGATGATTGAGCAACATTTTATGTACCTGTTGGTCACTTGTACATTTTCTTTGGAAAACATGTCCGTTCAGTTCCTTGGCCAATTTTCTAATTGGGTTGTTTGAGGGTTTTTTTGCTATTGAGTTGTATGGGTTCTTCATATATTTTGGTTATTAAAGTCTTATCCAGTATGTGGTTTGCAAGTATTTCCCCCCATTCTGTAGGTTGCCCTTTCATTTTGTTGTTACTTTTTCTGTGCTGGTACTTTTTAGTTTGATGATGTCCCACTTGTTGATTTTTACTTTTGTTGCTTGTGCTCTGGTGTCATAGCCAAAAACCTACTGCTAAGACCAGTGTTAAGAGTTTCTTCCCTATGTTTTCTCCTAGGAGTTCTATGGTATGAGGTATTAAATAGATTTAATCCATTTTAAGTTAATACAAAAATTAACTCACAAAAGAGTGCTGTGAGCTAGAGCCCCAATTTCATTTTACTTCGTGTGTTTATCCAGTTTCCCCAGTATCATTTTTTAAAGAGATTTTCCTTTTCAAATGAAGTGTTTTTGACACCCTTGTCAAATGTTAGCTGACCCTATGTAGGGGATTTATTTCTGAGTTCTCAATTCTTTTTCCTTGGTCTATGTGTCTGTTTTACTGCTTTCACTATTATAGCTTTATATATTGTTTACTTCCCAAGTGACTCAGTGGTAAAGAATCTGCCTGCTAATATAGGAGATGAAAGAGACACAGGTTCGATCCTTGGGTCAGGAATATTCCCTGGAGGGAGAAATGGGAACCCACTCCACTATTCTTGCCTGGAAAATTCCACAGACAGAGAAGCCTGGTGGGCTATAATCCATGGGGTTGCAAAGAGTTGGACACAACAGCACAAGCACAAAATATTGTTTGAAATGGGTCCTTCACCTTTGTTCTCAGGACTGCTTTAGCTGTTTAGGGTCTTTGTGTTTCCATACAAATTTTAAGATTTTTTTTTTCTGTTTCTGTGAAAAATGCCATTGGAATTTTGACAGAGATTGAATCAAATACATTGATGGCTTTGGGTAGCACGTGAAGTGAAGTGAAAGTCATTTAGTTGTGTCCAACTCTTTGTGACCCCATGAACTATACAGTCCATGGAATTCTCTAGGCCAGAATACTATAGTGGGTAGCCTTTCCCTTCTCCAGGGGATCTTCCCAACCCAGGAATCGAACCGAGGTCTCCCACATTGCAGGCGGATTCTTTACCAGCTCAGCCACAAGGGAAGCTCATAGACATTTAAAAAATATTATTTCTTCTAATCCATGAACATGGAATACCTTTCCATTTATTATTTGTGTCTTCTTCAATTTCTTTCATCAAAGTCTTGCAGTTTTCATTGTATAGCTCTTTCATTTTCTTGGTTAAGTTTATTCCTAAGTATTTTATTGTTTTATGAAGATATAGTGAACAGGGTAGTTTTCATTATTTCATTTTCAGATTTCATTGTTATATATAGTATTAACTACACTAAATCAACACTACTGATTTATGATCCAGCAATCCCACTTCTCTTATCCAAAGGAGACAAAAATAGGATACAGAAAAGATATGTCTTGTTTAGTGTAGTTTTACTCATAAGAGCCAAGATATGAAAATAAACTAAGCGTCCCTCAATAGATGAATGGAGAGTCTGGGAGGGCAATGGGGCCAAGTGCCCTTCTGGAGCTGAGTTAGCTTGCCCTATAGGTCACAGAGAGAGACAGGGCCAGCACCAACTCCATAAGGTACCAGGGAAAACAGTTTCCATGATGGAGTCTGTGCTTGAACTTGAAGAGGAATTTATAGGTGAGGAGTGGGGTGGTCCCAGAGAGAGAGGGAAAAGGAAGCATCTAGCCCAGCCACGCTGGGACAGTAAGAGGAAAGAGAATGTCAGATGCTGGATCAGTCTGTCTGTCCATTCCTAGGTCTATAACTCACTCTTTTCTTAACGTACCCCGGGAACAGGACACCTCCAGCCGTGGAGGGGATACACCAGTCAAGTCCAGCCCCTGTCGGCGATTTCTCTCTGGCCCGTAATTCTCTGCACAGTAGAGGCCTAGGTGCTTCTCTGGCTCCTCACAACAGCCCTTTCTAAAAAATGCCGAGGAAGATGGTAGGAAGGGGAGAGGTGCTCAGGGCCCTCTCTGGATTCCCTGGAGGCCACAGAAGGGCTGGGGGTGGGATGCCATGGGGTGGGGATGCTAAGTGTCAGGCATTGCTATGGGCACTTGGGATGCCACAGTGACTGACACAGGCAAAGTCCTTTCCTACAAAGAGCTTACATTCTGGTTGGAGAAGACAGGTGATAAATATATAATACACTATATTAGGCAGTATTTAATGTTACAAGAATCAAACAAGATGGGGGCAGGGCTAGAGATTTATGGCCTTAGGTTGTTGAGAAAGAGTGGTCACAGCAGGCTAACTGCTGATCTGAACAACGTCAAGTCGAGAGCCATGTGGATATTTGGGGCAGGAACAGTCCAGACACATGGATGAGCAGTGTGAAAACCTTGAGGTGCAGTGTGCTTGCTGGTTTTGGTGAGCTGAGGAAGGCCACTGTACCTGGGGAAGAAATAAAAAAGGGGAAGGATGCTGGGAAATAAAGAGGAAGCAGCAGGGGTACCACATCATGAATGGCTTTACAGACCATGGAAAGGAACTTGAACTTTACTCTAAGTGCAGTGGAAAACCACTGGAGGATTTGCGCCAAAGCCATTGCAGGATACTTATGCATTTTTTGCATTTAACAAGATCATCCTGGTTTTTTGAATGACAAATCAGCCTTAGAGAGGTGAGGATATAAATAGGGTACCTGTTAAGAACCCATTGTAATTATCCAGGTAAGAAATTATCCAAGATGGGGTGTGGATCCAGGTGGTAATGGTTGAAAGTATTAAGAGGTAGTTAGATGGTAGATAAAATTTTAAAGGAGAGTTAGAATGATTGGCTAAGTGATTAGATATAAAAGAAAGAGGAGAATTATTTATGACTCTAAGAGTTCTCAAATAGGCAGAAGGGAAGGTATTCTTTTGAGATGAGTCTGAAATGATCAGTGAATTTCATCTATTTATGTGTATATAGGGCAAAGAGTGGGCAGAAAAAAATGGGGCTTTTTCCATGGGAAGGGAGCAGCAGATCAAAAGGAAAGAGGAAATATTCCAAAAGGCCTTATGTAGTCAATAAGCGATCCAACATTGTTTGTTGAATAAGGAAAGTATGATATTCTAAATAATTGTGATTTGGTCCAAATAGTTGTAGCCTTACCATGCACTCTTCAAAAGAATCTCCACTAGACAAATCTCTCCTAGAGCAAAAAGAACCCTATAATGTGGGACTCCATCTGGTCAGAATTATTCCTCAAAATTTGAGCACAGTAGTCAAAATATGAGGACAGAAGAGGGTCCAGAATTACACAGAAGGTACTGTTCTTATAAGAAACTACTATAAAGGAATTAAAACTCCTGAAGTGCCTTTTAAAGCAGCTTTTCATCTATATTTTCTCTTCTTTTACTCCTAGATGTCTTATTTATGCAGTACTCTATATTCAAAACCTGAGAGTTACCTTTTACTCCATGCCGTTTTTATGTTATGTACAATATTTTATATAAGGCTATGATTTGGAGTTAGACTGATTTAGGTTTGAATTCTAGCTCTGTTGCTTAAAACAATTAGGATCTTGGCAAATCACTTCACCTCTCTGAGACTTGATTTTATCATCCAAAAAACTGAGATAATAATACCTATCTTATAGAGTTGTTATAAAGATTAAATGAAATAATCACCTCACATGAGCTAATGTATGAGACTTCCTGAGCATAATACCTGGCAGAAAACAGTGTATGTGTGTGTTTGTGAGTGTGCACATTATTCAGCCTTTCTCTCCATTCCCACTACAACACTAATCTGGAAATATGTAATTTCACCTTTCAATTACCACTCAGCTCTTCATTACTTTTCTGACCTCAGCTCTCTTCCAGTCAGATCTGATGTCACCCAATAGTCCCCATCTTCTCCAGACTCCCATAGGAGATCTCAATCTGCCCGACTCTTTTTGTTCTTAATCCTGTACTGCCTTGCACTTTTATTTAGTTGTTCCCTACTAAATTGTATGCCTCTGTAATGCAAGCTTCCTGTCCTCCATTTCTTTTGTATCTTCATTCCATACCAGATCTCAACCTTCTCAGTCATATCAATGGTCATTTGCATGATAATCCTGGATAACTTAGAAATCTCTAGTGTTACTCTTACATTACAGAAATAATTCCTTATAGTTGCCTGAATGGGAACAAAAGCTCCCACTGAAGGTGGCATCTGAAACATTATTAATCTACAGCAATCTAGATTCAGTAGTGATACATCCACTGAATCATACATTGGTTTTCTCAGTGCATACTTCTCACTCAACACCTTCAAGGTACCAGGGATTTGGCACACACAGATAGACCAAGTCCCTGTTCTCACAGATATTCTCTAGTGTGTGTTAGCCTCTCAGTCATGTCCTACTCTTTGCACCCTCATGGACTGTAGCCCACCAGGCTCCTCTGTCCCTGGAATTCTCCAGTAAGAATACTGGAGTGGGTGGCCATGCCCTTCTCCAGGGTATCGTCCCAACCTAGGGATTGAACCTGGGTCTCCTGCATTGCAGGCAGACTTTTTACCATCTGAACCACCAGGGAAGCCCTATATTCTCTAGATTATATGTCAAAGTAGCCATTTTTTGGAAGTGGCTTTGGTACTGTGTGTGCGTGCTAGGTTGCTTCAGTCATGTCCCACTCTTTGTGACCCTATGGATTGTAGCTCACCAAGCTCCTCTGTCCATGGGATTCTCCAGGTAAGAATACTAGAGTGGGTTGCCATGCCCTCCTTCAGGGAATCGTCCCGCTCCAGGGATTGAACCTGTGTCTCTAGGGTCTCCTGCATTGGCAAGCAGGTACTTTACCCAACTAGTGCCACCTGGGAAGCCGATTTTGGTACTACTTACTCTCAAATGTATGTTCTAAAGCTGGGAGAGTAAGAGCATGTTACCAGTTTCTAAGGAAATAAAACTATTTTGGAATGAATCACTTTGAAGAACTATTAATCTGTGGTGATATTATAAAGAACCAAAATTAATCTGAGTTTTTTGTGTTAATCATTTAATTTGATGATGTATGTCTTAGTCAGTTTGGGCTGCTATGACAAATTATCAAAGGCTAGGTAGCATAAAGAACAAATATGTATTTCTTACAGTTCTGGACACTGGGAGTCTAAGATCAGATTGTCATCATACTCAGGTTCTGGTGAGAACCCCATTCTGAGTTATAGACAGCTGATTTTTCACTGTATCTTTACACGTCACAAGGAGCATGATAGCTCCCTGAATTTTTTTTTTTTTTAAGAGTACTGAAAGTTGGAACTCTCATGACTTAATCTTTTCCTCAAAGGTCCTGAGAATTTTGCAGAGATTGCACTGGTCATAGCAAACACCCTCTTCCAACAACACAAGAGAAGACTATACACATTTTGACATACCAGGTGGTCAATGCTGAAATCAGATTGATTATATTCTCTGCAGCCAAAGATGAAGAAGTTCTATACGGTCAGCAAAAACAAGACCAGGAGCTGACGGTGGCTCAGATCTTGAGCGCCTTATTGCTAAATTCAGACTTAAATTGAAGAAAGTAGGGATAACCACTAGACCATTCGGGTATAACCTAAATCAAATCCCTACAATTATACAGTGGAAGTAACAAATAGATTCAAGGAATTAGAACTGATAGACAGAGTGCCTGATGAACTATGGATGGAGGTTCATGACACTGTACAGAAGGCAGTGATCAAGACCATCCTCAAGAAAAAGAAATGCAAAAAGGCAAAATGGTTGTCTGAAGAGGCCTTACAAATAGCTGTGAAAAGAAGAGAAGCAAAAACATAGGAGGAAAAGAAAGATATTCCCATTTGAATGCAGAGTTCCAAAGAATAGCAAGGAGAGATAAGAAAGCCTTTCTCAGGGATCAATGCAAAGAAACAGAGGAAAACAATAGAATGGGAAAGACTAGAGATCTCTTCAAGAAAATTAGAGATACCAAGGGAACATTTCACGCAAAGATGGGCACAATAAAGGACAGAAATGTTATGAACCTAAAGAAGTAGAAGATATTAAGAAGAGGTGGCAAGAATACACAGAAGAACTATACAAAAAAGAACTTCATGACACAGATAACTACAATGGTGTGATCACTCACCTAGAGCCAGACATCCTGGAATGCGAAGTCAAGTGGGCCTTAGGAAGGATCACTATGAACAAAGCTAGTGGAGGTGATGGAATTCCAGTTGAGCTATTTCAAATCCTGAAAGATGATGCTGTGAAAGTGCTGCACTCAGTATGCCAGCAAATTTGGAAAACTCAACAGTAGCCACAGGACTGGAAAAGGTTAGTTTCCATTCCAATTCCAAAGAAAGGCAATGCCAAAGAATGTTCAAAGTATACTGTATAAATGCACTCATCTTACAGGTGAGCAAGGTAATGCTCAAAATTTTCCAAGTGAGACTTCAACAGTATGTGAACCGTGAAATTCCAGATGTTCAAGCTGCATTTAGAAAAGGCAGAGGAACCAGAGACCAAATTGCCAACATCCGTTGGATCATCGAAAAAGTGAGAGAGTTCCAGAAAAACATTTACTTTGACTTTATTGGCTATGCCAAAATCTTTGACTATGTGGGTCACAACAAACTGGAAAGTTCTTCAAGAGATGGGAATACCAGACAACCTGACCTGCCTCCTGAGAAATTTGGATGCAGGTCAAGAAGCAACAGTTAGAACTGGACATGGAACAACAGACTGGTTTCAAATAGGGAAAGTAGTACATCAAAGCTGTTTATTGTCACCCTGTTTATCTAACTTATATGCAGAGTACATAATGAGGAATGCTGGACTGGATGAAGCATTGAGCTGGAATCAAGATTGCCAGGAGAAATATCAATAACCTCAGATATGCAGATGACACTCTTATGGCAGAAACTGAAGGAGAACTAGAGACATTTTACGAAAGTGAAAGAGGAGAGTGAAAAAGTTGGTTTAAAAGTCAACATTCAGAAAATTAAGATCATGGCATCTGGTCCCATCACTTCATGGGAAATAGATGGGGAAACAGTGGGAACAGTGGCAGACTTTATTTTAGGGGGCTCCAAAATCACTGCAGATGGTGACTGCAGCCATAAGATTAAAAGATACTTGCTTCTTGGAAGAAAAGTTATACAGGATATTAAAAAGCAGAGACATTACTTTACCAACAAATGTCCATCTAGTCAAAGCTTTGGTTTTTCCAGTCATCATGAATGGATATGAGAGTTGGACTATAAAGAATGCTGAGCTCCAAAGAATTGATGCTTTTGAACTGTGGTGTTGGAGAAGACTCTTGAGAGTCCCTTGAACTGCAAGGAGATCCAACCAGTTCATCCTAAAGAAAATCAGTCCTGAATATTCATTGGAAGGACTAATGCTGAAGCTGAAACTACAGTTCTTTGGACACCTGATGTGAAGAACTGACTCATTTGAAATGACCCTGATGCTGGGAATGATTGAAGACAGGAGGAGAAGGAGACAACAGAGGATGAGATAGTTGGATGGCATCACCGACTCAATGGACATGAGTTGGAGTAAGCTTCAGGAGTTGGTGATGGACAGGAAAGCCTTGCGTGCTGCAGTCCATGGGGTCACAAAGAGTCGGACATGACTGAGCAACTGAACTGAACTAAAAAGGTCCCACCTCCTATTATCATCATACTGGAGGGTAGGATTTAAATATATTAATTTTAAGGAACACAAATATTCAGTCAATAACAATAGAGTTGATCAGTCTGACTCAAAATATAAACTTTTCATAGTGTTAGCTCAAAACTCCAATTTTAGTATAAAAGAAGATCTAACACTTTTAGGATAGATGGCAGATAGATGGGGAAACAGTGGAAACAGTGACAGACTTTATTTTGGGGGGCTCCAAGATCACTGCAGATGGTGACTGTAGTCATGAAATTAAAAGATGCTTACTCCTTGCAAGAAAAGTTATGACCAACCTAGACAGCATACTAAAAAGCAGAGACATTACTTTGTCAACAACGGTCCATCTAGTCAAAGCTATGGTTTTTCCAGTGGTCATATATGTATGTGAGAGTTGGACTATAAAGAACACTGAGCACAGAAGAATTAATGCTTTTGAACTGTGATATTGGAGAAGACTCTTGAGAGTCCCTTGGACTGCAAGGAGATCCAACCAGTCCATCCTAAAGGAAATCAGTTCTGAATATTCATTGGAAGGACTGATGCTGAAGCTGAAACTCCAGTTCTTTGGCCACCTGATGTGAAGACCTGACTCATTTGAAAAGACCCTGATGTTGGGAAAGATTGAAGGCAGGAGGAGAAGGGGATGCCAGAGGATGAAATGGTTGGATGGCATCACCAACTCAATGGACATGAGTTTGGGTCAACTCCGGGAGTTGGTGATGGACATGAGGTCTGACGTGCTGCAGTTCATGGGATCGCAAAGAGCTGGACATGACTGAGCAACTGAAGTGAACTGAACTGAACACTGTAGGCCAGAGGTAATCTCTTCCAGTCATTTTGAAAGAGCTGATGGAAACTGGCAAAAGTCTCTGTTAGAGAGACTATTACTAACACAGTGGTCATCATGCCAACCTGTCATTTCAGAAAACAGGTAGAACCACTGATGTTCACAATGAGATCGCTACCATTGAGCCAACTGCCACCTTGTTGTTTACAACATGGGCAAGATGCTTAAAGTCTAGGTCTTTGAAATCAGGTCAGCCTTTAGTAGAACATATTTGACATTAAGTGCTTTACTATGTGGAGAAGGGTTGGACTTTCCAGGTGGCAGCAGTGGTAAATAATCAGCCTGCCAGTGCAAGAAACACAAGAGACTATGTTTCCATTCCTGGGTTGGGAAGATTCCCTGGAGTAAGAAATGGCAACCCACTCCAGTATTCTTGCCTGGAAAATTCAATGGACAGAGGAGCCTGGTGGGGCTATAGTCCATGGGGTCACAAAGTCATGACTGAGCACACACACATATGGAGAAGAGTTAAGTTGAAGCATAAAAGGTTTTCTACCAAAACAGAAACGCTTGATGCTTCTGAAGTCCTTCTATTTTATACTTAAGTGTGAGGGTTTTTTTGAAGTTGTTTCTCAGGGTCTTTTTAAAATAAAAATATCTATAGGAAGGAAATTTTATGTCCTAGTGTCTCGGGTTGATTATGGTAGACTACTGGGATCAAGACAGTGCCAGTGATTTTTGAGGATACTCCAAACAGCCTATCTAGGCTTACAGACTTGCCACTCTGCTGTACAAATGTTCAGAGGCTTGAGGAAAAAGGATTGGGGAGGGAAGAAAAAGGACTGGGGAGAATGACAAGAATAAATGATAATTTTTTTTATAAAGGAAGTCATGAAAGGAAGATATTTTAGTCATGTTGACAGAGTACTAGAAATATCCTAGCGGAGATCCTTACTCCTGCTCACCAAAATGGAAATTAGCATTATGGCTGACACTATTCACAGTCAGAGAGGAGGTTTGTTGAAACGTCACAGAGTTTGTTGAAAACAATTTCAAATTTTGATCAGGTGATTAATTTGTTATTTGGTTCCATTGAAGGCCTTCTGAGTTGTGAGTGGTAGTTTTAGATATTCACATCTGTATTTCTCTTGGCATCTCTCTAGCCAGCCAGCTGTGTTTGACTCTTTGTGATCCCATGGGCTATAGCCCATCAGGCTCCTTGTCCATGGAATTCTCCAGGCAAGAATACTGGTGTGAGTATAGATTTGATTTAACACAGTGAGAAAAGCAGATAAAGCAAAAAAAGAAGAAGAAGAAAGAAAAGACTTAGCCACCTTACCCAGTTTAAGTTAAATAGTTGAGGGAAGTCTTTGTAAGAAAAAACTTATAAAAATATGACCAAAGTCTCATATTCTTGTCCCTAGTAGGGTATTAATCCTGTCCATTCCATTAATATTCCACTGGGTGCCATAATAATGAATATCTTAATATATATTGAAAAAAATAACTTGTAGAAACCCCAGGAGTCAGGCAGCTAGACAAATGCAAGAGAAAGCATGGTAAATTGTCTCTGGGGCACCTGATTCCCTGTTGCCTCACAAGAATCCAGTGACGAGTCATTCACTTGTCAAGGAGCCCGTTCCTCTCTGGCTCATCATGCTCTCATTTTTTATATCAACCATATGAGAAAGTGGAGTGTTTCCCATATTATCTCCTGAGTCATACTATTTCTCCAGTCTTATGCAAGTCAGGTTTTTCTGGTTGTTATTTACCTACTTCATTTTCCTGAAGCTTGTCTTCCCTTCATTACAGCGGATATGTTTGGGAGGTCATGCTTCTAAATGGTCTGCAAGGGAAAATCTCTAAGCATTTAATTTAGACAATTACGCATGTATAGGAGGAGACAGAAACTCACATGAAGGGAACGAGGAATTTTCCTTCTGCTGCTGGTTGCCACAAATAAAGAATCATTCCTTTTCCTTTTAGGGAAGGGAGTTGGTTTGAAAAGTTAGTTGTAACATTGCTGGAAATCTGATGTGAGCCATAGAGTGCTTCTTTGCAAGAGACAGAGAAATGGACAAAATGCAAATAGAAATAAAATAATACTGTGGGAATTTAACATATCAGTTCTTTCTCTTCTACCCAAGAATAGATTTATAAAGCACAAATACATTCTTTGACTTAGCTAGAATATACAATTTCCAAACTGTATTAGTAAAATTAATTCTATTTAGGTATATATGTAAATTCCATTATTCGGGAACTTTGGAGTAGTATATCACATACTATGGTGCTTCCTAGATGGCGCAGTGATAAAGAATCTGCCTGTCAATGCAGGAGACACAAGAGACGTGGATTCAATATCCCTGAGATGGGAAGACGCCCTGGAGTGGGAAATGGCAACCCTCTCCAGTAGTCTTACCTGGAAAGTCCCATGGACAGGGGAGCCTGGCGAGCAAAGAGTCACAAAGAG
Source organism: Muntiacus reevesi (assembly GCF_963930625.1). Lineage (NCBI taxonomy): Eukaryota > Metazoa > Chordata > Mammalia > Artiodactyla > Cervidae > Muntiacus > Muntiacus reevesi. Next base: position 26,625,332 of record NC_089270.1, on the reverse strand, counting down.
TCGGACACAACTGAGCGAAGGAGCACACACATCATATAGAAACAGAAATTCGCTATCTGCTTAAAAATTAGTGAGTCTTCCTAACAAAGTATTTAAGATGAGAGTCTGGATTATTAAACCCAGGTCCTGAAAACCTGGGAAAGTAAAGTTTCCAGAGGAAATAATGACGCACAACACACAAGCCAGAGACACCCTGTCATGAAGCATGGGTTGCTGGTGCCAAAAGGTTAACGATCACACACGTCTTCCTTTCAGTTCAGTTCAGTCGCTCAGTCGTGTCCGACTCTTTGCAACCCCATAAATCGCGGCACATCAGGCCTCCCTGTCCATCACCAACTCCCAGAGTTTACTCAAACCCATGTCCATCGAATCAGTGATGCCGTCCAGCCATCTCATCCTCTGTCATCCCCTTCTCCTGCCCCCAATCCCTCCCAGCATCAGAGTCTTTTCCAGTGAGTCAACTCTTCTCATGAGGTGGCCAAAGTATTGGAGTTTCAGCTTCAGCATCAGTCCTTCCAATGAATGCCCAGGACTGATCTCCTTTAGGATGGACTGGTTGGATCTCCTTGCAGTCCAAGGGACTCTCAAGAGTCTTCTCCAACACCACAGTTTGAAAGCATCAATTTTTCAGCTCTCAGCTTTCTTCATCATCCAATTCTCACATCCATACATGACCACTGGAAAAAGCCTTGACCAGACGGACCTTTGTTGGCAAAGTAATGTCTCTGCTTTTTAATGTGCTATCTAGGTTGGTCATAACTTTCCTGCCAAGGAGTAAGTGTCTTTTAATTTGATGGCTGCAGTCACCATCTGCAGTGATTTTGGAGTCCCCCCAAAAATATAGTCTGACACTGTTTCCACTGTCTCCCCATCTATTTCCCATGAGGTGATGGGACCAGCTGCCATGATCTTAGTTTTCTGAATTTTAAGCTTTAAGCTTCTTCCTTTATTCTGACCTTAATCATTAAAAGGCATTTTAATGTCCCTTATGTCGCTGTAAGTGTCCTTCATTAGCAATATTTCCACACTGTGTCCATGTGTCACCCCTGGTTTTTTTTAAGGCACACACCTAATCTGAACACCTGGTTTCTTTCATCATCCCTGTCATTACCTCAAATTTTAAATAAGAATAACTTCTGCTCCCTACTTATTCTTCTTACCTTCAAACTGAAAGATGGTTTCCACCAAGTAAGACATGATGGAAATTATGTCAAGCCAGGTAAACCTGCATTAATTCTTCCCTTTAGAAAATTGAAACCAATGACATGATAAAGAATAGATGTCTACATATTGGAGAAAAGGAAGCACAGCAGATTAGATACATATTTCATGCTGAAAAGGGGTTTCTTGAAAAATAATTGAATAGCATTCAATAACCTAAAACTTTATGAAAATAAAACTTGGGATATCGCCTTTATTTTAATTTTGTTCTGAAAATTATTTAGCAATACAAAGAATCTGCCTGCAATGCAGGAGACTGGGATTCGATCCCTGGATGGAGAAGATCCCCTGAAGAAGGAAATGGCCATCCACTCTAATATTCTTGCCTGAAAAATCCCATGGACAGAGGAGCCTGGCGAGCTACTGTCCATGGGGTCACAAAAGTCAGACATGACTTAGTGACTAAACCACCATACATTTTTCTCTCCAATTTCTCATTTTGAAAAGCTGGCTGTGATTTGCATTTCTCTAATAATGAGTGATGTTGAGCATCTTTTCATGTGTTTGTTAGCCATCTGTATGTCTTCTTTGGAGAAATGTCTGTTTAGTTCTTTGGCCCATTTTTTGATTGGGTCATTTATTATTCTGGAATTGAGCTTCAGGAGTTGCTTGTATATTTTTTAGATTAATCCTTTGTCTGTTTCTTCATTTGCTATTATTTTCTCCCAATCTGAGGGCTGTCTTTTCACCTTACTTATAGTTTCCTTTGAAGTGCAGAAGCTTTTAAGTTTCATTAGGTCCCATTTGTTTATTTTTGCTTTTATTTCCAGTATTCTGGGAGGTGGGTCATAGAGGATCCACCTCAATAAGGTACCATTACACACCAGTCAGGATGGCTGCTATCCAAAAGTCTACAAGCAATAAATGCTGGAGAGGGTGTGGAGAAAAGGGAACCCTCTTACACTGTTGGTGGGAATGCAAACTAGTACAGCCACTATGGAAAACAGTGTGGAGATTTCTTAAAAAACTGGAAATAGAACTGCCATATGACCCAGCAATACCACTTCTGGGCATACACACTGAGGAATCCAGATCTGAAAGAGACACGTGCACCCCAATGTTCATTGCAGCACTGTTTATAATAGCCAGGACATGGAAGCAGCCTAGATGCCCATCAGCAGATGAATGGATAAGGAAGCTGTGGTACATATACACCATGGAATATTACTCAGCCATTAAAAAGAATTCATTTGAATCAGTTCTAATGAGATGGACGAAACTGGAGCCCATTATACAGAGTGAAGTAAGCCAGAAAGATAAAGAACATTACAGCATACTAACACATATATACGGAATTTAGAAAGATGGTAACGATAACCCTATATGCAAAACAGAAAAAGAGACACAGAAGTACAGAACAGACTTTTGAACTCCGTGGGAGAAGGTGAGGGTGGGATGTTTCAAAAGAACAGCATGTATATTATCTATGGTGAAACAGATCACTAGCCCAGGTGAGATGCATGAGACGAGTGCTCGGGCCTGGTGCACTGGGAGGACCCAGAGGAGTCGGGTGGAGAGGGAGGTGGGAGGGGGGATTGGGATGGGGAATACGTGTAACTCTATGGCTGATTCGTGTCAATGTATGACAAAACCCACTGAAATGTTGTGAAGTAATTGGCCTCCAACTAATAAAATAAAATAAAATTAAAAAAAAAAGAAAAGCTGGTTGGCTATTCTTATATACATAAATTCCGAGGTTTATTCACAAAAGATATTTTTTTCAAAAGCTCATTCATCTTGAGCACAGTAACTGCAGCTGTCATCACCCCACACGAGCGTCCTGACCCTTCACTTCTTGGTCATGCAGTTCATGGCCTTCCTAGCCTCTTCTCTGTCTCCTCTCCGCTTGCACCATGTGCTTCAGTCATAATGCACTTTTTTGAACTCCTCTGTTGCATCAGCTTCATTGTCAGGTACAAAGTTCCTTTGCTTTTATTATTCCCGGCATTTGCACTGCATTCTTTCCTTCTTTCTTACTCCCTCAGACATTCATAAAATCTCGAAGCCTTTCTGTCAGTTTACAAATATTCTCTGACCCCAGTTTGATTTCTGTTCCTCTTTGAAGTGCTCTCACAAGAACCAGAATTTATTCCCATCTTAGCAAGTTTACCTTTATGTTGCTTCTTTGGTGTTTTCATTTCTCTGACCCAGATGATAAGCTCATCCCATTAGAAAAATATACACACAATAGGCAGTTTTCCCCATTTGACTTATCCTGCATCAGAATAGTTTTTTTTCAAAGTTTTAAAAATACGTTATAAACAAGGTCCTACTGTATATAGCACAGAGAACTGTATTCAATATCCTATGATAATCCATAATGGAAAGACTATATAAAAAAGAGTGTATATAAATGTATCATGGTACAGAAGTGATTAACACATTGTAAATCAACTATATGTCAATAAATAAAAATAAAATACTTAACCAGTGCTTTTAGGTTAATGCCCCAAATTTGTATCATTATCTGCTAGGCTCTATATGAGCTAGACTCCTCCATGTCATCTCCTGAAACTCTTCCCACTGACATTCTTGCAGTGTTTCAAAGAATTCATGCCATTTTCTGCCTGGGGGAAATCTTATTTCTACCTCATCATAAACATCATTCCCCAATCAAGAACACTGTTTTTTCCCTACGTCTCCATTTCACCTGGAAAAGTTTGGTTCATCCTCTAATTTCTGGACTTGGCAGAGATACTCATATGCTCAACCTCAGTTAGGTCCTCCCAATACAGTCACAGTGCAGTAAGCATTTTGTTTGTAGAACATTTCATAGCCTTAGCTCAATTATTATGTAGGTAGTTATATTTATAATATAAATCTCCCAACTAGACTATAAGTTCCAAGGGATAATGACAATGGCTGTCTTTCTCAAGAAACTTTTTTGGTAAATCTCTCTGGGGAGTTTTTAGCATGTGTTGGAACAGTGAATAATGGGATTCAGAAAACATGCAATGGTTTGGAAATACTGCAAGACAAGGATGAAGGGCTGGATCATAAAAGATTCTAGCTGACATGACAAAGAATTTATATTTTATCCTAAAGGCAGTCTACCAACTCAGCTAGCCAGGTGGCTAAAGACAGTCAAAATTCATCAAATGTTTATAAGCCGAAATGATCTAATCTGTGTTTTAAAGAATAAATCTGGCAGCAGGTTATACAGCTAACATGGTAGAGACTGAAATCCAAGAGACTTATTACAGTAGATTATAAAAAATGACTATATATATTTTCTTGCCTCATGGGCACATCCTCTTGGCAATGTGACTTGGCAATTTTTCCTAGTCTAAGCCTTTAAATTTGAGCTGGACCATGTGACTTGCTTTGACCAATGAGACATTCAGGTGTTACACTGGGGGTGGTTGGGACTTGACTGGAAAGTCAGAGGCCACCACATGAAGTAACCTTCATTGAAGCAATGGATTTTAACACATTTAAATCTCTTCCACCTATGTTTATATGTATAATATTCCCTACCCTCATGAGAAACATCACTCATTTCAGCAACGATTCTCAATGGTGCATACTGGAATCATGAGGTGGGAGGAGGCATATCTAGTTTGACTACAGTTCTCAGGAGATTCCAACATACTCTGTGATAACAAATTGAAAATCATGCTAGTAAATTTCATGGATCAATAAATGAATAGTTAATGTAGCTGGGGAGTTAACAAGCACCACAAAGGAAGTTAGCATTTAGCCAGATCTGAAAAGGAAGAATAAATATTCATTGGATGGAGAAGTGCAGGAATGGTATGTCAAAGAGAATAGTACATCCAAAGGCAAATCTTGTGTCCAGAATGACTGATTTTAATCCGTGAGCTCTTTGCTCTTTTATTTCTAAACAACTGAACACATTCTCTAATGTCTGAATTTTGCTGATAGGCATTATTTTAAAGGAAATTATAGAATATATTTTGCAGTCACCAGTTTAGAAAAGTCATTCAGATAAAATTATCATGATGATTGTCACCTTTCCTCATAGTATTCTTATTTTTAGGAAACTGCTCTAAAATCATCAAGTCATTTCCATCTAAATCTCATTCCCTAAAGCAAGTTCCATACAAGTAACAACAGGATTTGAGGATTATTTTACTTGCCTCCATTGTCAGTTTCAGTAACTCTAAAATCACGTTGACCTTATGAAATTTAATCTAATCATGGTTTTGTGACATCTGTTCAAAAGTCTATCATGAAAGTATCAATATCAATCAAGATCTAATTCCTGATTCCCATATGTACAGAATTTTAGTATCTTCCTTAAATACAAACATACTCCCTCACAGTAAATAGGTTTATGAATGAAATTATTGCCTTAAAATTCTTCTGTAATTCTTTTCAATGGAGCACATAGAATACCTTTTCTCACACATAATAGGATTAATCTTTAATAGCATCATCTTCAGCAAACAGGTGCAAACCCTATTTGCCCTCAGGGAAAGACCAGTCAATGAGAAATTATTCTGGTGATGTAATGCTTGTTAACTTACTCTTTCTCAAACATGATTGGGGAAAATGCTTTTCAGAGCATCAGACAGGTATTGAACTTAACTCTTTCTCACAAACATGTCACTTAGGACAGCCTTGAAATAGTTATGCAAAGTAATTAGACTAAGAGAATTTCTTTTAAGCATTGACATCTGTACCCATTGGCATTTGCCAGTGATAATTCCTCATCTTTCTTGAGAAATCATATCCTGGTCCTTATGTAAATAGAAAAGAATAAATTAACATTAGCCAGCAGCATCAAAACTTAGCAGTTCTTTCTCAGATATAGATCCTAATTAAAATCAAATAAAAAACAATAGAAATCTTATATTTTTTAAATCAAATTCAACACAGTCTGCCTCTCATGGCTCTGTACTAATTCCATTTTCATACCTGCCTAGTTATGTCAAAGATAAAAATATCTGAAATAAGTATTTGAATAAAACCACATGCGTTAACAGTGATATCATAAACTTCTGCCTAGTGATAATTTACAAGGCTCTGTTGATACAACTAAATGCTCATGGAAGTCCAGAGAAGTCCTCACCCAGGACAGGTGAAGACCCATCACATAGTCTTGATTCTATGAAGTAATAGGACAGGATAGATATATGTTGGTTACCATAGTAAAGTGTGCAGGACAGCAGACATAGAGCTACACATTTCAGACAGGTATTATTTCATGTGACAGCTTATTCTCATTCCCTATTCCTCCATCTCAAGCCTCACTTTTTTAGCAAAAGAATGCAATAGTAAGCATGCTGTGAAAAACAATTTCAAAGAGGAGGGTCATAACACCTGAGCAGACCAGTGGTTTATCTGATCTGAATTTCACCCAAGAAAGAAAGCAACTCAGACTGCTAAGCCAGCTGAAATTTAAATGCTGACATAATTCAAAGATGATGAACTCTGAGTACTCATAGTAAAATTGGAGGTAAATTACTATATTAGAACTTCCCCCTTTTTGTTTCTTTTTTCTTAATATCCTCTTAACCCTTTGAGAAAACTGAGTTGATTTGGGGCACATGAGCCTTTCTTGGAGCTTTTCCACTTGTTCAGGTCATGGTAATACAGTTGCATTGGGATGAGGTGGAATTATGGAACCACAAAATGATTCAAGCCTGACTGTGAATAATGTCTCTACCATATTGGAGAATGATAAGTCATTTTAAGTTCAGTGAGCCACACTTTCTGCAGCTATTGAAATGATAATTAAATATCAATTATTAAAATGATATGTATATAATTCTTGGCAAGTAGTAAGTATTCAATGGATACTGCCTATGGTTATTACTATTTTTCCACATAAAGATCATTTCAAGCCACTTCACTTGTCAAAGTTGAAAACCAAATTATATAAAAAAATGATTGTATACCCAGAATGGAATCCCAATTTTGTCTGCTTCTATCTTTTAACTATGAAGTAAGCCATTTTGTTTTTCATTGAATATTTACTTTGATCTTGATTCTTCAGTTCAGTTCAGTAGCTCAGTTGTGTCCGACTCTTTGTGACCCCATGAATCACAGCATGCCAGGCCTCCCTGTCCATCACCAGCTCCCGGAGTTTACTAATATACCATATTATGCCATAGTATTATATTTTTATCTATTAATATTTCAAAGTCAGTGCTTTACAAATATATGATTTTACATGCTATCAGTATAAATAATAGCAGTACAGTACATTTCTTCTAGAGATCTAATTCAATTTTTAAAGACATTTTTCTCTAATCCTATAGAAAAGGTCCTGGAAGGCACTGTTCATACCATCAAGTTAGCTTATTGGAAAGTGAAAAATGCAGTTTGTCACCCTCCAGCAACTTATGTAGCTTGAGAATTTCAGTAAATTAACTATAACTAAATTATTTTGATGCTGTCTATATCCAGTCAAAAACACGGACACATTCCTGCAAATTGATTTTAGATTTTAAATTTCAAATTTCAACGACTATTTACTTCATGTTTTCATAACTTACTAAAGGCCTCACCTGTGCATGGAGAAGTTCTAAGATTAAAAATGACAATAATCACCCTAAAGACAGTTTCTGCCTTCCAAGGACCAGTGTCTAATTAAAGGAATAGCACACTGTGCTAAATTTCATAACAGAGTTTGGTAAAAAGTGACTGGAAACATAGATGGTAGCACTTTTAATTTAATGTTGAGGGGGGAGAATTTTTGAGAAAAATTATGAACAGGTAGCATTTTATTGGCTTTAAAAGAATAATCAGGAATTGTTTATTTGGATAAGGTAGCAGTATATTTCAGGTGGAAGGAATAACAAGAGCAAAGGAAGTAAGGACCGAGAATTCCTATTGATTTGTGAATCGACTGCTGACACAGCCTAGTGTTGCTGCAGAATAGAGTACTTTGGCCAGGAAAGGACATGCTTCCTGTATAGAGGCACATTTTGGAAAAACAAAATATTATCTTCCAAATCACAATACTCTTATCCTTTCTTTGTTGTATACCATGAGACGATTCATGATATATACTAGCTGGCTTTTTTGGTGTGTGATGTCTTCAAGCTTATCTGGACTTTTCTTCAAGTAAAAGAATGCCATTCCTTTGCCTTTCCTATGATTAAAAGGCCCAGGTGGAGCGAGTGGTAAAGGATCTGCATACCAATGCAGGAGACCTAAGAGAAGTGAGTTGAATCCCTGGGTTGGAAAGATCCTCTGGCGTAGGAAATAGCAACACACTCCAGTATTCTTGCCTGGAAAACCCATGGACAGAGTTGCCTTGCGGGCTACAGTCCATGGGGTCACAGAGTCAGGCATGCCTGAGCACACACACACACATATGAGTAAAAAATTGCAATATACTAATACACTTAATAAATGCAAATTTTACAAACTGTATTTCAAAAAGGCAATGTAAATTGTACAAAAGATTTAATTAAGATTAGAAAACATCTACTGATTTCATTTATGTAGAAGCATCTAAGAGTAAACTTCTAAAAGGCAATATATCTAAATAGCATGTGATTAATGAGGTCAGAGTATGCATTAAAGTATTGTCTATGCTAACCTTGTATTAAAAGAGTTACCTGGGAAGACTTCATTTTTCTTATTCACACGGTGAAACACTGAACCAGCAGGTCAATTCATGAAGCCACTCACCTGTAATATTGTGGGTGTGAGAACATTCTTAAATAGAACTTGCTGAAAATTCTTCATCATTTTCTTTGAGTATATTCACTGAAGAAGAAATCTTTATTCATACCTTAGAACAGGACTATGTGTATTTGCTCAGTTAATTTTAATATCTTTAATGTTTTTATTAGACTTGCACTGGAATGTATGATCCACATATACATGATGCTGTTGTTATAACAAGGCTTTCCTGATTGCTCAGACAGTAAAGAACCTGCCTGTAATTCAGGAGACCAGCATTCAATCCCTGAGTCAGGAAGATCCCCTGGAGAAGAGAATGATTAACCACCACAGTATACTTGCCTGGAGAATTCCATGGACAGAGAAGCCTGTCAAGAGTGTTTTAATTTAACAGATGGTGCTAAACTGTTTGTATCCTGTCTTCCCTTTAGAGACTAATATCATGTATTTTAGAAATAGTTAACTGGAATTACACATAGTTGAGTCAATCACTGGAAAAGATCAGTTTTCATTCCAATCCCAAAGAAAGGCAATGCCAAGGAATGTTCAAACTACCACACAATTGCTCTCATCTCACATGCTAGAAAAGTAATGCTCAAAATTCTCCAAGCCAGGTTTTAACATTATGTGAACCAAGAACTTCCAGATGTTCAAACTGGATTTAGGAAAGGCAGAGAGAATTCCAGAAAAACATTTTATTTCTGCTTTATCAATTACACCAAAGCCTTTGACTGTGTAGATCACAACAAACTGTGGGAAATCCTTCAAGAGATGGGAATACCAGACCACCTTACCTGCCTCCTGAGAAATCTGTATGCAAGTCAAGAAGCAACCGTTAGAACTGGACATGGAACAACAGACTGGTTCCAAGTTGGGAAAGGAGTACATCAAGGCTGTATGTTGTTACCCTGTTTATTTAGTTTATATGCAGAGCATATCATGTGAAATGCTGGACTGAATGAAGCTCAAGCTGGGATAAAGATTGCTGGGAGAAATGTCAATAACTTCAGATATGCAGATGACACCACCTTTATGGCAGAAAGAAAAGAAGAACTAAAGAGCCTCTTGAGGAAAGTGAAAGAGAAGAGTGAAAAAGTTGGCTTAAAACTCAACATTCAAAAAATGAAGATCATGGCATCCAGTCCCATCACTTCATGACAAATAGATGGTGAAACAATGGAAACAGTAACAGACTTTTATTTTCTTGGGCTCCAAGATCACTGCAGATGGTGACTGCAGCCATGAAATTAAAAGATGCTTGCTCCTTGGAAGAAAAGCTATGACAAAACTAGATAGCATATTAAAGCAGAGACATTACTAACAAAGGTCCACTGTCTAGTCAAAGCTATGGTTTTTCCAGTAGTCATGTATGGATGTGAGCTCAGTTCAGTTCAGTCATTCAGTCGTGTCCGACTCTTTGCAACCCCATGGTCTGCAATACACCAGGCTTCCCTATCCTTTACTATCTCCCACAGCTTGCTCAAACATCCAACCATCTCTCCTCTGTCATCCCTTTCTCCTCCCACCTTCAATCTTTCCCAGCATCAGAGTCTTTTCCAATTAGTCGATTCTTCCCATCAGGTGGCCAAAGTATCAGAGTTTCAGCTTCAGCATCAATCCTTCCAATGAATGTTCAGGATTGATTTCCTTGAGGATTGACTGGTTTGATCTCCTTGCAGTCCAAGGGACTCTCAAGAGTCTTCTCCAACACCACAGTTCAAAAGCATCAATTCTTTGGCACTTGGCTTTCTTTATACTCCAATTCTCACATCCATACATGACTACTGGAAAAACCATAGCTTTAACTAGACGGACCTTTCTTGGCAAAGTAATATCTCTGCTTTTTAATATGATGTCTAGGTTGGTCACAGCTTTCCTTCTGAAGAGCAAGTGTCTTTTAATTTCATGGCTGCAGTCACCATCTGCAGTGATTTTTGGAGCCCCCCAAAATAAAGTCTCTCACTATTTCTATTGTTTTCCCATCTATTTGCCATGAAGTGAGAATTGGACCATAAAGAATGCTGAGCACAGAAGAATTGATGTTTTTGAACTGTGGTGTTGGAGAAGACTCTTGAGAGTCCCTTGGACTGCAAGGAAATCAAACTAGTCAATCCTAAAGGAAATCAGTCCTGAATATTCATTGGAAGGCCTGATGTTGAAGTTGAAGCTCCAATACTTTGGCCACCTGATGCAAAGATGTGACTCATAGAAAAGACCATGATGCTGAGAAAGATTGAAGGCAAAAGGAGAAGGGGACGACAAAGGATGAGATGGTTGGATGGCATTACCGACTTAATAGACATGAACTTGAGCAAGCTCCGGGAGTTGGTGATGGACAGGGAAGCCTGGGGTGCTGCAGTCCATGGGGTCTCAAAGAGTCAGACATAACTGAGCGACTGAACTGAACTGAGTCAATCATGGGTTACAGATTTTCTTTTATTAAACTTTTTATTTTGTATTGGAGAATAGCCAAGTAACAATGTTGTGATAGTTTCAGGGTTACAGCAAAGGGACTCAGCCATACATTTACATGTACCCATTATTCCCCAAACTCCCGTCCCATCCAGGCTGCCACATAACATTGAGCAGAGTTCCCTGTGCTGTACAGTAGGTTAGATTTTCATTATGTAACACTAACTGAGCTGCGTGAAGTTTTATCCTACAGTGTTGGCCTCGTGTTTTTTCTATACACATTGAGTATCATATGCAGAAGTGTGTGTATGTGTGTTACAGTCTGCTTCATTGTAAAAATTATTTGGGGATGCTAGAGTTATACATGTAATGTAGAAAAATTCAGTGTATTCTGTTAATTAAACAAAGAAACCCTTGGACTGAGGTGGCTCTAATGCCCCAGCTGTCTACGTAAGCAAATCAAAATCTAGGTCTGGAAATGCCTCGAGGTTACAACATGGAAAGCTAAGGGCAACCTATCACAAATAGCCAACTAGGCTATAAAGCTGGGCATTAACGCTGTAACTAATAAGTGGTTTTCTTGCTTTGTTTCTACCTTTTCTCTGTAAGTCGCCCCTGTTGCTGAAGGCTTTCCAACCCCTTCAGGTTTGGTGCTGCTGGATTTGACTCCATTTTTGCACAGATAAACTCTTAAGTTTTAAAATATATGCTTCAGTTTTTACAGTTTTAACAGTTCTATATGTTTAAAGATATGAAATTCTGAGAAAAAATAAGAAATTTTTCTGTTTCCTCCATCAGCTGTTAAGAAGAAGGCTAGCTTTATCACTCCAGTTCCGGGAGGCGTGGGACCGATGACGGTGGCGATGCTTCTCAAGAACACCCTTTTGGCAGCTAAAAAAATCATTTACTAGATCACATGAAAGAATAAAGCAAACTGAAGTCATGCTATATATTTATTTTACAAAAGGCAAAAATCTTTATATTTTACTACAAAACTATTTCTACATTGTATTTATTTTTTCATGGGTGGAATCATTGTGGATCAGATGATTCACACAATCTTATGCATTTCCTGCTAGTATTTACTGGAATATTTTGAATGGATTTTGAGTTTTAGGAAAAAAGAAAACAACTGCAATGACACTTTGGTAACAATTGCTTGTTTTGTGAATATTATTTATTCATAATATTAAAACAATAAAGGGCTCATAACAAATGCATATATTTTTGACACAAATACCACAGTGTGTCTTCAACAAATGTTTTGTCAGCCAAATGGACTCCCTTGTAAAATGTAATTTAGATTTTGCCATAATCATACTCAATTTTATATATATTTTATATTCTATATCATATGCTGAAAGAACGATAGCAGTAAGCTGTGTCCAACTCTTGTGATCCCATGAACTGTACCCTGCCGTGTTCCTCTGTCCATGGGATTCTCTAGGCAAGAATACTGAAGTGGGCTGCCATTTCCTTTTCCAGGGGAGCTTTCCCAACATAGGAATTGAACCCAGGTCTCCTGCATTGAAGGCAGATGCTTTACTGACTGAGCTATGCGGGAAGTCCATATTGTATGCTGAGAAAGAGCAAAAGAACTTACTTGCTAAAAGAAAGATAAAATATTAAGAATAAAATTTTGATCTCATATACTTCCCAAATGTACTCCCCAAGGCATACTAGTGAAAAATTATGCTCCATTTGAGGAAAGAAAAATGTGCAAGGAACCCCAAAAATGGCATGCTAGTTGGAAAGGTATTGATTATTTCAAATTGTGAATGACTACTTGACATAGTAAAAATGCAATAAGAATATGTTAGGCTTACATGTAATTTCTTTGTTCTCCTACAAACATATTTGGATAATATGTTCCACAAATCTAGAAATCTAATAGCAAAACATGGCACAATGTGCCACAGCTAATCCTTGGCATGTGACTAAAAGCCTACTGCCTTGTTGCCCACAGTTCTTTTCTCTTATGGCCTTTGGTTCTCACAGTAGATGCCATGTTTTTAACACAACTTAAATTAGAAAATGCATGTGATTGTCAGTTGCAGGCTATTTGAGACTACCCTGGGCATATAATTGTATTGCTGTCATGCCAAACCTCAGTGTGTTAATGCACCAATAATGATTCTTACCCGATGCATGTCTTTATTAGTATGTACCCTTAATCATTTGTGTGAAAATAGACTAGATGTTTACAATTAATAGTATCTCAACTGTATAATAAAATCAGTTTGGAAAGAAATATGTGTCTTCTTTTTTCCTAAGCTGTAGGTTTCCTTGTTCATATACTCGTTATCTATTTCTTCACTGCACACTGGGGAAATGTACAAATGTCTCAAAAAGGAAAGAAAATGTTCTGTAGCCCATTCCACACTAATCGTGGTCTGATAACCTTGACAGTAGTTTTTTTTTTTAATTTTTGTTTATTTTTGGCTGTGTTGGATCTTCGTTGCTGCACAGGCTTTTCTCTAGTTGTGGCAAGTGGGAGCTCCTCTTTGTTGCGGTGTGGGGGCTTCTCATTGCAGTGGCTTCTCTTGTTGCAGAGCATGGGTTCTGGGGCGTGCAGGCTTCAGTAGTTTCAGCTCCCGGGACAGGTTCAGTAGCTGTGGTGCAGAGGCTTAGTCGCTCCGCAGTATGTGAGATCTTCCTGGACCATGCATTGAACCGTGTCTCCTGCATTGGCAGGTGGATTCTTTACCACTCAGCCACCAGGGAAGCCCCTTGATGGTAGTTTAGAATCTAAGATCCCAAGCAAACATGTCAGAAAGACCCTCATTAATATTTAAGTGCCCCAAATTCCCAAAACAAACAGTGACTATTGCAGTGGGATCAAGACTATCACAATAGAAGAGATTGAAATCAGATCCAAATATAGCTGAGACATCAGTGGATTTATAGGCAATGAAAAGAGTGAGGGGATCAGTAGGTGGAAAATTACTAAGAGAACTTGATTAGATATCAAGGCTGGAAGGACTTTTGTTTAGCTACCTCACCAGGATTCTTGTTAAAGTTAGGCCGATATAAAGGGTGGGAGAGGAGGAACTTAATCAGATATGGCAAGAGTACAAGGAACAGGGCAGGGGGATTCTCCATAAACTAACTTAACAGATTTCTTTGCTAAAACTGTGCTCAACAGTCTAAGTTGATGCCTAGTTAGGAAAAGGACTCAGAGGAGCCTAGCCAAAGTTTGGTCAAGAAGGAGGCCTTTGTCAACACATGAAGTTGGTTCACCGGTATCATAACTTTACTTATGGATGTTATTTGGGGCCTATAAAAGATAGATATATGATTGTCTTGTGAAGGAGATTTGTAGAAGTTCCCTTCTCCTACAAGTATCTATAAAAGGGACCCTGAGGGATTAGTGAGGACTGAATAATAATATGAAGACATGGAGGTGAGAATGAGCTTAGAAAATACGTATAAAAGCAAGGGCAAGTCAGACTGAAGTGAAAAATGTGTGTTGCAGAGTGGTGGAAATATAGCTGGATAATAACAGAAATGGATTAGAGAAAGCCTGGATAAATCAGAATTTAAACTATAGTCAGTGATATAACATGGAAGTTGAAGCCTGGAGGATGTTATCACTGATTATCATGAGGAGGTTGTAAAGAGGAGCTGATTTTGGAGGAGAGATAATATGTTTAAGATGTTGTGTTTGCAGTGATGACATAATACATAAATCAAAGTCCTAACAAAATATCACTCTGGATTGAAAATAATTTATGGATAGTGGTGAAATTTTGAGACACAGTAGTGTGTGTGTTAACCACTAAATTCCTAACCTTTTTGACCACTGTATACACCCCACTTCTTTCTAATTTTGTTCAATAGTAATTGTTATCCTTAATTGAGCATGTGCTATATGTTTTATTTACATTTTTTAGGTTGTTGTTACTGACATTTTGAATTTGATATATGAGGAAATCAACCCATGAGGTTATGAAAAAGTCTCAGCCAAGGCCAAATGGGTAGGAAAGGTAGAATTGAAATTCAAACAAAGGTCTGTTGGGTGATATGAGCCAGAACCCACTCTCTTTTCTATCACCCTATCCCCTCAGTGCCCACCTCCCTGCCACCTAGAATCCTTTCTCTTATCATTATATTTCTAAGTTCTACTTGCTATTTAAGATTCACTTCAAATGAAACTCATCCAAGAAAAATGCTGTGAGACTTTGACTAAGTCCCACCTCCGAACTCTCATACACATTTATGTACACATTCATGGCAGTCATCTATTGCTACCCAGCACTGTAGTTATGTATGTACTTTCCTTGACTCCCTCTAGTTCCCTGAGGTCAGAGTCCATGTATGATTTGTCTCCTTGTCTTACAAACATTGGAAGTTAGAGGCATAAAGTAGTTTATGATTGAATGGATGCCAGCTGAATTCATGAGAGTTACAGATTAAGTTTAGAGAAAGATAAGCAATGTGCTGGTGACCATTTCCTGCAAATGTCCAAAACCAAATTGTGACTCTTAGTCAAAGAGCAAGCAAGAAAGAAAAAATGGAAGGATAGGAGAGGAGAGAAGAGATGAAGAGAGGAAAGGAAAGGAAAAGAAACTGTAAGTGGGAGAGGGAAGGAACAAATAAACTTAAGGGGGAGGGGCAGGAAGAGAAGGCACTTCCAGAGTTGCTTATGACTAGAGAGAGATGAATAAATTAAAAAGACAGGAAAAATGATCAGAGGGAGAAAATGATAGACGGGCATTGCAGCTCTTCGCTTTCTTTCTCGTTCTAACATGCATCAAGAATACAAATATCCCTATGGCCACTTTACAGTACCTACCATCCCCATTCTTCAGAATCGCCGAAGGACTCCCTGATGAGAGAACTGAAGACATGAACATAGAAGATTTCCTACTTAGAGTGTAAGTGGAATCCATCAGGATGGGTCCTAGAGGAAAAGAAACAAAGGATAACTTGGAGCTATCTTCATAGACCCAGGTGGTAGATGAGTTTATATATTATGTGGCTTAGTTCACCAGAGTGGAGAAACATCTAGAGAGACAGCGGTCCACTTCTCTCAGTCCAAATATGTGCAGAAGCCACAGTTCATTTAATGTTCAGATTCTTATGGTAAAGGCAATTTACTTAAATCTTGATTTTAGGAGATAATGTGAATTCTTCCAAGGTCACTATCCTGACTCCTACCAGAGGACACAGCTGGGGAAATGGAAAGGACGCGTGACCTGGAATCTGAACACAGATTCAAGTCCCAACTCTAGGGTGTGTCCGCTGGCAAGTCATTTAATTTCTTTTGAGTCTTCATTCTTTATTTGTTACATGGGAATTAAAACAAGACCTGTTGTTTATTGCTTTCTTCACTCAAGATAGATTGAGTACACACTATATATTAGGCATTGGATTTGTTGGAGCCAGCCAGGATTACTGAAGACAAATTTGAGATGTGTGTGAAAAACTTCTGCAAAATGCAAAGCACTGGTAAACACCAGTTAACAAAGACGCTGTTGTACTATGTCCCAGTCTTTGGAATGAAGGCATCTAACATTATTCCTAGCATCTTCCTCCTGAAACTGCAATTGGTTGTGGTCTATTTAATCCTTTGTAAATTATTTCTTCTTAAATTCTTACCAATGGCACAGAAGGTGATTATATGACATAATTCAAATATTATTTGCTTAGGAAAAATCACATCCAGAAATTGTCCTAATAACAGTTAAAAAGAGAACTTCACAAAAGTAGAAATATGAACTGTGTAGGCACACTAAAGTAAGCCAAGTCCTATACATTCTTTAACTTTAAAAGGATGACTCTTGTGGTAAGCGATTGCCCAAGTTATAATGAGTTCAACAAGCTCATTCTTGTGTGATTTCTAAAGCCAAGTTTATATTTGAATAGTGAAAGGGATCCTTTCTGGTAAACTGAATTTGCTGGGTGGACGTGATGCAAATGACAACCTATCTCAACTTATACAGGTTTTCAAGGTACAGAAAATATGAACAATTGAAATTCTTAGTAGAAAACTTTAATACTTCAGCAAAGCATATTTATAAATTATATTATTATAAATTGGGCAAGTGAGAATTTATGGAAGCTCCTATTGTCCCCAAAAGTAATAGCAATAATTACATATTTTGGCTTTAAAAATGATACTTTAATAATCGTAAGTAGATGAATAGCAAAAAAAAATGCAAATGTTATATTAAACTTAAAACTTTCTATTCATTAGATGTACCAAAGATAAATATTTTAATTTCATCTTATTGAAGATGATATTATTATTGTTGTTGCTAGTAGTATTTTGGTGTTTTACTAGTTCTCTCTAGCCTAATCATTGGGGCACATTTTTAAGAACTGTAGTTCCTAGAACTTGGTAACCATTCCATTTACTCAGAAAAATATTAAATGGCAAAAATGACACAAAGGTAAATGTTATACACTTAAAAATAATTATTTTTACAGAACTTGAAATACTAAAACTAAGTAGCAAAAACTAAAGTGGAATATTATGCACATTTATTTTTATGCACATTTACTTTTATGCACATTTAATTGTTCTCTCCCGCCACTAAATAACAAAATATCTCGATTTACAGTGCAACCGAATCTGTCCTAAAAAGTAGTGTAAATAACTGGAGCTTTGTTTCCTGGTCTGGATACATCAAAACTCCCCTTTCTTGGAATCCTGCATGGATTGCTAGTAGCTTAGGAGCTAGAACAATTCTGTTCACACCAAGGGAGCTTTACCTGAATTCAGTTCTTTTTTGTTGTTTTAAGTACATTTACAAACATGATTATGCCCACAGGTAACAGGAAACCAGTGTTTCAAAAGAAAAACTTGATCACACCACCAGATAACACAGGTATTCTGAACAAGTGCATGAACGCCCCAAGGCTTCATGCTGCTGCCAGAAGGACATATTTTTTTGATTGCTAAGAACTGCCAGATGACGCTTCATGAAATATAAATGCAAGAAAGCCTCTGAGAGAGCTCAATTAAAACCTTCCACCCATCCGTCTAGGAGGATAAGAGCAAGATACTATTACCAAGTGCAGGAGATGGATTTCGGGGTTCCAATATCAGTCTCTCTCTTGATCAATGGTAGGTCATTTCTTTTTATTGTATTAGTGTTGTGTCATTGTAAAATGCGAACAGGACTTGCTTTCTCTGTATGAGTGAGAAGTTGGTTTTTAGCAGTTGTTCTTTATAACAAAGATCCAAGCAAGGAATCCGTGGATTCATTTACTTTCTTATGTAATGTTTCGACACATTCCTCTCTTAATATATTTTGATACCTTTTTTCTGAGATCTCTATATTGTTTGTCTTATACAACTGAGGAGCAGATGAGACACTTTAACTATGATATGCTAGTATCCTTATGATTGAGTTTATAAATGTACTCATTTTCTTTTAACAATTAGTGGGTTTCTATTTTCTCTAGTTGTAATGTAGTGAATGGAATTGATATGCATGAGAAACTCAGAAAACTGTCCTTAGTAGGTTATGGATCTCAAACGTAGATGAATTAAAAATAGAACAGATGTGGGAATAGACAGAATAACTTTTGATCTGTTGCTTGTACGTAGAAGGAGGCTCGCCTGCTAAAGATGCCTTTCCCCTCCTTCACACAGCAATGACAGCGCTGACTGGAGCCAGGACTGTCAGCCCCCCAATCACAACCCAGCAGAGTAACTGGACAGTAAACAAAACAGAAGGTATTTTTCTTCCCACTTTTGTATTTCAAGTGACTTTTTCTTTTAATGTTTGAGCAAAATTTGGATTGTGATAAAAGCAACGTTGGAAATTTTTAAACATATATCTTATTATTAGACAATCTTGTATTGGGACATTGTGAAATGGAAGTGACAGGTAAAAATGTCGCAAAGAATCGTCTTTTTAAAAGGAGGAAGCAGAGCAGAGGAGAGAAAGTTATCTTCAGTTATAGTCCTGGATGTGAAACCTGCCACACTTTCTGCCTGATTCCTGCTGAGTTCCCAGTAACCCAGGCATGTCTAAAAGCCATTTGTCCCCATTCTGGCATTCTCGATGAGTAACAATATTTTGCTCTGTGATTATGAGCTTTTGCAGCCAAAAAAATTCTGGCAAGTAGATGAAGCCTTAATCCACTTTCTCTAATCTTCGGAAACGTCTTTTTCTTGTGTGTCTTTGGGTTTTTTTTTTGTTGTTTTAGTGTACGCTGTATTTCCCAACCACTTATACTCAATTTTTGTTGTTGATGGTGATGACATATTTTATTATTGTTATTAAAATAGTTTCTGGCCATTGTTGAGCATCAGCATGTTTCCAAACTCTTTGAACTCTTAAGGTGAATTTAGAAGGGTTGTTATCTGCCAAGACCTGTGTATCAGATGGCTGTGATTCTCAGGCAAATCAAGTATCACCCTCTGATGGGAAGATGGACTTTGTGATTTAAAACAAAAGAAACACCATATCTTGCTCTCAGAGCCCGGCAAATAAAAGAAGATGAAGTCAGATACTTTGTTTGTGAATATGAAAGATAGTCATATTTAAGTATTCTTCATTTCACCAATAATTTTAAATTTTAAAAAACTTCCTTAAAATATTTTACCCATTTGAATTTTTGAGCATATATTAATTTGAAAAACAAAATGTGTGGCTTTTAGAATAACTTTTAACCAAATTCTTCATGCCTCTGAGCCTTTAAACAAAGAGAAAGCATCCTTGTTGGAAGATAAGACTGTTGAAATTAAAGAAGTACAGTTTCCTCTCTGTCGTAACAGTCTGCCCATCACCACTGTTTTTCTTCCCTAATGGTGAACTGCAAGTCAATAGTCTCCAAGTTACAGGCAATAATAATGGAAAGAAAAGGGATTGACTATATCACTTCAGTAGTTTTCCTTTGCGTTCTTGATGGGGGAATTCTAGTTTCCTGCTTATTGTTTAATCTAAAAAGTCTGAATCCAGTACCTCAAGAAAATTTTTGTGAAGTTATAATCAATATTCTTATCCTTAGGGGAAAGATGAGTCTCTAGTCTACTCTTTAAAAATATCTTCTTTCAGTTCTCACATTTTCCAGTAAGTCCTGATTCAGGCTTGGTTAATTGAACTTAGTTAATCTTGACGTAGGAAAAACTTAGTACAGTTTATAATGGGAAGTTCTCACTGCCTTAAAGTTAATGATCAAGGTGAGAAATTAGATTTACTATGCTACATTTAACAAAATGAATATGAATTTTAAGACAATGTTGTGCGCTCTCAATCAAAATGAAGTTATACGTTGAGGACATATGATGTTTATTCACAACAATGACAAAAATAAAATGCCACTAATTCTGCTTGAGAAGAATTTAAGAATCAAATATTAAACTATACTAAAATTATGCAATTTTACTCAAATGTCATTCCCACTGCATAAACTTCAAGAACAGCATAGGTATATGTCTTTAATACATCAAGGAATGAAAGATAACCATTCTGAAATATATGTATTTTGCCACAGTACAGTTTCCCAAAGGGAAGTTTCCCATAAAAAGGCTTCTGGACACTTGACCGCAAAAATTTTACCAATTGTGGTCATCTGAATAGTCTAACAGCTAGAAATCAAAACCCAGGTTTTCTAATTCCAACTCCACGACTTTTCCTACAATCTCATAATGCCTCTTAATTGAGTAAAAATTTTAATTAACATCCAAAGGCATTGTCTTAGCTATGTTAGGCCTGAGTCATAAATTACTTCTGGCTTCATATACAGGTCATAACAATACCTCTTCTGAAATCAGTTATGGAAAACAATTTCCTTTCCATTAGCTACTTAAGGTCCACAGAAGAGCAAGAGCAGATTCTCATCTCACTCCTTCAGGGAGTGAAGAGAAATCAAATTCATTATCTCACAAGCATATATCCACATCTCCCTAAGTGCTTACTTCTCAGGTATATGAAAGCTTCTATATTTATTAGCATCCAGGATACATTTGGGAAGCCTTGTTTAAGATACCAAACTGACTAGAATCACTGCTGCCACCTTTTGGCAGACTTGTATCTATATCTTACAATGAAATTTCTAAAGAACAGCGTGATAATCAGTCCACCTCCACCACCTAACTTATTAATATGTCTAGATGATATTAACCTAACCTTTGCATATATAACCTACCAAAGGAATGAATCGATAGTTCAAATGGCAGAGCACTCAAAGAATATTCTTAAAATGAAAGGCCTTTTTGTATATGTGTTACGAATCTACTATGAAAGCGTGACCTACTTCATCTGTTAATATAGTATCTCCTTTTTCTAGCTGACTACACAGAAGTACCCATAGCCTTGAAGTTCTCACATCCTTGCCTGGAAGACCACCATAGTTACTGCATCAATGGTGTCTGTGCATTCCACCATGAGTTGGAGAAAGCCATCTGCAGGTAATTGCAAAGAACTTCCCAAGTCCTAGAGATGGGAGGAGAATGTATGCCTCCTTTCACATGGTGTTTCATATGGTACACTTCTATACACCTCTATCTTACCCAGTAAAAAAGGTACATGATCCGAACATGATTCACCAATTCTCTTTGTATTTGAATATCGAAGGGGTCTTTTTCTAACCTACCTAATTCTCACTACTTAAAAGTATGGTTCCTAGATTAGCAGCAACTGTGTAACCTGGGAGCTTGTTAGAAATGCAAAAGCTCATGCCACACCTCAAAACTACTGACTCCAAAACAACTTTTGAAAAGTGAAAATGTTAGTTGCTCAGTCATGTCCAACTCTTTGCAACCCCATAGAGTATAGCCCACCTGGCTCCTCTGTCCATGAGATTCTCTGGGCAAGAATATTGGAGTGGGTTGCCATTTCCTTCTCCAGGGAATCTTCCTGGCCCAGGGATTGAACCTGGGTCTCCTACATTGCAGGCAGATTCTTTACCATCTGAGGCACCAGGGAATCCCAAACCAGCTTTCAACAACATGCAAAGACGTTTCTAAGTTTTTATGAGTTGATTATAGGATAAAATGAAACTATGGCAAAAATACTTCAGGAATATAAAGTTCTAGATCAACTGAGATACTGTTTATGACCATTGATTTACTCAGCATCCTCTTATGAAAGAGTAGGTTAACAATTTTCTAGGTCAATTCATGGAGGTGTCCTACCTTTCTCTTCTACCAATGAGGGAAGCTGCATTAATACAGGATTTTAATCATATAATTAGTGCAAAATGCATGGCTTCTTCTTTAATAGATCAACTTTCATTTGGTATTTGCCTCTTTAATTTAAATCATTTTTATTTAATTGTTTTCATTCTTTGAAATCGGTCATATGTGTTTCTATCATCATGAATTTTAACATTATACCTTTTTTTCTTTTTTTAAAAGGTGTTTTACTGGTTATACTGGAGAAAGGTGTGAGCATTTGACCTTAACTTCATATGCTGTGGATTCTTATGAAAAATACATCGCAATTGGGATTGGCGTTGGATTACTATTAAGTGGTTTTCTTGTTATTTTTTACTGCTACATAAGAAAGAGGTAAGAAAAAAAAAATTATGAAGTCACTAGATACTCATTCATTTAACAAACATTTACTGAGCCCCTACAATGTACCAAGCATTGACATATATAATTGTCTAGTGAAAATATGACTGTAAATCTGGCAAGTTCCTGCATATTTGTTTTGATGCCTCATCTCATAAACCCAGACAAGAGGTAAAGATTTACCTGCAGTTGCAATAGGATAGCTCCAATTTACAATTTCCCTTCATCCTCATCTCTGTCTGCCTACATCAAGTAATAAATGAGTAGACAGTCGGTCCACAAGGGTAAAGATTAAATGTGTCCTGTGCACAACTATATGACGTGCTGAGTACCATGTTTGGCATACCATATGTGCTCAGTAAATATCTGTCAAATGGACACATCGAAATATAAGTATTAAATTAATGAAAGTGTGTAACAAACTTGGGCCATTTTCTTCTCAGACATCAACTGAGAGTATATTCAGGAGATACTGCCTACTGCTAAAAGCTAAAGAAGACAAATTTGATCCACTAAGTATAAATTTCTCATGTATTAATTATTAATTATCATTTCTGGCCTTTCCACACTGGTAATTTTACCTAAAAGCCACATATAAGGAAAAGCCAAAAAATACATGACATACATTAAAGAAAAGTAAAAATACATTTCTTTTTCTGTACTCTGTTAACTAAGTTGTCATATTTAAAATGACCAAAAATTATTATACAACATAAAAAAATGTTTTCTTAATAATCGCACCTTAGAGAGAGTGAAACTTGTTATATCAACTATATATGTGGATCGATTGATACAAAATCTGTTAAATCAGCTGCATAAGAGGTCAAGAAAGAAAAAACAAAGAAAAGGAAGTAAGACCTTTTACTGTAAATGAGACAGTTGCCCAAGGTCAAGTTCCCTAGAAGAACTATGAAACAGATTCTTGAGTGAGTGATTGGTCAAGGGACTGCTCAAAGCTTAAACTCGTAATGAAGTAGGAAAGTTAGAGCAGAGGGGAAGGGAGGCAAAGATGCAGCTTTAGCTGAAATCTGTCCTCAGCCTGATTCCACTGGGAGACCTAGAACATGAATGGCATCTCTGACCCAACCCAAGGAGGTGAGGGAGCTCGGTTTTAGCACCCACTGTCATCAGGTGTGGATGTCAGAATGCTCCTGGTGGGGTAAGGGACAGGGCCTTGGACTCTCCCAGAAATCTTCAGGCAAAATCCTCTCTTGGCTGAGGACAGTCCTCTAAAGAAGGACGGTGCTGTGAACCTTATTATGGGCTTCCCTGGAAGTTCAGCTGGTAAAGAATCCATCTGCAATGCAGAAGACCCTGGTTCAATTCCTGGGTCAGGAAGATCCCCTGGAGAAGGGAAAGGCTACCCACTGCATAATTCTTGGGCTTCCCTGGTGGCTCAGAAAGTAAAGAATCCGCCTGCAATTCAGGAGACCTGGGTTCTATCCCTGGGTTGGGAAGATCTCCTGGAGGAGGGCATGGCAACCCACTCCAGTATTCTTGCCTGGAGAATCCCCATGGACAGAGGACCCTGGCGGGCTACAGTCCATGGGGTCACAGAGATCGGACACAAGTGAGCGATGAAGCACAGCACATAGCACATGAGCCTCATTGATACCCACAGCTGCTGGGGGATGGGGGTGGTAAAGGGGGTACAGGTGGGACACCAAGAGCAACTGTTAGACCAGAGCATCTATATAATTCTCAATAAGCTACACAAACAGCAGTCAAATTCATATGGAAACCAATGCTCTGTTTTAGGTATCTAAAATTGAAATCACCTTACAATATCTGTTCCGGAGGAAGACCACTGTGAAGCCTTCGTAAGAAATTTTCATGAGGCATTGGTGTAAATCAGTGGGCCCCAAACGGAAATCTTCAGGTGAAACAACAAAACCTCCCAAGCTGACTAGAAAGTTGGGATCGTGGTGAAATGAGAGAATAAACGTCAACGTTGGTCCTTGGACTCTGTCATCGTTAAAGTGCCATGCGAGCCAAGGGAACAAGCTACAGTGAGAGAAAGAGTTCACAGTCCTACTCTGGGTTTGCTGCTTCTGTGTGGTTTTTGCTCTCCCTGTGGGATGTTGAGTTTTACATTTCTGACTCTGTCAGATGTGAATTCTCAGGACAATAATGATCAAACGTGCAGTCAGCCTAAGCAAGGCCACGCTTGGGTTCTTCACTATGCTTGCTACCAGGATTCTGGACCACAGCTCTATGGACCAAATCCGAAACATGCTGCTTTCATGGTGTCTAGAAGAATGTGATGTCAACTACTCGGATGAGATTAGTGTTATGGCACCTCCGGTGACCCAAACATGTGACTGAAGTCTAAGCTAGAGAAAAGAAAATGGAATGTCCAAGGCAAACATAAATCATCCCAAGCTTGTGACAACACTGTGAAATATGGAATAAGCTAAAGAGTTTCTGATGACTGAAAACTTACCTGGATATTGAGTCTTGAATAGGTAAAACATTTTTGTTCCTGCATGGATTATAAAATTTTGTGCTCGACTCACTAGTCCTCAAATGCTTATGTTCATCACTTTCTCCTATTGTTAGTGGAATTACCTGGTGACTATTTGGACTGAAATTCTAAAATTCTACTAATGAATACAATTCTACAATTGACTCTGAAATAGAAACTGAAGAACCAGACATTTTCACCAACCAAGAGCATGTGGAAACTTTCTTTACCATTTCTGGATACCTGATAGAAGATTTATACGTGGAGAAAATGGAACATTGGTAGAAATAACAATTTGAGAATTACTGTCCTACCTGTTTAATCATTATTCTTCCACCTAATTCAAATAATTCTAGGCCCCTTAATTTCTTTGGGCTTTCATGTCATTTTCCACAAGGCCTTTCTAGCACTATAATTTGATACTGAGAGAAAGGAGAAAATTTTCCACATGTGTGTTGCAAGTGTGATTATTCTCAACTCCATCTCTGCCCCCAGTTTCACCCCTCACCCTGAAACACACCACTGGACATCATCTTCGGTGTATAGTTTAGTGTTCGGTTGTTAAAATAATAATTTAAGAATTTGTTCTTAAAGGAAGTGAAGCATGAAATTAAAGAATACTATCTACTATGTTTCTTTTAGATTCGACCTAAGGCTATGGACATTTTTTTTTTCCATTGTGGAATAGATAAGCAAAATATTTTGATCATGGCATGGGTTATAAAGGGGGTCAAAGGTGAATTTTCTTACAATGGAAGCCTAGTAGTAATGGCTTCTCTTACATCAAGTTGTGACTTTTCATTCAATTCTAAATAAAACTACCATCTGCTTTCCTTTGAGTGGAAGGCATTTCACTTGCTCAGTTTGTTTTTCCTTCAGAAGGAATTTAATGCAGATGGATTGCACGTCAGCACTTTCTGCATGATCTCACAAAGTATGCAGAGGTTACATCATCCCAAGGAGGAGGGAGGTAAAGGTTCCTCCCAATGACTACTCTTCTTGAGCATTTCAAAGAGGTGTTAAAAAGCTGGGGAGAGTCCAGGAAGCAACAATAAAGCTTAATTAAGGACTGCCTCCTGATGAAAAGAAAGAGGAAGTTAAGACTACAGTCTCTGGAGAGGTGATAAACTAAAAAGTTACAAATATTTGCTGTCTATAAGTATTTCTAAAATGTATACATAACTGGACCGATATTGAACAAGAAATTAAAATTCCCAAGATGCCAAACTAAAAAGTAGATCAAAGCAGAAAACCAACAGAGGTTCACTTTTTTTCACCTCTGGAAGAGTATGCATTAACATTATAAAATCTACCCAGTGAGAAAATATGGAAATTTAGAGAGTGGCTCCTGAGAAGCCATCTGTTTATGATCTGTCATGCAAAGGAAACTTGCGCTCATATAACTCCTAGAGTTCATTTTCCAGGAAGGAATCCCTGGTATTCTTAGGGCAATATTTATATTTGTAAGCAGGTCTTCAGCAGGAACATGTATAAGATGTTCTGCAAATCTTTCATATTCTGTTTTTGCCTATATGAAATAAGTCCTTCCCTGAAAAGAAGCCTACCAGTGAAGATCTGGTATCAGCACTACATTTTCAGCTATTAGATGTGGTGGGTCATTTAAGAAAGAAATGAGAACATATTTCTGGCTTCTTTGACTAAATCAAACCAGCCAACGGGGTTCATCAACTTCTTTCATTTCCCATTTTGTCTCCTTCCTGTGTCTGCCCTTCAGTTCTTGAGAACACATTCTTAAGTCATCAGTATTCATGAGTGCTTCATTAATTAGCCCTTTGGAGAATGATGGCAGTAGGAGCAAACACTGTAATTTCAGTCATGCTTGAGCGAGTAAATTTACAGAAAAGGAATTATAACCACTTTCCCCGAGTTATTTTATTTTTTTGTATAATTATATTGGAAGTAGATGAAATTATAATAGTTTGTCTTTTAATGTTTCCTGGCACAATACAACCCTTTAATTTTGAAACATCCCATTTTGCTGACGTTAAGAAAATGTCCGTTTATTATATGCAATTGAAAAAAGAATGTCTTAAGGAAATAACAATGCAAACATGAGCAATTTAAGCTTTTGATGTTGAACAGAAGGACACTTCTCCACCAAAGACCATGAGTAAGCCGTCTAATTTCTCCGCCTTGCAAACTGTAACATACTCTGTGATATGATGTAAATATTGATATCCTACAACCCACACTCATGGGAAGGGTTACCAGAATCTCTCTATTGCAAAACACCACTCTTTCTGGCTTACATCATTAGTCTGACATCAGGATACTAGCATTTGCCAAGATGAACTGGAAGTGTTGAAATTTAATTTGTGAGCCTGAGACTGCTAATCTGGGTGAGTCCACATTTCTGTCCAAACTTTTGGCACAGCCCTATTCAGTAGCACATTCAGAAGCATATCTTCCAGATTCAGCCCAATTTCTGTTAAATGTTCAATGAATGCACAACTCAGAATACAAGGCCTAAGTAGCTAATTTCTTGAGAATTCAAAATATAGACTCCTTGAGAATAACCGTGTGAAAAAATGTGATCCATCACTACATTTTACTCCTCCGCCAAAATGAAACATGAGGCTGTTATAGACTGTGGGCAATACCCACAGCTTCCAGAGAAGTCTCTCATAAAGATTAAGAATGTGATTAGACAGTAACAAGAAGAACTGAATTGTTTAATCAGCTCTTATGCCTATGCTTCCTGGGCTTTCTTTGTAATTTTTATGTCTCAGATAATATTGGAGCATAAGTAACTTAGATTAAAATTCTGCTAATACCACAGTCTAGCAGGTATCAAACTAGCAGTTTTCTTTAACAGAACGTTAGTTAGGCTTCACATCTTTCTAGAAAAACAGTGGCATATCTAGATTTTTAAACTATACAAAACTATTGATTCAATATTGAGTCTCTTCTCAAATGAAACTGAAGTAATAGTGTAATGTAGCTACCATTTATGAGCATTTAAAATGTTTGAAAAACATTATTAGCTTTATTTTAATTAGCCCACACCTATATGCAATTAAGGCTTACAGAAGGCAAATCATTTTTTTCAAGGTCACATAGCCTTTCAGCGGCAGAGCCTAGATAGATCTAGATAGAACTAGATAGATCTAATGCCAAAGTCCCTTATTTAAACCTATATGAAAATAGTTCCCAACATTTTATGAAAAACATTAGTGTTGGAGGTTGATTTTCTTTCTTTTTTTCTTATGAGCTTGAATATATACCTAAGACATTTGCAAGCAAATGAAAAAAGTTATTTTCTTTAAAATATATAAAATAATGACCTTGTCATGAATCGACCACAAAAATTTCCTGGTGTCATCTGCAGATTATTAAAATATGAATACCATCCTTAGGGTGGGGCCAGAACAAGCTTCAAGTGCCTACTGAATGTACAGTCTGGGAAGAGACTTTAGACTATAAATGAACCCTGGTTTATGCACAGGATGTAGGGAATGAGTTGGTCGCTTGGGAACACTTGATCCCAGCCTGTGGACAAAGGTTCTTTGGCACTAACATTGTCCTAACAGGGACATCGTGGTTCAGTTTGGTGGTGAGATGAGGAGCGAGTGGTTTTCACATCTCTAGGAAAATCTCAACAACCTCCCTCCCACCATAACACCCCCAATCCTACCCTAGTGCCATATATTCTTCAGAGAAAAGCAGTCAATGGTAGTGGTCCAGCTTGGGGCAAAAATTGGAAGCAACATTAAAAATGAATGGATAGTTAAAGAACCTATGATCTAGTCTGGTTGTGTGGCTCTCTAACTTTGCTGGGGCCATTTGGACTGCCTATTTTTGTCTTTTAAGTGAAGAAGTTATTATTTAGAGATGACCTTCACATTCTCTTCTTGATTGAAAGTTATATGTTGAAAATGTGCAGCCTATAAGGCAGATCCAGTCCACAGGTATGTTTCCTTTGTCTTTCAAGGTGTCTGTTTTAAGTCCAGCCCAAATCAAGATTTTTACTATAGAAATCTAGCTTCTAGAAAGAAAGGAGATACAGGATATATATATAACAGGAGTCAAAGGAGGTCTCGCTTGACCCTATATTCTTAACGTAGCTTTGATCAGGAGTGTGCCCTGGACACCCAGCCAGTTTCTGTCACTACGCTTCTCATTCAGTGTTCCTATGGATCTTAAAGTGTGCCACGATGGTTTGACTGGGTTAATTTTAAGATCCTGCCTCATCTAAGTTCCTCTGAATCTAGTCATCTGGGTAACCTGTAGAGGGCCTTGTTGTACTGCAAAACACTCAAGCCATGAAAGAACCTGGAAGCTGTCGGGGCGGCATCCAGTGACTCAGATTCCCTGCCCTGCTCACACCCTCAGTCACTCTCTGCTACAATCTTTGTCAGATTTGTTTTCTCATTGTTCAACCCTGTTTATGTTAACTTCCTGATCAAAAACTAAGCTGACTCCCCACTGTGCACCATGTTTAACGAAGGCTCCCAGCAGTGTGAGGCCCTCCAAAGGGAGGCTCTGGTGGTCTCTTTCTAACCTATCCTCCCAGGGGCTCCAGCTCAGACCATCAGCGGCAGCCACCAGTTGCCCTTTGCTCTCTGAAGAGATCTCACAATTTCTATCTGTATGTTAGGTTGTCAGCTATTCCCTCCACATGTATTATCCTTCTTCATTTCTGTTGGTTAAGATTTCATGCAATTTTTTTTCCTTCAAATCCTGCCATCTCTTTGAAGAGTTACATTATTTACAAATATCATCTTTCCCATCCTTTGAGTTCCCTGATTATTATTTTGTTTAACCTCTCAAACAGTGCTTACATTCTGCCTTGTATTATAATGATTTTTGTTTTTGACTAAGTTCCAGTTGTGATCAGAAATCTCAGAGAGCTGGGTTCTGAGTCCCAACTGTTTACTAGCTCTGTGATAGGGAGTAACTTATTTAACCCCTCTAAATCTCAATTGCATCCATTATAAAATGGGGGTAATAATAATTACACCTAACCCAGAAGGTCATTTTAGGATTAAGTTAACTTGGATAGCTAACTATGTAAAATATTTAGAACACAGTACTCACTCAATAAATTTTACTTATAATTATTAAACATTTGAAACTCCTATATATGCCTTCCTAAAAAAGTTATCACATTGCAGAATTAAGCAATAAAAACCACAGGTTATATGGGAAAACTAAAGCTAGGGGTATAATACTCGAAAACTGTGTGACATTAAAAAAAAGAAACACTAAAGAAAATCATCAAACCACAAGGGAAGAGACAAAGAGAAGAAGAAAAGAACAGGGAAAAACTATACAACATCCAAAAGCAATTAACAAAATGCTCTTATTAGCTATTATTAGGTAACAAAATGCTCTTATTAGAGCATACCTATTAATGATCACTTTAAATGTAAATGTACTAAATTCTCCAGTCAAAAAACTTAAAGTAGCTGAATACATAAAAAGACAAGATCTATCTATATGCTCCCTGTAAGAGACTCACTCCAGATCTATAAACACACACAGACTGTTAGTTAAGGTATGGAAAAAGATATTCCATGCAAATTAAAACAAAGCTGAGAGTAACAATCTTATATGTGATAAAATAAAGTTTAAAAAACTGCAACAAAAGACAAAGAAGGGCATTACATAATCATAAAAGGATCAATTTAAGAAGAAGATATAAAATTTGTAAGTAAGTATGCATCCAACATATAAGCATCTAAATATATAAAGCCAATATTAACAGATATAAAGGGAAAATCAAAAGTAGTGCAATGATAGTAAGAACTTTAACACCCCACTTAAATCAATGGATAGATCAACCAATATATATAAAACATTGCATCCTCAAACTGCAGAAGACACTTTTTCAAGCGTACATGGAACATTCTCCAGGATAGGTGACATATTAGTCCACAACACAAATCTAAATAAATTTAAGATTAATATTATGTCAAGATTTTTTCTAATCAAAACAGTATGAAACTAGAAATCAGTTACAAAAAGAAACTAGAAAAACACAGACACATGGAGATTAAACTACATGCTACTAAAAAGTCAATCAGTCAATAAAAAAACCAAGTAAGAAATTTAAAAAATACCCTGAGACAAATGAAAATGGAAACACAACTTTCCAGAATCTATAGGATGCAGCAAAATCAATTATGAGGCAATATCGAAGCAATACAGGTTAACTCAGGAAACAAGAAAAATCTCAAGCAAGCAATGTAACTTTACATCCAAAGGAACAAGACAAAGAAGAAAAAGCAAAGCCTAAAGTTAGCAAAAGGAATGGAATAATAAAGTGAAAAATAACAGAAATAGAGGCCAAAAAACCAATAGAAAAGATCAATGTAATTAAGGGCTGTTTTTTGAAAAGTAAACAAAATTGATAAACTTCTGGCCAGATTGATCAAGAAAAAAAAAGATCCCAAACAAATAAAATGAAAAATGAAAGAGAAGTTACAATATATACCAAAGAAATACAGTCACAAGAGACTACTACAAACAATTATACAACTACAAACTGGACACCCTAGAAGAAATAATTAGATTCCTAGAGACATATAATTTTCAAAGACTAACTCAAGAAGAAAGAGAAAATATGAGCAGACCAATTACTAGTAATGAAATCAAATAAGTAATCAAAATCTCTCAACAAACAAAAGTCTAGGACCATGTAGATTCACATGAACTTTCCAATATGTATTTAAAGAAGAGTTAATGCTTATCCTTCTACAACTATTCCAAAACACTAGAGGAAGCGTTTCCAAATTCATCTATGAGACCAGCATTATCCCAATAAGAAAACCAGACAAAGACACTATAAAAAGAAAAAGAAAGAAAATTACAGGCCAATAGCCCTGATGAACATAGATACAAAAATTCTCAACAGAATATTAGCAAACCAAATTTAGCAATATATAAAAAGGATCATATACCATGATCAAGTGGAATTTATTCCAGGGATGCAAGGATGATGCAATACCTACGTATTAATTATTGTAAAATATCACATTAACAAAAGTGAAAGTTAAAGCACATTTTATTTAAATGATCATTTTCAGATGCAGAAAAAGCATCTGATGAAAGTCAACATCTATATGTGATAAAAACTCTCAACAAAGTGGTTATGGAGGGTACAAACCTAATCATAATAAAAACTGCATATGACAAGCCCCCAGCTAACTCATACTCAGTGGTAAAATGCTGAAAGCTTTTCCTCTGAGATCAGGAACAAGTGAAGCATGCCCACTCTCACCACTTTTATTCACATGATACTAGAAGCCCTAACCATAGCAATCAGAGAAGAAAAAGAAATAAAGGCATCTAAAATGGAAGCAAAGAAGTAACACCATGACTGTTTGCAGATGGTGTGATATTATATAGAATAACCTAAAAACTCTACTAATAAACACTTTTGACTAATAAATGAATTCATTAAAATTGCAAAATTCACAACTTTACAAAATTTACAAAAAGATACAGAATTAATCTGAAGACATTTGTTTAATTTCTATACATTAACAACAAACTATGGGAAAGAGAAGTTAGGAAAAGAATCCAATTTACAATTACTTCAAAAAGAACAAAATACCGAGATAAAAGACTTGCACTCTGAAAACTATAAGGAAAAGATTGAGTAAGATACAAACAAATAGAAAGATGTCCTTTGCTCATTGACTGAAAAATTATTGTTAAAATGTCCATACTACCCAAAGCAATTCACAAATTCAATGCATTCCTTATGAGAATATTCATGGAATTTTTCACAGAACTAGAACAAATAATCCTAAAATTTGTACAAACTACAAAAGACCCCAAATAGTCAAATTGTTCTTGAGAAAGAAGAACAAGACTGGACGTATCACATTCTCTGGTTTCAGACTATACTGTAAAGCTATAGTAATCAAAATAGATATCGCTGGCACAAAAACAGACATATAGATCAATGGAAGAGAATAGAACACCCAGAAATAAACTCACATTTATATGGTCAGTTAATCTATGATAAAGGAGGCAAGGATACACTATAGGGGAAAGACAGTCTCTTCAGTAAACAGTGTTGGGAAAGCTAGACCATTATCTGGAAAAGAACAAAACTATTTTTCTTACACCATAAGCAAAATAAAATAAAAATGAATTAAAGGCTTAAATGCAAGGCCCCCAAACCATAAACTTCCTAGGAGAAAACGGAGGCAGCATACTCTTTGACATCAATCTTGGCAGTATTTACTTATTCATGTATTTATTTATTGGGATCTGTCTCTTCAGGCAAGGCAACAAAAGAAAAAATAAACAAATGGGACTACATCAAACTAAAAGACTTTTGCACAGAGAAGGATCAATAAAGTGAAAAGGCAATCTGTTGAATGGAAGAAGATATTTGCAAATGATATGCCTGCTAAGGGGTTGATATCTAATATATATAAAGAATGCACATATCTCAATAGGAAAAAAATCCGATTAAAAATGAGCAAAAGACCTAAACAGGCATTTTTCCAAAGAAGACACACAGATGACCACACAGGCAGATGAAAAAATGTTCAACATCATTAATCTTCAGGGAAAAGCAAATCAAAGCCACAATGAGATATCACCTAACACCCATCAGAATAGCTGTTATCAAAAAGAAAATAACAAGTGTTAGCGAAGAAACAGAGAAAATGGTACCCTTGTACACAGTTAATGGGAAGGTAAACTGTTGCAGCCACTACTGAAAACAGCATAGAGATTCCTCAAAATGTTAAAGTGGAACTACCATATGATCCAGCAATTCCATTTCTGGGTATTTACCCAAAGAAAATGAAAACTCTAACTGGAAATCAAACATCAACTCCAGTGTTCACTGCAGTATTATGTAAATACAAGAACCAAGATATGAAAGTAACCTAAATACTCACGGATAAAGGAGATGTGGTATGTATACAGTGGAATGTTGTTGTTGCTCAGTCCCTAAGTCATGTCCAACTGTTTTACTACCCCACGGACTGTAGCCCACAGGCTCCTCTGTCCATGGGATGTCCCAGACAAGAATACTGGAGTGGGTTGCCATTTCCTTCTCCAGGGGATCTTCCTGACCCAGAGATCGAACCTGTGTCTCTGTTCGGCAGGTAGGTTCTTTACACTGAGCCACCAAGGAAGCCCCACAATGGAATATTAGTCAGCCATAAAAAATAATTAAATTTTGCCAGTTTTGACAACATGAATAGACCTAGAGGATATTATGCTAAAGTGAAACAGAGAAAGGCAAATACTATATGATTTCACTTATATGTAGAATCTTTAAAACAAACCAGCAAACAGAACAGAACAGAAACAGACTCATAGGTACAAAGAACAAATGAGTGATTCCCAAAAGGGAGGGGTGGGCAGTGGACATATGGGAGAAGGGGAATAAAAAGTACAGACCTCCAGTTACAAAATAAATAAGCCATGGGGATGTATGTACAGCAAAGGGAATCTAGTTAATGATATTGCAATTATATTTTATGGTGACAAATGGTAGCTAGACTTGTCACAGGGATCATTTCATAATGTATAAAAATAACAAATCACTGTGTTATACATCTGAAGTCAATATAATATTGTAAGTCAATATACTTCAGTAAAAAGGGTAATAAAATCAGTATAGTCTTATACATTCTAAATGATTAAAGATATATAAATAAATAATGAAAAAATACATAAATAGTTGAGTGTATAGTGTACTTTACCCCAAGAAACACCTGAAGTTTGCTTGTGGAAGTGACAGAGGAAGGATTATGGAAACTGGGTAGAAAGTTGTAACAGCAAACATTTCTAACACAAACCTGAACCAAGGTAGCCATCATACATTTGTGATTTGGGCAAGTATGCATTTGGTGTGGTCTACTCATCTCAGCTCAACAGCTTTATGCATTCATCTAGTGCTTCTCTCAGGTGAAATTATGTGTAAACAAACACAAAATTCCTATTATGTTCCTTTATGTCAGAAGCAATGCTCACTTTCAAAACAAGCATTCAAATAAAAATATATCCTGAAATGATCATAGCTCTTATATCTCAACCTAAAACTTAATTATAATTTTGAGACACTTGTAATATTCTGATTATATTTGTATCAGGACCTTAAGGACTGGGGGTTATGATAACCTTCATTTCTCCGTATAAGTTTTAATAGGAATGCCAACACATACTTCCAAGGACCCATGATAACTGTGCTTTTGAATTCTCTCAGACAGACTCATTATCATTATGTTTGTTCTTTTTTAATCACACTATAAATAGAAAACTTTATGACTCCATTTTCCTCCCAAAGTTCATAATCACTCTAAGACGGTTTTCTTCCAAATGTTATTGACTTAAAGTATTAATGTGAAAAATCCTAATTCTTCCTCCTTTCATAGTGACTTATTCCCCTCCAGTATTTTTTTCTTTTCTTTCTAAGCGTCAAGTTTGACTCTCTTCAGTAACATATACTAGGCAATAAATTTTGCCAAACTGCAGAACTTCTTCAAGCAGCAAGAATTCACTTAAGAATTATCAAAACATTTAGTAGAAAAAAGTGAACATTAAGCAAAAGGGAGTAAAAGGAAGAGCCAGACTTGGTATATACTAGGGTCCCCAGCTTGAGCCTAACACGTTACCGTCAGGGTTCAGGCCTGTCGAGGTGGACTGGCAAAAATGTGTGTCTAGAGACAGCTGTCTTGAGCAGACTGAAGTCCATTTGCTTGAGGGACTTAGGAGCCTTCACTGAGCACACCTTCAGGTACTCCTCATACCTGATCAAAATTAATTTATGTTCCAGTGGTTTTTGTTTGCATGCCTAGGGAAATATATAGCATGTGCTAAGATGCAGTAACAATTAATTTGCTTCCCCTGCCAGCAAGCAAGAAGAAATATACAAAAAAGATATTCATGACCCAGGTAACCACGACTCTGTAAGTGTCGTGGCTCTCTTACCGAGAGCCAGACATCCTGGAATGTGAAGTCAAGTGGCCCTTAGGGAGCATCACTATGAACAAAGCTAGTGGAGGTGATGGAATTCCAGTTGAGCTATTTCAAATCCTAAAAGATGATGTTGTGAAAGTGCTGCACTCAATATACAAATGCAAATTTGGAAAACTCAGCAGTGGCCACAGGACTGGAAAAGGTCAGTTTCTATTCCAGTTCTGAAGAAGGGCAATGACAAAGAATGTTCAAACTACCACACAATTGCACTCATCACACACTAGTAAAGTAATGCTCAAAATTCTCCAAGCAAGGCTTCAACAGTACATGAACTGAGAACTTCCAGATATTCAAGCTGGATTTGGAAAGGGCAGAGGAACCAGAGATGAAATTGCCAACATCCATTGGATTATAGAAAAAAACAAGAGAGTTCCAGGAAAACATTCACTTCTGTTTTATTGATTACGCCAAAGCCTTTGGCTGTGTAGATCACAATAAACTGTGGAAAATTCTTTAAGAGATGAGAATACCAGAGCACCTGACCTGCCTCCTGAGAAACCTGTATGCAGCTCAAGAAGCAACAGTTAGAACTGGACATGGAACAACAGAATGGTTCCATATTGGGAAAGGAGTATGTCAAGGTTGCATATTGTCACCCTGCTTATTTAACTTATATGCAGAGTACATCATACGAAATGCTGGGCTGGTTGAAGCACAAGCTGGAATCAAGATTGCCGGGAGAAATGTCCATAACCTCAGATATGCAGATGACACCACCCTTATGGCAGAAAGTGAAGAAGAACTAAAGAGCCTCTTGATGAAAGTGAAAGAGGAGAGTGAAAAAGTTGGCTTAAATCTCAATATTCAAAAAACTAAGATCATGGCATCTGGTCCCATCATTCCATGGAAAATAGATGGAGAAACAATGGAAACAGTGACAGACTTTATTTTCCTGGGCTCCTAAATCACTGCAGATGGTGACTGCAGTCATGAAATTAAAAGACACTCGCTCCTTGAAAGAAAAGATATGACCAACCTAGATAGCATATTAAAAAGCAGAGACATTACTTTGCCAACAAAGGTCCATCTAGTCAAAGCTATGGTTTTTCCAATAGTCATTATGGATGTGTTAGTTGGACTATAGAGAAAGCTGAGAGTCAAGAATTGATGCTTTTGAACTGTGGTGTTGGAGAAGACTCTTGAGAGTGCAAGGAGATCCAACCAGTCCATCCTGAAGGAAATCAGTCCTGAATCTTCATTGGAAGGACTGATGCTGAAGCTGAAACTCCAATACTTTGGCAACCTGATGGAAAAAACTGACTCATTTGAAAAGACTCTGATGCTGGGAAAGAGTGAAGGCGGGAGGAGAAGAGGACGACAGAGAATGACATGGTTGGATGTTTGAGCAACTCTGGGAGATAGTAAAGGATAGGGAAACCTGGTGTGCTACAGTCCATGGGGTCACAAAGAGTCAGACATGAATGAGCAACTGAACTGATCTGGCCAGCATCCATGTCTCTTTTGAAAATAGAACCCCAATTTTGCTTTGGAATATCATCCTCGTTCACCTTCATTGTACATGGTTAGATGTACACACCTCACCTCTATCCCCCGGGGCAACCAAAGCATTCCATCACTCTATGGTAGATACTGAGATGCAGTTGTTCAGTCGCTAAGTCACGTACAGCTCTTTGTGACACCATGGACTGCAGCACGCCAGACTACTTTGTCCTATCGCCTGGAGTTTCTTAAATTCGTGTCCACTGAATCAGTGATGCTATCTAACTGTCTCTGCCACCCCTTTATCCTTTTGCCTTCAATCTTCCCCAGCATCAATGCCTTCTACAATGAGCTGACTCTTTGCATCAGATGACCAAAGTAGTGCAGCTTCAGCATCAGTCCTTCCAATGAACACCCAGGACTGATTTCCTTTAGGATTGACTGGTTTGGTCTCCTTGCAGTCCAAGGGACTCTCAAGAGTCTTCTCCAACACCACAGTTCAAAAGCATCAATTCTTGGGCACTCAACCTTCTTTATGGTCCAACTCTTACATCTGTAAATGACTACTGGAAAAACCATAGCTTTGACTACATGGACCTCTGTTGGCAAGTGATGCCTTTTTTCAATATACTAAGTTTGTCATACCTTTCCTTCCAAAGAGCAAGTGTCTTTTAATTTCATGGCTGCAATCACGGTCCACAGTGATTTTGGAGTCCAAGACAATAAAGGTGCTTCAACCTTTTCCCCTTCTATTTGTCATGAATTGATGCAAATGGCTTCCCGGGTGGCATAGGGTAGAGAATCTGCCTGCCAATGCCAGAAAGGAAGATGTGGTTCGATCCCTGGGCCAGGAAGATCCCTTGCAGCAGGAAATGGATATGCACTCCAGTATTCTTGGCTGGAAAATTCCATGCACAGAGGAGCCTAGAGGGCTACAGTCCATGGGGTTGCAAAGAGTCAGATATGACTGAGTAAGCATGAAGACATGTACAATGGGACCAGATGCCATGATCTTAATTATTTAATGTTGAGTTTCAATTTTTTTTTTTTTTGCATCCAGCATATATTTTGAAAACTTTTACACTGATACCAAAGACAGGCAAAGACACTACAAGAAAATTACAAATATCCTTTATGAATATTGACATAGAAATCTGGAACAAAATACAAGCAAACCAAAGCAGTACATTAAAAGGTTTATACACTATGACCAAGTGGGATTTACTCCTGGAATTTGAGAATGGGTCAAGAGACAAAAATTAATCAGTGTGATACGTCACCTTAATAGAATGAAGGAAGATGACCCCAAGCCTGCTTTTTCACTCTCTTCTTTGACCTTCATCAAGAGGTTTAGTTCCTCTTCACTTTCTGCCATTAGAGTGATGATATGCATATTTGAGCTTGTTGATATTTCTGGCAGCAGTCTTGATTCCAGTTTGTGATTCGTCCAGCCTGGCATTTCTCATGATGAGCACTGCATATTGGGCTTCCCAGGTGGTGCTAGTGATAAAGAACCCACCTGCCAGTGAAGGAAATATAAGAGACACAGGTTCGATCCTTGGGTCAGGAGGATCCCCTGGAGGAGGGTATGGCAAACTACTCCAGTATTCTAGTCTGGAGAACCCATGGACAGAGGGCTACACTCCATAGGTTGCAAAGAGTCAGACACAACTGAAGCGACTTAGCAGGTTAGCATGCACAGTGCATTTGAGTTAAATAAGCAGGGTGAAAATATACAGCTTTGATGCACTCCTTTCCCAATTTTGAACAAGTTCATTGTTCCATGTCCAGTTCTAACTGTTGCTTCTTGACCTCCATACAGGTTTCTCAGGAAGAAAGTAAGGTGGTCTGGTATTCCCATCATTTTAAGAATTTTCCAAAGATTTTTGTGATCCATAGAGTCAAAGGCTTTAGCATAGTCAATGAAGCAGAAGTAGATGTTTTTCAGGAACTCCTTTAATTTCTCCATGATCTAATGAATTATGGCAATTTATCTCTCTTTCTCTCTGCCTCTTTGAAACCCAGCTCATACATCTGGAATATCTTTGCTCAAGTACTGCTGATGCCTAGCTTGAAGATTTCTGAACATAATCTTGCTAGCATGTGAACTGAGTTCATGTTATCAGTTCAGTTCAGTTCCATCGCTCAGTCGTGTCCAACTCTTTGTGATCCCAAGGACTGGAGCATGCCAGGCCTCCCTGTCTATCACAAACTCCTGGAGTTTACCCAAACTCATGTCACTGAGTCAGTGATGCCATCTAACCGTCTCATCCTCTGTCTCCCCTTCTCCTCCTGCCTTCAATCTTTCCCAGCATCAGGGTCTTTTCAAATGAGTCAGCTCTTCGCATCAGGTGGCCGAAGTCTTGGAGTTTAAGCTTCAGCATCAGTCCTTCCAATGAAGATTCAGGACTGATTTCCTTTAGGATGGACTGGTTGGATCACCTTGTAGTCCAAGGGACTCTCAAGAGTCTTCTCCAACATCACAGTTCAAAAGCATCAATTCTTCAGTGCTCAGCTTTCTTGATAGTCCAACTCTCACATCCATACATGACTACTGGAAAAACCATAGCTTTGACTAGATGGACCTTTGTTGGCAAAATAATGTCTCTGCTTTTTAATATGCTGTCTAGATTGGTCATAACTTTTCTTCCAAGGAGCAAGCGTCTTTTAATTTCATGGCTGCAGTTGCCATCTGCAGTGATTTTGAAGCCCAAGGAAATAAAGTCTGTCACTGTTTCCATTGTTTCCCCATCTATTTCCCATGAGGTGATGGGACCAGATACAGTGATCTTAGTTTTCTGAATGTTGACTTTTAAGCCAACTTTTTCACTCTCCTCTTTCACTTTCATCAAGAGGCTCTTTAGTTCTTCTTCACTTTCTGCCATAAGGGTGGTGTCATATCCGAAGTTATTGATGTTTCTCCCGGCAATCTTGATTCCAGCTTGTGATTCCTCCAGCCCAGGGTTTCTCATGATGTACTCTGCATATAAGTTAAATAAGCAGGGTGACAATATACAGCCTTGACATACTCCTTTCCTAATTTGGAACCATTCTGTTGTTCCATGTCCAGTTCTAACTGTTGCTTCTTGACCTGCATATAGATTTCTCAGAAGGCAGGTCAGGTGGTCTGGTATTCCCATCTCTTGAAGAATTTTCCACAATTTATTGTGATCCACATAATCAAAGGCTTTGGCATAGTTAATAAAGCAGAAGTAAATGTTTTCCTGGAATTACCTTTTTTTTTTTGATGATCCAGCAGATGTTGGCAATTTGATCTCTGGCTCCTCTGCCTTTTCTAAATGCAGCTGGAATATCTGGAAGTTCTCAATTCATGTACTGTTGACGCCTCAGTTCATGTACTGTTGGAGAATTTTGAGCATTATTTTACTAGCGTGTGAGATGAGTGCAATTGTGTGGTAGTTTGAGCATTCTTTGGCATTTCCTTTCTTTGGGATTGGAATGAAAACTGACCTTTTCCAGTCCTCTGTCCACTGCTGAGCTTTCCAAATTTGCTGATGTATTGAGTACAACACTTTCACAGCATCATCTTTCAGGATTTAAAATAGCTCAACTGGAATTCCATCACCTCCAC
The DNA here is from genome assembly GCF_963930625.1 of Muntiacus reevesi. NCBI lineage: Eukaryota > Metazoa > Chordata > Mammalia > Artiodactyla > Cervidae > Muntiacus > Muntiacus reevesi. Next base: position 26,584,151 of record NC_089270.1, on the reverse strand, counting down.
TGGCTTTGTTTACAGTGATGCTTTATAAGGCCCACTTGACTTCACATTCCAGGATATCTGGCTCTAGGTGAATGATCACACCATCGTGGTTATTTGGGTCGTGAAGATCTTTTTTGTACAGTTCTTCTGTGTATTCTTGCCACCTCTTCTTAATATCTTCTACTTCTGTTAGGTCCATGCCATTTCTGTCCTTTATTGTGCTCATCTTTGCATGAAATGTTCCCTTGGTATCTCAAATTTTCTAGAAGAGATCTCTAGACTTTCCCATTCTGTTGTTTTCCTCTATTTCTTTGTTGATCACTGAGGAAGGTGTTCTTAACTCTTCTTGCTATTCTTTGGAACTCTTCATTCAAATGGGTATATCTTTCCTTTTCTTCTTTTTCTTTTGCTTCTCTTCTATTCACAGCTATTCGTAAGTCCTCCTCAGACAACCATTTTGTCTTTTTTTGTTTGTTTGTTTTGTTTTTGTCGCTAGGCAAAAATTATTAAAAAACATTAAAAGAATTTCAGAAAAGAGAGTCCACTGATCCAAGAAATATAGACCTGACACCTAAGTAAAGGAATTACAGTCTAAAATATCTTTTAAAATTTGTGGCTTAAACTGTTCAAGGAGATGAGGAAAAAATCATCAAATAAGAGCAGGGAACTGGAAAAAGACAAGTGATGATGCAGTCTTTAGCTTAAAATAAATCTAGATAAACTAAAATAATATCTAGTAACTTAGGCACAAGATAGAATAAGAACTGAAAGAAAGTTGTGAAGAAATCATCTAGACTAGTAGCTCAGAGAAATAAACAGAAGAAAGGTATGGAATCTTCCAAAATAAACCAAGATGATTTCCAGAAGTAAAGAATAGTTTAGAGGAAATATTTAACAAATAATGGCCAAGAACTTTCAGAAATGAAGTAAGACATGAACCATCAAATTGAAGACATATACCTAGGCTTGAGAAAGATGAGTGAAAACAAATCTATACCTAAACAAATCAGAATGATACTGAAGGACATGAAGGACTAAAAACACTTAAAATTTGTCAGAAAAAAAGATACATTGTCTTAATAAGTCATTGATAATAAGGGCATATTCTCCCTCAGCAAAAACAGATTATTATTATACAAGGGAATGATTTTCAAAATATTTAGGTGAAACCAATGTTACTATAGAACTCTACCCCCATTTTAATAGTAAGAACAAAATTAAGACATTCAGCCAAAAAAGATACTTTCCAACAAAAGTGCTCAAAAGTGCTCAAATCACTGATATATAATTGAGATTACAAAAATTCAGTTAAATCATATATAATGGTTTCATCTCACATTTTTCTTTCCTGTGACATAGGTTATAGCTTCAGGTGAACAGTTGGATGAAATAAATAATTTAAGAAATATAACTTTTTGAAAACAGACATTTTTAGTCTCTAGTTTAGGGCTTCCCTCATAGCTCAGGTGATAAAGAATCCACCTGCAATGCAGGAGACCCCGGTTTGATTCCTGGGTTGGGAAGCTCCACTGGAGAAGAGATAGGCTACTCACTCCAGGACTCTTGGGCTTTCCTGGTGGCTCAGCTGGTAAAGAATCCACCTGAAATGAGGGAGATCTGGGTTAGATCCCTGGATTGGGAAGATCCCCTGGAGAAGGGAATGGCTGCCCACTCCAGTATTCTGGCCTGGAGAATTCCATGGATAATGTCCATGGGGTCGCAAAGAGTCGGACATTACCGAGCGACTTTCATTTTCTTTACAAATCAGGCAAACTTATATGTTTCTTTATTTTTAGCAAACAGACTTAAAGAGATATGCAACTTTACAATAAGATAAAAAATACAAAAAAATTAACTCACCAGCTAATATTTGCTAACCTGCTATGAAAGCAAAGTCGCTCAGTCGTGTCCAACTCTTTATGACCCCATGGGCTGTGGCCTACCAGACTCCTCCGTCCATGGGATTCTCCAGGCAAGAATACTGGAGTGGGTTGCCGTTTCCTTCTCCAGGCGATCTTCCCGACCCAGGGATGGAACCCAGGTCTCCCGCATGGCAGGCAGACGCTTTACCCTCTGAGCCACTGGGGAAGCCCAACCTGCTATGACCTATGATTTAATCTGAACTCTAGCTTTCCAAGGACCATGGTAACTAGCTTCTCATTCTCAAGATTTCTTATTAAACTCAGTAAAGGCTTTCAGTCTCTGACTATTCTTTTTAGGAAAGTCTAAATTAAAGATATTGATAGAATTTTCTATTTCTGAAAAAGAGTTAGTTTCCTATCGCTAAATCATCACTGGAAGAACTGCCAATGAATATATTTTAACAAGATGAAAAAAGATCACGAGAGGAAAAAATGTCATGCAAGTAGCAATGACGAACAAGGAAATCAGAGATATATTTTGGTAAATAGAGATAAATGTTGAGTTCTGGTTAAAATTAACCCAGGGCAACATTTAGAAAATGATGTAAAACTTAAACACTAGATCATAATAAGAATATGAGAGAAGGAATTTAGAAAGAAGTTAAATTGTAGTAAGGTCCTTGTCTGTGCTAAATCACTTCAGTTGTGTTCAACTCTTTGTGATGCCATGGACTTAGCCGGCCAGGCTCCTCTGTCATGGGGATTCTCCAGGCAAGAATACTGGAGTGGGCTGCTGTGCCCTCCTCCAGGGGATCTTCCCAACCCAGGGATGAAACCCCTGTCTCTTACATCTCCTGCATTGACAAGAGGGTTCTTTACTACTAGCGCTACCTTGGAAGCCCTCTCATCTGTATAAACAAGGAGAGAAATATTGACTAAAAAGTGACTATGGCATAAAATTATAAAAATTAAGAATGAATGAAAAATAATATGGTAAACCATTAATAATATTAAACATTTATGCCTTAAGGATGAATACTATGTATTACTCTTAAAATAGGAGAATAAATATAAATATACAGAGAAAACTTTCACCAATAAAAGGCAGAAAGGGAAAAATAAAAGATGAGAAAACTCATATTAAATAGAAAACAAATGAAATAGTAACGATAAGTTGGAATATATTATAAATTATAATAACTGTAAAGAGTTGGAGATATCCAAACTGGGATAAAAAAATTAAATGCAGGCATTCAGTCATTTACAAAAGATAGTATAAAACCTAGACATAAAATTATCATGGAAAGAGAGTTGGTGTAAAATATTAACTGGAATAGAGTTTAAGGAAAAAAACCTTGAATTGAGATATAGATGCAAATATATGCAAGTGTGCATAGCCACTCAGTCAAGTCTGACTCTTTGAGAACCCATGGACTGTACCTGCCAGGCTCCTCTGTCCATGGGATTTTCCAGGCAAAAATACTGGCGTTTGTTACCATTTTTTTCTCCAGGGGATCTTACTGACCCAGGGATCGAACCTGTGTCTCCTACATTTCCTACATGGCAGGCGGATTCTTTACCATTGAGCCATGGGGGAAGCCCACAGATACAAATAATGATGCATTTAAAACTATAATAACCCTAACTGGTATCTACTTAGCCACCTGGAATCTTCAAAACAAATTTGGCAGAATTACCTGGAGAATTGGACAAATATATGATCATAGGCAGACAATTTAAAATGTCTCTCAAGAGCTGATTGAATAAGCAAACAAAAACTTAATAGAAGATTTGAATAGCACTATTAACAAATTCAGTCTGATACACACACTGTCCCTTAAAGAAGGCTCAGACATGCTTTTCAAGCACATGAGGAATGCTTATGAGTCCACCACAACAAGATCATCACTCAAAGAGAATCTTAAAAATGGAAATTATACAAATGTTCTCTGATTAAGGGGCTTCCCTGGCGTCTCAGACGGTAAAGAATCTGCCTGCAATGCGGGAGACCAGGGTTGGATCCCTGGGCCGGGAAGATCCCCCAGAGAAGGGAACAGCTGTCCACTCCAGTATTCTTGCCTGGAGAATTCCATGGAAGGAGGAAACAGTCCATGGTGTCTCAGAGAGTCAGACAAAACTGAGTGACTGACACTTTCACGTTTCTCTGATTAAAAAGCAATGAATGAAAAATTAGCAATGAAAACCAGCAAAAGCTGAGGATGAAACAAAGTATATAGCTTTGTAAGAGCGTGGACCCCTGGCAGACTGGATTTCTTAGCTAACTAGCTGTGTAACCTTAGGCAGGGTACTTAATCTCTTTATATTAATACCGCAGTTCTTTCAGACACTTATTTTTCAAACTCAAAGTATTTCAGTCTCCATAACAGGAGAACTTTACTGTAAAAGTAAGGAATGCATTAAAATCACCAGCCAGTTTCCCTAATAGATAAAGTTCACAAGTAATAAAAGAAAACATACAGGAAGGACAGAATCCCAGAAAAACTGGGGACATGGTTTTGCAACAAGAATCTCTACTCAAGAGAATCCTGAGAATCTACTCAAGTGGTAAAAAGTTGTGAAAGGCATTACAGCCTGAGGTTGTGTAAAAGGTTCAATTTGAGGTACACCGGGCTACATACGTGATATGCTGGATTACGAGAATCAAGATCTAGGAAGAGATAAACAATCCCAAGCCAGGAACTGGACTGGGACAGGCAAACCTTGATGCATCTGAGTAATTTCCTCCTCAGATTATGCGACCACAAATGTGTCCAGTTTCCTTTCTCTGCCCATGCTAAACTGTCGCTTATCAATGTGACATAAATTCATATCTCAAGAGTAACCCTGAGCCTGAGTTGCCAGTAGCAAGAGGAACTGGATTCAGAGGCAGTGATTCATATCAAGGCACGCACGGGGCAGGAGAAGTAGCTAATTTACCATGAAAAACATTGGTCATAACGTTGAAACATTTATGAGAAAGGTTTCTTCATATCTGTGTTGCAATACTACAAACTGAAAAAAAGAAGTGAAATTGCCATCTTAAGCTGGAACAAAATTAGGTTTTTTCATTACAAGTAAGACTGAATATTTTTATATGTATACTGATCATTTGTAAATATACTTCTATGAAATTCCTATTCGTCTTCATAGCCCATTAAAAAAAAAATAGGCTGTTTCAGTTTCTTATTGACACATAGAAAATGTAAAATACTTCAAATACTAACCATTTGTCATTTGTGTTGCAAATGTTTATTCTAAGTTGTTTTCCATTTTTGTCTCGTCTATATTTCTCTTTGAAATGCAGAACTTAAAAAGTGGAATTTTCACAAAGATCTTGTCTACACTAAAGTTGTTTTCATTTGAGAAAGAAATGAAAGACAAGAAGATAAGTTTTGACACAAGAATGTAACTTTTTATTTTAGCGATTCCTTGTACAGAATGCTGAAAATCTTCATTGTTTTTTTCTAATTTGGGATGAGTGTTTAGTCATTTTTCAATTTATTGTCATATATTTAATGACTATTTATTTATATTTCCAAGTTGCAGTTCTGTGGTTCTCTTTTATTCTTATAGTACCAGTACAACACATATATTTAATAACTGTATAGCTACATGATATGCTTAAAAATCAGGTAAAGTTAGAACCTCATTATTAAGCCAATTTTTCAAAATTGTATTGTCTATATCTCCAGATTAAGCTTTTGAAAAAACAACTTTTAATATAAACATGATAAAGAGAATTAAAAAAAATTCAGAGACTAATAATTCTTTTTTTCCATTATTGCTTCTCAATCACCAACACTTATACTTTTCAGAGTTGATGATTATTTTGTACCACTTCAGAGATATTCTACACATAAACTAGTATAATCATTTATAAGCTTGTTTGCTCCAAAACTTTACCATACTATATATACAATTTTTTGTTGTTGTTTGTTTTTTACCTAATATCTTTGTAAGTATCTCATGCAAGTGCATCCAAACTCTGTCATTTATTTCAAGAGGGCACAGTTTTGCCTTGTTTCATGCACCATATTAATTAATTGGTCTTTATTTGGCAGATATTTACATTGCCTCCAGTCTCACACTACAACTAACAGGGTTCTCAAGAATATCCTTTTACATATACATCAAGACACAGTTTTGAAAACATATCTATAAGGATAAGTTCTTAAAAATATGACTGCTGCTTCCTTTATGTGGATTTCTGGTTCATAGATACATCTCTTTCCTGTATTTAAAATGTTAATATTTCCATTTCTTTATCAGCCCAAGTGTCCATACTGTTAGAAATTTGCATCATTTATATAAAGAAAAGGATACTCTTTTCTTCAGAAATGTTTTGCAAATATTTGTTGTCTTTTGAATTATTTATGGTGGTTTTTGATGCCTATAATATTTTCCATAACTGAATACATCCATCTTTTAGTTTATGGTTTATTTTGCCTGATACTTTTAAGCTTCATTTTTTAAAATTTCCATGGTTGATCCATCTAAAACTTGTTTTAGTGTAAAGAGTAAGCAAATAAAGTTGTTTATTTCTTAAATGTCTATTCCAGTTTCTCAACACCATTTATTGAATACTTGTTCTTACACATTAACCTTCACTGCTGCCTTAATATTATATACTACTCCCATATTACTCTCATATTGTTTTCTGTATTGGATTCTGTTCTGTTTCATCAATTAACCTAGTTTATTCCAAAAACTGACAATGCATACATACTCCTACTTTAGAATTTACATTATTATGATATTCAGGGTTTCTATCCAAGGTTAGGGTATATTCAAGTCTTGTTTTATCTTTCACAATAGTATTTTAATATTGTGTTTATAGAATTCTTGTACATTTATTGTTAAATTTATTCACAGCTATTAAAATCCATTCTGGTATTACTGTAAGGTGGATCATATTCCACTTTAAATTTTAACTAGTGGTTAATTATATACAGGAAGGCCATCAATTTTTGTAAATAAAATTTCTGGTCATCTTACTAAAGTATCTATTTAATTGTAATAGTTTATAAGGTTTTTATAAACTTATGGAATTCCTTTTTTTATAAACATATGGAATCACTTCTTCTATTAAGAAGGATAATTTACCTCTTACTGAAACTCAAACTAGGAATTGAACCCACAATCCAGAATTCAAGCCCAGTCAAAACCTAAACTGGGACTTGAACCCACAGTCCTTTAACTGAGATCAGGACTTAATGAAGCTTGGGTTCTTGATGTCTCATTGTAGAAAGAATTCAGTGAGAGACAAAGTGATAGGTAAAAAGTGAATTTATTTAGAGAGAAACACACTCTGCAGACAGAATATGGGCCATCTCAGAAGGCAAAAGCAGCACCAGGGTATGGGCTGTCTGTTTTTATCAGGGTAGGTGATTTCACAGGCCAATGAGTGGGGAAGTATTCTAGCTATTTTGGGGAAGGGGTGAGAAATTCAGGAACTGGGCCATTGCCTACTTTTTGGTGTCTATGGTTGGCCCTGGAACTGTCAGGGCGCCTATGGGTACGTCATTTAGCTTGCTAATTTGTTACAATGGGTGTATACTGAGGCTGGAACACTAGTGAAGGTCAACTAGTCTGCTATCTTGGACCTATTTGGTTCTAATCAGTTTATCTCACATCCTCAGGGTATGTCATTCTTTTTTTTTTTTTCTGTTTTTTTTTTTTTCTTTTTTCTTTTATTGGTTGGAGGCTAATTATTTTACAATATTGTAGTGGTTTTTGCCATACATTGACATGAATCAGCCAAGGATTTACATGTATTCCCCATCCCGATCCCCCCTCCCACCTCCCTCTCCACCTGATCCCTCTGGGTATGTCATTCTTTTAGAGATTATGCCCTGCCCCGTTCCCTCCTGTCTCAGTACTATTTAAATATTTTTGCCTCTTCTTTCTCCCATCTAGGGCTTCCCTGGTAGCTCAGAGGTTAAAGCATCTGCCTGCAATGCAGGAGACCTGGGTTCAATCCCTAGGTCGGGAAGATCCTCTGGAGAAGTAAATGGCAACCCACTCCAGTATTCTTGCCTGGAGAATCCCATGGATGGAGGAGCCTGGTGGGCTACAGTCCATGGTGTCACAAAGAGTCGGACACGACTGAGCGACTTCATTTTCACTTCCCTCATCTAATCCTGACGATTACACTAGCTAATAGTAATTTATCATTTCCAGTTTTATTATGAATATATCTAGTGTTTTCCAGCAATATGATATGGATTCTTGACTCCATCAATGTAAAATAAAAGTAAATTCTATTATTTATATTTCAGTGAAAGTATTTCTAAAGTCAAGAATGGATATTGAATTTTATCAAAAGAATTTCATCATCTATGGATATTGTTACAATTTTGCCCTCGTTCTATTAATATGTTGAATTAAATTGGTGGTTTTCTTTATGCCAAATCCTCTTTACACTGTTAATGTGAATCATAACTGCTCTTGGGATTTTTTTTTCTTTTTTTAAAGTGCTGAATTTTATTTTCTGCTTTTTCAAGATTATTATTGTATTAAAATTAACATGTGAATTACCAAAAAAAAAAAATTTTTTTGTGTGTGCTGACTTTGTTAGACTTGGGTGTCAATATTAGGCAAGTTGAATACTAAACTATGATGATAAAAGTCATGAATTCTGAAGCCAGACTAGCCAGGTTCAAGTCAGCTCTGCTGTTAGTGACTGAATGACTTTGGGCAAGCTGTTAAACCTCTGTGCCTTAACTTCCTTGAATGTAAAATGTGAAATCTGAGGTATTCTGGTTCTTTCTTACTATGAAAATGTAACTCAAGTCCCAAATGAAAGGATGGGTATGTGGTAACAAGAACCCTCCTTTTTAAAAAATAACTATATAAGCTTTATTCACTGTCCAGTTTTTACATTTTCATTTCTACTTTGCCCCTGATATCAAAACCAAAGTGCACACTTTATTTGCAGCTTAGCATCATCCTAGATTTTAGTTTGCTTCAACATAGGGCAACAAATGACATTCTTGTATAAGGTTTTATTTGACAGCAAGGTTTTTTTTTTTCTTTTTGCTCTTCCTTTAAAAAATAATGAAATATAGTGAATTTACAATGTTGTGTTAGTTTCAGGTGTATAGCACAATGATTCAATTATACATACATGTGTATTTCTTCATCAGATTCTTTTCCATTATAGGTTATTACTATAAGATATTAAATATATAGCTCCCTGTGCTATACAGCAGGTCCTTGTTGTTTACCTGTTTTATACATAGTATCATGTATTTATTAACCCCAAACTCCTCATTTATCTATCCCTCCCCATCCTTGCTATTTCTTTCAGTAAAGATAAGTTTGTTTTCCATGAAGGAGAAAGAATTTAAACCCTAACTTTTGTTCCCATCCCTGTAAGACCTTCAATAGCTCTGCTCAGCTTTTCAGCCCCTCATCCACTGATTTCTTTGTTGAGAATCACCCAGAGCAGTCCAAATTGTGAGGCTCAGCACCCTCACTCCTGGATATGGATCCCTCATAAGCAGCTCCTTACTGCTACCTGTCTGATGCCTTCAGATAAATGCCTTCTTTCACCGTGCTCCTTTCCTGGGCATTCTGGGTGAAACGGTTAATCCAAAATACTATCGTCTCCCCACTTTCTATGATCAGTCTAAAACAAACTAACATTTTTGCCTACAGTAATTATTTTAATTTTGTTTACATCTACTATTTTACTTGCTTTTCTCAATGCTGTTCTCTATGACCCCTACTGCAGCAATCCCAACAATTTTGGCACCAGGGACCAGTTTTGTGGAAGACAGTTTTTCCATGAACCTCTTTTTATAAGAATTCCAGTCAGATTGGATTAGAGCATAGCCTAATGGATTCATTTAAGCTTAATCATTTCTTTAAAGACTATCTTCAAATAATCACATTCTGAAGTACTGAGGGTTAGGACTTAACAGATGAGTTTTGGAAGGACATAATTCAACCCATAAAACAAATCACTGTCCATTCTATTTCAAATAATGATTTTTCATCTTGATAGTGCAAATAATTCTCACCCAGCACAGTGATATCAAGTCTGACCAATGGGAATGGTAAAAAAAAAAAAAAAAGAAAAGAAAAACATACTGACTCTGTAAATGGAAATAATTGTAAAATTTATTATATTTTAATGCCAGTAATAAAGTCATATGGTCCATGACTAAGGTTTAAATGAATAAATAATGTTATGAGTATTTGTAGCAAATTAAAATTGACGTGTACTTTTACAGATAACTACAGAATTTACAGATTACAGAAACTTTCAGGCTGTCTACAATGACTACTGTTTATGGTGATTATTTGTAACTTTAGATCAACAAAATGTGTACTTTCAAGAGTCTTCTACTCCAGAGTTTATCTAATCTTTTTTAAAAAAATTAGCTATATCCTTGAGCAAAATATGACTTCAAATATGCACTTTTTTCAAAATTGTTGTAATGTTTATGCTTTCTAAAGAATTCTAAAGAAAAAATTAAGCTGGGGATTTCCAAGTTTATATTATAGCATTTACAATAAAAAACTGACATCAATTCGGGAACCAAATGAAGACAGACATCACATTTATAAATAAACAAAAAACGAGAGGAAGGAATCACATTAAATTATTTCTTTTTGTTTTCATGCTTGAATATGTAGTACAATATAAACAGCTGAAAGTAAGTTTAGTTTTCATATTGTACCTAATAGTAAGTATACTCTGATTTTATTACTTATCCTCCCCCACCAAAAAAAAAAAAAATGTCAAAAAAAAATATGTCCTATCACTCAACTCTCTTTTATGAAAGACAAAGATTCTACCTACTCTATATTTTGAAGAGTCATTGTTTATAATTAATGAGAAATGGAATATTTCCTGCCATGTCGGTAAACATGAATGTCATAGTCATCAGCCATTGCAGCCCTCCAATGTGAGGTCTTTTCATACTATTCATAGGGTTCTCAAACCATATTGTCAAGGCTATGGTTTTTCCAGTAGTCATGTATGGATGCGAGAGTTGGACTATAAAGAAAGCAAGAAAGCTGAGCACCGAAGAATTGATGTTTTTGAACTGTTGTGTTGGAGAAGACTTTTGAGAGTCCCTTGAACAGCAAGGAGATCAAACCACTCAATCCTAAAGGAAATCAGTCCTGAATATTCCACTGGAAAGACTGATGCTAAAGCTGAAACTCCAATACTTTGGCCACCTGATGTGAAGAGCTGACTCATTGGAAAAGACCTGATGCTGGGAAAGATTGAAGGCGGGAGGAGAAAGGGAGGACAGAGTATGAGATGGTTGGATGGCATCCCTGACTCGATGGACATGAGGTTGAGCAAGCTCCGGGTGATGGACAGGGAAGCCTGGCATTCTACAGTCCATGGGGTCCCAAAGAGTCAGATAAGACTGAGCAACTGAATTGAATGTGAGCCCATGAGTCATAAGGGAACTCAAGAAGGAGAATACCTGCCAGTATTCTAGCAGCCAGTGGCTATAGCCACTCCCTACGGTGTGCCCTGAGGAACTCAGGATGTGAAAACAGGATATTGGCCTCAGATAGCTGAGGTGCATATCAAAGGAAGCGGTTTGTTTAGTTAAAACAGGAGCGAGGCGCAGAGCAGAAGAGAAAGGGTATTGGCATCTCTCCTAGTGAGGAGGAGCTCAGTAAAGAGGTGGTTAAGTCATTTATATAGGGCAGTTTGTCAGGGTCTTCAGTCAAGTATCTGGTTTCTTTTTGCACACCTGACCTACCCTAGGACCCTCTTGTGGGTTTGCGTGCGCCCCACAGCCAAGATGGATCTCGAAGTGAAGGTTTCTGGGAGGAGCAAGATTCATTATGGCCTGGAATCATCCCCTGACTTTTGACCCCCAAGGGGCCTTTCTCTGTATGTGTAGTGTCTCACTTGTTCCCAAAAGCAGGAGCAGAGATCCCTTAATTCTTTATCCAAATGAGGTTTTGCCCCTCTTTGTCCTTGCCATGATTATTACTTTAAGAACAAACACTGGCTATCTACCCCGTTTCTGTCGTTACTTCCATTTCCGAGGGCAAACAGGAGGTTGATTATAAATGCCTTAACTAGAGCCCACCTATCTATTGTCTCAGGAAATGCAAGCAGTCGGCTAGTTGTAAGTATCCTGCCTGAAGCCCACTTCTTCCTGCCCCATAAAATGTAAACAAGAAGTCAATTGTAAATGTCTAACCTGGAGTCCATCTATTTTCTGCCTCAAGACTACCTGCTCTTTGTTGCAAAACTTCTATGTAACTTGGCTCCTCCCCTTCTTTGGACCAGTTCTCTCAGGGTTACTTGAGATTCTGTCTCTCCGGCTTGAAGGCCTAAAAATTTCCACTGAATAAGACATAACTCTCATTGTTTAGGTTGCTTGTACTTTTTCAGTTGACATTAAGTATCTTACAGATATCCAGCAACTGTACATACGTGAAAACACTGCTTAAATCGTCACAGCATTGCAACACCCCCCACAATGAGGAAGTTTATATCTGTTAAACTTTTATTTACTTAATAATAAAAGCAAAGGACTCCTTCTGACATTTTTGCATGTATTGTTTATCTCTAACTATGGTCGTGCACAAGTGTGTGTTTGTGTATGTTTGTGCGTATGTGTGTGAGTGTGTGTGCATGTGCGTATGTGTTTAGAGGGAACTGATAGTTTATTTCATGAGTAACTTCTATGTTCCAGGGATTCTTTTCAACATTTTAATATATGAAAGTGCTTCAACCTCAAAAGTATCCCATGATGCATGCTCTGTTAACTATTCTTCAGATAAAATGGTGATCCAAGCTTGCTAAACAACTTCAAGCTAATACTTATTAGCTTTTAAGGAGCTAGGATTCATGAATAAAGTTTAAAAATAGTGAATATCATCAATAACAGTCATTACTCCACTTGGTCCCTTTCTCCATCTTTAAACAAAATTGCACTTCAAACATAGACAATAGTCTGCCTTCCATTCCTCCTGCAGCCCCTTCAAAGCCTCAGGCCTAGATGCTACACCAATCCCTTGTGATCCATTCCAGTTTCTAGTCTTACTTGCCAGAGCATCTCCTGAAAGCTTCTAATCCTTTAAGAAAAGTCTGATTTGTCCTGTTTATACAAAGCAGGATCCTGTGGGCCTCCTGGACACAAAAGCCCTGCTGTGTCCCCCATTTTCTGATTATAGGAAATAGGTTTCATTCAGCCTCGATGACTTTCCTTGAATTCCAAGGGGCAAGTTCAATCAGTTGCTCATTAGTGACTGGAGGGAACATGGAGATAAGGGAGGAATAGTCAAAAGAAACAATCATGCAGTTTTGGGGCAGGGTCCTGGTTCCCCTTTAAGAGCTAGACATAACAATATCTTTGAGCTGATTTGCAGATAGCGAAACCCCTGACCAGGTGAGAGAAATTAATGGTACCCAAACCACTGGGTTGATGATGCTGACTCCCACTTACCTCACCACCAATCGAGCAAAAGAATGCTCAGCAGTTGATCACACCCTCTTTGAGCCATTACTATAAAACATCTCACTACCCCCTCCAGGTTGGGACACACAGTTTTGAGGGTATTATCCCACTGTTGTCCTATTTGCTTGGCAGAGCAATAAAGCTATTCTTTTCTACTTCACCCAAAACTCTGACTCTGAGATTTAATTTGATGTCAGGGTAGAGGAACGAGATTTAGCTTCACTGTCTCAGCTAGAGGAAAGAAATTCTATTCACCAACACTCAAAACAGAAAGATTTTCTTCCTACCCAACACACCCCATTCCTGTGGCTTTGTTTTTGGTTGTCTGCTTGGCCCAGAGATTTCAGCATAAACACTGATCTGAATCTGTTCTCAGGTATCACCCTGGGTTCCCAGGACAATCCTGCCACCAAATTACAAGTTCAAGTAAACTCTTGAAGTCCATTTGGTAACTTATGTGAACAGACTAACTACCAACATTATCCATGTTTTTATTTCAAATGGAAATGGCTCTAACTTTGGGCTAGAAGTACTGGGGTTTCCCCAGGCAATCCTAAAGACCTATACAACTGAATACTCAACAAGGAGACGAATAGGAATAATGGGATCATTTTGATACCCCCATATTTCCCTAATAGATAAACAAAAGAAATCTACTGACTTTTGCCTATATTTTTACCGGTACATTTTTATGACCATATCTATGACATAATTGGTGATGCCACTGGTAAAGAACCCAACTGCTAATGCAGGAGACTCAAGAGATGCAGGTTGGAACCCTAGGTGGGAAGATCCCCTGGAGGAAAGCATGGCATCCCACCCTAGCATTCTTGCCAGGAAATTCCCATGGACAGAGGAGTCTTGTGGGCTACAGTCCATGGGATCACAAAGAGTTGGACACAAGTCAAGTGATTTAGCATGCAGGCATGACATAATTATTGCTCATTCTTAAGTGATTATAATAATCATAGTTATCACATAGGTTCTTTGCACGTAACCAACGTTTCCAGTTATAAACAGCAGATTTATAGGAACCTCTTTGCTAGATACTGTCTTTATCAGCTCTCTGTTGTTACTGTGCAATTCTATAAGCTAATTAAATTCGTAGGTTCTGTACTGGGGTATGAGGGAAACCCCATGGGCAAAACGAATTCACAGAGGTCGAATAAATCTCTGATTTTCAATGACAAAGTAGTTTCATCTCATGACAATTTTTAAAGGATTTTTTTTTTTTTACAAACTGGAAAATATATAAGCTGATCTTATCTGGGGAATGCTGTTAAGAATGAAGTTAATGTATTTGAAGTAAGAATGGCATTTCTGACTAACATCTTCCCTACTTAAAAAATGATTTTATGGCTATCCAGTTTCAGTTCTGACATACAAAGAACTTAGAAGATATCACTCCCATCCTTAGAATAAGAAAAAGCTGACAAGCTGAAAATCAACTAATTATCTTGGCCCTATTAGAGAACTGAGTTTACAGGACAGACCGCCACCCAGACAAATGTTCCATTTTTGGCTTCAACTGTTCTTCTGCCTTCTCTGCTTTTAATTGGTTATTATATATGATTTCCTTTCACCTCTTCTACTGTATCAATTATAATACTCCTTAAAAAGTTTTAATATTTGGTCTAGGAGTTTGAAGCACACATTTTAAACTAAAGCCATCTTCAAATAACATGATACTGCCTCACGTGTAGGGCAAGCAGGTATTTCCAATATCTTCTTCCCATCCCTTATCACATTACTGTCATTTATTTCATTTACCCACATGTTATAGTCATTCAATACATTACAATTACGACTGCATACAATTATGATGGCATTAGCCTATTATCTAATCTTGGTCATTTAAAAAAACAATAAAAACCTTGTATGGTTTCTAATTTCCAAATTATTAAATTACTGCACACTTACCATGGGCCAGGCACAAATCTAAATACTTTATGCTTATTTAAGATGCACATCCTTAAGAAATAGTACTATCATTTCTGCTTTATAAATGGCCAAAAGCTGAGGCAGAGAAAGTTTAAGTGGCTTGCCCCAAGTTAGACAATTAGTAAACTGGGTTGTATGGATATGAAACCAGGCAATCTGGCCCCAAGCCCACACTTTTAACTCTCCACCTTCTTCAGTACTTCCATATATATCATCCAATTTGGTGCCAAATCCCTTCATTCACCTAATGATCATTAATGGAGCATTATTTATGTTCCCCCTAGAGAAGGGAATGGCAACCCACTCCAGTATTCTTGCCTGGAGAATCCCAAGGACAGAGGAGCCTGGTGGGCTGCAGCCCATGGGGTTGCAAAGAGTCAGACAAGACTGAGCATAATTATGCTCCAGGTACAGAGCCACTTGCTGCAAGATACAAAACAAGTGTAAGACACAGTGCCTGGTTCATCATCTACAAAAGGAAAGAAACATAAAAAGGGTTCCTCAGGCCTTTCTAGTGTTGTCTGGGGAAATTCAACCTTTCTCCCATATCCCTCTCTGACCTACAAATGAGGAGGGTCTGTTGTAAATTCTATACCAGACTTCTCCAGCTTGTCAACAGGACCCCAGGTGCAAGAAACCTCTTCCCTCAAGGATCTACAGGAGAAAAAGTTCTCAATTGTTTTCTACTACTCAAGCTTCAAAGCAAAGAGAAATGCCCTTTCCTCAACAGCAGTACATTCTCTTGTCATGTCACCCGTGCGTGCGTGCACGCTGTCGTTTCAATCGTGTCCGACTCTTTGTGACCCCATTGATTGTAGCCCTCCAGGCTCCCCTGTCCATGGAAGTTTTCCAGGCAAGAATACTGGA
This sequence comes from Muntiacus reevesi, assembly GCF_963930625.1. Classification (NCBI taxonomy): domain Eukaryota; kingdom Metazoa; phylum Chordata; class Mammalia; order Artiodactyla; family Cervidae; genus Muntiacus; species Muntiacus reevesi. The sequence goes on along the minus strand of NC_089270.1, from coordinate 26,568,055 downwards.
CCGGGTTGCCATGCCCTTCTGCAGGGGATCTTCCCGACGCAGGGATCTCCCACGGCTCCAGCACCGCAGGCAGATTCTTTACTGCTGAGCCAGCAGGGAAGCCCATCATGTCATACACATGCACGCAAAAAACTATGTCCTTCTACTGTTCATTTTCTATAAGACCACATGGCACAGTTTCATGTTTGACTTACTCATCACTCCAGCCTTTTCTGTTCTGCTTTTGGCTAGAAAACATTCAGAGTTTTCTTCCCTCCTTGCACGCAGTCACCTCTATCCCCAATCGATCGTCTTTCCTAATGCCCTCCCCTCTGAGTGACGCTCTTCCTTATCTGAGGGTTGTTTGGGGACGGGTTGACTCTTGACTCTGCATGCCTTCAAGGGCTTCATCTGGGAGCCAGTTGTTGATCTGGAATAGTTTATTCCTTTGGGCTTCTTAATTCTCCAGCTCCTCTAATCCTCATGCAAATAGGTGACCGGATCCTGAACTTAAAGGCTTTCACTCCAAAGCTTGAGTTACTGAGAGGCAAAGTGTCAGTATATGTGTAAATGCCATACTTTTGGAATCTATAGTAAGCGGAGGAGTCTATGGTGTGCGTGCGTGCTAAGTCGCCTCAGTTATGTTTGACTTTTTGTGACCCTAGGCAAATTTGGCCTTGGAGTATGGAATGAAGCAAGGCAAAGGTTAATAGAATTTTGCCAAGAGAATGCACTGGTCATAGCAAACACTCCCTTCCAACAACACAAGAGAAGACTCTACACATGGACATCACCAGACATTGAAATCAGATTGATTATATTCTTTGCAGCCAAAGATGGAGAAGCTCTATACAGTCAGCAAAAACAAGACTGAGAGCTGACTGTGGCTCAGATCATGAACTCCTTATTGCCAAATTCAGACTTAAATAGAAGAAAGTAGGGAAAAACACTAGCTCATTCAGGCATGACCTAAATCAAATCCCTTATGACTATACAGTGGAAGTGAGAAATAGATTTAAGGGACTAGATCTGATAGACAGAGAGCCTGATGAACTATGGACGGAGGTTCATGACATTGTACAGGAGACAGGGATCAAGACCATCCCCATGAAAAAGAAATGCAAAAAGGCAAAATGGTTGTCTGAGGAGGCCTTACAAATAGCTCTGAAATGAAGAGAAGCAAAAAGCAAAGGAGAAAAGGAAAGATATTCCCATTTGAATGCAGAGTTCCAAAGAATAGCAAGGAGAGATAAGAAAACCTTCCTCAGCAATCAATGCAAGGAAATAGAGGAAAACAACAGAATGGGAATGACTAGAGATCTCTTCAAGAAAATTAGAGCTACCAAGGGAACATTTCATGCAAAGATGGGTTCAATAAAAGGCAGAAAAGGAAGGGACCTAACAGAAACAGAAGATATTAACAAGAGGTGGCAAGAATACAAAGAATTGTATAAGAAAGGTCTTCATGAGCCAGATAATCACAATGCTGTGAGCACTCACCTAGAGCCAGACATCCTGGAATGTGAAGTCAAGTGGGCCTTAGAAAGCATCACTATGGTCTACAGCCATACCACCCTGAACGCGCCCGATCTCGCCTGATCTCGGAAGCTAAGCAGGGTCGGGCCTGGTTAGTACTTGGATGGGAGAAAGCATCACTATGAACAAAGCTAGTGGAGGTGATTGAATTCCAGTTGAGCTATCTCAAATCCTAAAGGATGATGCTGTGAAAGTGCTGCACGCAATATGCCAGCAATTTGGAAAACTCAGCAGTGGCCACAGGACTGGAAAAGGTCAGTTTTCATTCCAATCCCAAAGAAAGGCAATCCCAAAGAATGCTTGAACTATCGCGCAATTGCACTCATCTCACATGCTAGTAAAGTAATGCTCAAAATTCTCCAAGCCAGGCTTCAGCAATATGTGAACTGAGAACATTCAGATGTTCAAGCTGGTTTTAGAAAAGGCAGAGGAACCAGAGATCAAATTGCCAACATTCGATGGATCATCGAAAAAGCAAGAGGGTTCCAGAAAAATGTATATTTCTGCTTTATTAATTATGCCAAAGCCTTTGACTGTGTGGATCACAATAAACTGTGGAAAATTCTGAAAGAGATGGGCATACCAGACCATCTGACCTGCCTCTTGAGAAACCTATATGCAGGTCAGGAAGCAACAGTGAAAACTGGCCATGGAACAACAGACTGCTTCCAAATAGGAAAAGGAGTATGTCAAGGCTGTATATTGTCACCCTGATTATTTAACTTATATGCAGAGTACATCATGAGAAATACTGGGCTAGATTAAGCACAAGCTGGAATCAAGATTGCCGGGAGAAATATCAATAACCTCAGATATGCAAATGACACCATCCTTATGGCAGACAGTGAAGAGGAACTAAAAAGCCTCTTGATGAAAGTGAAAACAGACATTTCTCCAAAGAAGACATACAGATGGCTAACAAACACATGAAAAGATGCTCAACATCACTCATCATCAGAGAAATGCAAATCAAAACCACAATGAGGTACCATTACACGCCAGTCAGGATGGCTGCTATCCAAAAGTCTAAAAGCAATAAATGCTGGAGAGGGTGTGGAGAAAAGGGAACCCTCTTACACTGTTGGTGGGAATGCAAACTAGTACAGCCGCTATGGAGAACAGTGTGGAGATTTCTTAAAAAACTGGAAATAGAGCTGCCATATGACCCAGCAATCCCACTCCTGGGCATACATACCGAGCAAACCAGATCTGAAAGAGACACGTGCAGCACTGTTTATAATAGCCAGGACATGGAAGCAACCTAGATGCCCATCAGCAGACGAATGGATAAGGAAGCTGTGGTACATATACACCATGGAATATTACTCAGCCATTAAAAAGAATTCATTTGAATTAGTTCTAATGAGATGGATGAAACTGGAGCCCATTATACAGAGTGAAGCCAGAAAGATAAAGAACATTACAGCATACTAACACATATATATGGAATTTAGAAAGATGGTAACAATAACCCTATATGCAAAACAGAAAAAGAGACACAGATGTACATAACAGACTTTTGGACTCTGTGGGAGAAGGCGAGGGTGGGATGTTTGGAGAGAACAGCATCGGAACATGTATATTATCTAGGGTGAAACAGATCACCAGCCCAGGTTGGATGCATGAGACAAGTGCTCGGGCCTGGTGCACTGGGAAGACTCAGAGGGATCGGGTAGAGAGGGAGGTGGGAGGGGGGATCGGGATGGGGAATACATGTAAATCCATGGCTGATTCATGTCAATGTGTGACAAAACCCACTACAATATTGTAAAGTAATTAGCCTCCAACTAATAAAAATAAATGAAAAAAAAAAAAAATAAAACTAACAAAAAAAAAAAAAAAAAGAAAGTGAAAGCGGAGAGTGAAAAAATTGGCTTAAAGCTCAACATTCAGAAAACTAAGATCTTGGCATCTGGTCCCAACACTTCATGAGAAGTAGATGGGGAAACAGTGGAAACAGTGTCAGAATATTTTTGGGGGGGGATTCCAAAATCACTGCAAATGGTGATTGCAGCTATGAAATTAAAAGACGCTTACTCCTTGGAAGGAAAGTTATGACCAACCTAGATAGCAAATTAAAAAGCAGAGACATTACTTTGCCAACAAAATTCCATCTAGTCAAGGCTATGGTTTTTGCAGTGGTCATGTATGGATATAAGAGTTGGACAGAGATGAAAGCTGAGCGCTGAAAAATTGATGCTTTTGAATTGTAGTGTTGGAGAAGACTCTAGAGAGTCCCTTGGACTGCAAGGAGATCCAACCAGTCCATCCTAAAGCAGATCAGTCCTGGGTGTTCATTGGAAGGACTGATGCTGAAGCTGAAACTCCAATAATTTGGCCACCTCATGCGAAGAGTTGACTCATTGGAAAAGACCCTGATGCTGGGAGGGATTGGGGGCAGGAGGAGAAGGGGACGACAGAGGATGAGATGGCTGGATGGCATCACCGACTCGATGGACATGAGTTTGAGTAAACTCCGAGAGTTGGTGATGGACAGGGAGGCCTGGCGTGCTGTGATTCATAGGGTCACAAAGAGTCAGACACGACTGAGTGACTGAACTGAACTGAACTGAATGCTTTGGAAAATACTCTGAAATGTAATGCATGCTAAATAAATATGAAAAATTATTCTAGTTATTAATGGCTCCGTTGTCTCTGAAAAGAACCAATGTTGGGATCACTGTATTAGAAGACTTCTTTGTCACGGATTTCTACACGTCTAAACAGAATACAGGCAGTTTATAACATCATCATCTTGTCCTGGTTGCTTATTAGAATCACATTTGAAATTCTCAGGCAAAACCTGGATCAATTAAGTCAGACTCTACACAGGTCCTATGCTGACTGATTTCATTGGTTGAAACCATTATTTTTAATAATACCTGCACATAAGCAAGCATTAGCAGCACATAAACAGCTTCTAAGAATCAAGCCTTAAAACCGTGACATTCTGATTGATATTTCTGGAGTAAGACCTAGGCATAGATATTTTAAAAAAAATCTCTTAGGACTTCCGTGATAGTCCAGAGGTTAAGAATCTGCCTGCCAATGCAGGGAACATAGGTTCGATCCCTGATCCGGGAAGATCCCACATGCCTTGGGACAACTAAGGCCTTGCACCACAACTGCTGATGCCATATGCCCTAGAGCCTGAACTCCAAAACAAGAGAAGTCACTGCAATAAGAGAAGCCCATGGACAGCAATGAAGACCCAGCACAGCCAAATACATGACGAGTAAAAGTTGTTTTAGATCTCTTAAATTCTCCTGTAGTACAGCCAGGGTTGAGAAACAGAGTCACGGAATAACAAAAAATTATACCTAATTGCAGGGAAAATACATTTTTGTCCCTGGCTATTGTCACTAATCATCTGTGATAGCAAAGTAATATCCAGTTTAAAGGACTGCTCTGTTTAATTTTTCCCACTCATAACTGGCAATGAGGATGATCAGAAAGGGTTTCTATCCCTTAACCTGTGCCAGGCTGGGCCTGGGCAGGCAAGGAGACTGTCCTGGAATTCCTGGCCTGTAAACTGGTGTGGTCCTTCTTAGTCATTTCTTCTTGATGGAAAAAGCCTGGGCATGAATCGCGTGCAAGCTTGTGTGATCATTTCAATACAGATGTCACCGTCTATACAAACCATCATCTGGGAAGGAAATCTATTTACTCCTTGCACATCTTACATGGATAAAACAAAACATTGTGTGAATTCACCTTTGGTCTGTAAATATTTCTTCTGTATAATCCATGACACAGTTTGGTACTTTCTTGAATTATCAGTTTCTCAGAACCATTGACATAAATGGATCCTTCTGATGTATTCAGAAAAAGAAAGTATTACAGAATTGAAAGTTTGTTGAAAAACTCAGATACTTTCCATCAAAGGCAAATTTATCAACTTTAATGTCAAAATTTAAATACTAGTATGCGGTTTTATCAGTGTTGGGTGTTCACTGGAAGGACTGATGCTGAAGCTGAAACTCCAATATTTTGATCTCCTCATGCGGAGTTGACTCATTGGGAAAGACCCGGATGCTGGGAGGGATTGGGGGCAGGAGGAGAAGGGGACGACAGAGGATGAGATGGCTGGATGGCATCACCCACTCGATGGGCATGGGTTTGGGTAGACTCTGGGAGCTGGTGATGGACAGGGAGGCCTGGCGTGCTGCGGTTCATGGGGTCGCAAAGACTCAGACATGACTGAGTGACTGAACTGAACTGAACTGATGTGGCTTTTACAATTTTAAGAGAGTCTATGTGATTTAAACATAGAAGAACAGAGAGGTCAATACAAGGTGAAGGAAAAGGTGGAATAGTTACAGGAAGATTAATGATTCTAACTGAAATCAGCAGGAATGCTAGTGCTTTGAGAGAAAAGAACTGACTCATCTCTCAACACTTAATTCATTTTATTTAGATCACTTAATATAAAGTTTTCCTTATGCCTTCAAACAATTTCACATTTCCATTCAAATGAGTCACATGGATGGTAGCCTAGGGCAGTTTATTTTGCTGGATCTTTTTTTAAAGTTCAGCTCCACCTGGACAAAATCTGGCAAGCTATTATGGACTCATGACTGCAAAGATCTTTGGGAAAAGTAATTTTGATGATAAAAGGAATGCAACACAGCATTGCATTCACTGATGACTTTGTTCAAATCTTTTACACATCCTCTAACAGATCATGGCTTCAAATACAACTCAATTGTTACCTTGACAGTGACACTTCCCAAATTAAACTGGGGAAACTGAAAGTCAGACTTCAAGGGTCAGCTCCTCCTGGCTATCCTTGGCTTCTGCTGAAAACAGGCCTTCTTTCGGTAGAAGGGACATTAACAAGCATACGCTGAATATCCATTGGATATGTTATCCCATGTACTTCTCATCACAATCCTAGAAGCTAGGGGAGATAATTATACTAATTTTAAAGTGTAGAAAGCAAACATTACTAGAAATAAGTAATATTTATGTCTGTAAATTTTTACAGAAGTAAATACATAATTCAAAAAAAAAGAACAACTGTATCTATATTTTAGACTATTTGTACCAAAGTGATTACATACCAGTATGGTACCAAATGACTTGGTATCTAAGTGAGTTACAGGTATTGAAAAAAATCACAGACATAGGAAAAAAGAATATCTGTGGAATATTAGACTCTAAAATATAAAATGCAATGTTAAACATACTTGAATAAAGGGGTTTTTAAAAAGCATGTGTCATATATTCTACTATCTTGGAAAAACTTGGAAAAGCTAACTTGTCCATTGATACTCCTCTTCTTTTTGAATGACTTGTTTTTCTCAGAGCTGGACACAAGTTAGGGTTGTGTTCATTGTCTGAGCTGACAACCCAAAGCCCTTCATTAGCACATGTCTAGGGTCAAAGAGGGGAAGAGAGATTAAAATTCAAGCTCCTTATTGTAACTGTGAACAGCAGCTCTTGTAAAAGGTGTTGGGTGAGGCATGGCACTGTGGTTGGTGGTGCTTTGCTGCTCTTGGGACAATCTCAAATCTTTAATATGGCATTAAGACCTTCCTAACTGCCCGCGTCATGAATGTTATCTCCCACCACCCACCTCCTCTGGACTAAACCGACTACACAGACATTCTTCCAGGATTTCAAACATGACACATCTTTCCTGTCTTAGGCTTTGTTTAGATTCCTTCTTCTATTTGGATGGTATACCCGTCTCCTCACTCCTTCCACTTAATTAAAGCATGATTAGAGCTCCATTTAAATATTTCCTCCTCGGGGCACTTCTCTAATTGTCCCTGAGTTGAAGTGCTCTCGTACAGACCGTCACAGCACCTCTGGTTCCTCTTCCATAGCACTTCTGTCTTCTTTAATGATAATGATGAAGATAACATTTATTTAATATCAATAACAACTTAGGGAGCTATTAATGTTATTATTCCTACTTGCGGATGAAGTAACTGAGAATTAGTGATATGGAATAACTTACTTAAGGAGACTCAAGGTCTTCCCTGTAGCTCAAACGGGAAAAAATCTGCCTGCAATACAGGACCCCCAGGTTCCCTCCCTGGGTCAAGAAGATCCTCTGGAGAAGGGAATGGCAATCCACTCCAATATTCCTGCCTGGAGAATCCCACGGACTGAGGAGCCTGGGATCTTGTAGTCTGTGGGATCGCAAAGAGTCGGACACAACTGAGGGACTAACACTATTACTACTACTCAAGGAGACATGAAGTGAGAAAGAAAAAAGTGAAAGCGTTTCACTCAGTTGTGTCCGACTCCTTGTGACCCTGTGGACTGTAGCCCACCAGGATCCTCAGTCCATGGAATTCTCCAGGCAAGAATACTGGAGTAGAGAGTCATGCCTTTCTCCAGGGGATCATCCCAAGACAGGGATCAAACTCCAGGTCTCCTGCATTGCAGTCAGATTCTTCATTGTCTGAGCCATCAGGGAAGCCCAGTAAGTGATAAGCCAGGATTTAAATCTGGGACTTTAAGCCACGCTCTTGAGCACTTTATTGTTACCTAAGTTCTACCCTCTTGTCTTTTTTCCCCATCCATATCTTGTACCTCACACAGTGCCAGGCACATCTTGTCACTCATACATATTTATTGAATGTGGAATAGATAAGTTGAGAAAAGAGTAACAATAAAATAATATAAAATAAATAAAATGAAATAAAACGAAAAGGCCTTGACATCTGGCATCTCACAGGTAGGCCATGGTGACTTCCACTGAACACAAACTACATCCAACAAATATGTAGAAGAGTCAGACAGGGCCACACCGTGATTATGGTGGAGCACGACAAAAGTAAGACCACATTCCAATCATATGACGACAGAGACAGTATGCAATGCAATCACGAAATATTCAAATACCCTTCTACCTCCACTAACATAGTGGTTATCATTTTCTGACTAATGGCAAAATTAGCCTTGCATACTTCCTCCTGACTGTTAAATAAAAATGTTTAGGATACCTAATTGAATTACTCAAGCTTTCTGACAGCACCCAAGTTGGCTTTCTCATATTCTCCTTTAAAACATCCAGCACAGACCCAAACACTATAAAAAGTTCCTCCTAATAAGAAGTGCATTCTCCCAACAGTCTGACCACATGTGTGTTCCCAGGGAGCTTTCACTGGTGAGCACGGAAGAGCAAATGAGAGTTATTTAACATAGTTGTGGTGATAGGAATTTAATTTCAGAAAGTTAGGACTTCTACCTATGAAACTGCTACAAGTCTTACTAGTTGTTATGCTGATATTGCTTACTATGCTGAATTATATTTTTCTCACCAGTTTAATGAGATATTTATGGATTTAATTGACCAAGTAGGCATTCTCTCCTTTTAGAAAATATATTTGAGAACTGACTTAAAAAAACGAATGATCAGTCCCAGCTCATATTGTTGTTCTTTGAGAAGTATGATTAGATATCAGAAGTCAAAGGGTGAGAAAAGAATGCTATAGTTAACTCATTTTATAACCCCCATTGCATTAGTTACAGAATTTCCTTATCCTTGGGAAAATTGGTAAAATGGCAAAAACCATGTATTGATGCCCTCCATATCAGACACGACTGAGCGACTTTCACTTTCACATCTCTGTAATATCACTTTCTCCGTATATCGTCACTATTCCTTCCAGTCTTCAAAGCCTTCAATCCTCACAGGATCACTCTAACTTTTCAGCCATGATCATCATCATCAGTAACTTTCACATTCTTCAGTTTTCCTTCACTATCCTCTCAATAAACTCCCTCTCCTGGTGGGGCACACTTTCCTGCTAAGATGATACATGAATATATGCTAATATAGTTAAGGATGCTAATGAATTCATGACTTTTCCCTCCTCCATGACTCTGGTCTTTTAAAGGGAGTCCTTTGTCTTAATCTAAAGGGTTGATATTAATAATGGGAAGAACAATTATGGTTTAGGAGATCAAGATGCTAAGGAACTGTTCCAGATGAAAGGAAATTAAAGATAACTGACACCTAAATGCAATATGTGATCCTGATTGAATTCTGAACCAAAAAGAGAGTTTAGCATGAGATTACCACTAGGAGAGTTGATAAAATTTGAATATGGAATGAATATTAGACAATAGTATATCAAGGTTAAATTTTTCTGATTTTGATAACCTGACTCTGGTTATGTAAGAAGATATCCTTATTCTCAGGAAATAAACACTAATATATTTAGAGGCAAAGTTCTAGATACCTGGAATTTGGCCCAAATTGTGCAGAGAGAGAAGGAAGGAATAGGATGAAATGTTCATAGGTTAACTCTTGATTGAATAATTTGCCAATGTAATGGCAAATTAGAGGTATTAAAATAATATTAAATTGATTGGTGTTAAAATGTATTTTTCATCATTCTAGAATTTAAAAAATAATCGCTGCAAATTGTATCAAAAGCAAAATTTTATATATCCTTCTGGCGAGCATGTTCAGTCTTGTCTGACTCTCTGAGACCCCATGAATTGTAGCCCACCGGGCTCCTCGGTCCATGGAATTTTCCAGGCAAAAAACCAGAGTGGGTTACCGTTTCCTGCTCCAGGGAATCTTCACAACCCAGGGGTCAAACCTGTGTCTCTTTCGTCTCCTGTATTGGCAGGCAGATTCTTTACCACCGTGCCACCTGGGAACCCCTTATACTAATATACACTGAAGCTCAGTTTAATTCAGTCACTCAGTCGTGTCTGACTTTTTGCAACCCCATGGACTGCAGCACGCCGGGCTTTCCTGTCCATCACCAACTCCCAAAGCTTACTCCAACTCATGTCCACTGAGTCGGTGATGGTGTTCAACCATCTCATCTCTGTTGTACCATTCTCCTCCTGCCTTCAATCTTTCTCAGCATCAGGCTATTTTCTAATGAACCAGCTCTTCACATCAGGTGGCAAAATTATTGGAGCTTCAGCATCAGTTCTTCCAATGAATATTGAAGACTGATTTCCTTCAGGATTGACAGGCTTGATCTTGCTGTTCAAGGGACTCTCAAGAGTCTTCTCCAACATTACAGTTCAAAAGCATCAATTCTTCGGTGCTCAGCTTTCCTTATGGTCCAATTCTCACATCCATACATGACTACTAGAAAAACCATAGCTTTGACTATGTGGCCCCTAACTTTGTTCAAATAATTTTACTTTGGGGTGTTTATTCTAGAAAATAATCAGGGCGAGGCACATGGTATAGGGATATTCATCTAAATTTGTACAAATTTGGAAAAATAGAAACAATTTACACATTCAGTAGTGCAGCTTTGCTTTGAGATTATGCAGTCATTAAAATACTAGCCAATAATATTTGCATGAGTGCTGAGTCGCTCAGTCAGGTCCAACTCTTTGCAATGCCATAGACCATTGTCCACCAGGCTCCTCTGTCCATGGGATTTTCCTGGCAAGAATGCTTAGTCGCATGTAAAATTGCCATTGTTAAACATTAAAAACAAGAAGCAAAATGTTACATACAGAATTACTCCATTCCTGTGCACATACTCCCAATCCCATACATAAAAACTGTAAAACTATAAATCAAGATGTGGCAATTTAAGAAATAGGAAAACAGTGTAACTTTAAACCTATTTTTATTTAAATAACACTTTAAAATTTTGTTGAAAACAAACATATTATTTTGTAATTAAAAGCTACAAAAAGCAATTTGCTGCAAGTATAGGTTACATATTTTAAGTGAGACATACATATGCATAAATTTTAATACAGTTTCTATTTTTTTCATGCACACCTGAATATACTGTAACTTCTTTCCAATGACACAAAATTCTGCTGCTGAAACTGATGAGTGACATTTACAGCATGACCCCTAAACTCTTCTTTTAATGGAATATACATCCAGGTTGTCGAGGAGCTCATCTAAAGGATACGAACACTGGTGGATACTAGAGCTGGACCAGGGCAACTGGAGGTCCCTCAGCCCCTCCCCTCACCTGGGAATGAGTGTCCTGCTGGCCATTCCCACAGTGGGAGCCATTTTCAAGGATGCAGCCTTGAGAAAACAGTGTGTTACTGACACCATCTGGAAGGTATATGTGGCTAAACTACATTTGGTTGCTGTTCAGTTGCTCAGTCATGTCTGACTCTTTGTGACCCATGGACTGCAGCACTCCAGGCCTCCCTATCCTTCACCATTTCCTGGAGCTTGCTCAAATTCATGTCTATTGAGTCAGTGATGCCATCCAACCATCTCATCCTCTATTGTCCCCTCCCCCTCCTGCCTTCAATTTTTCCTAGCATCAGGGTCTTTTCCAATGAGTAGGCTCTTTGAATCAGTTGTCCAATGTATTAGAGCTTCAGCTTCAGCATCAGTCCTTCCAATGAATATTCAGAATTGATTTCCTTTAAGGTTGACTGGTTTGATCTCCTTGCTGTCCAAGGGACTCTCGAGTCTTCTCCAACACCACAGTTCAAAAGCATTAATCTTTGACTAGACGGACCTTGGATGGCAAAGTAATGTCTCTGCTTTTTAATACACCATTAAGGGCTTAATATAAAGTTTCAAGAATCTGGTGGGTGGTGTTGGCAATTTAGCCATCTCACCATCACCCAAGACCTTGTAGATAAGTTCCCTTGCTTATCCATTCTGCCAGCTGCCAATCTGGAGGGTGCTGCCTGTTAATTTGGTTTCTCCTTGCCTCCTTGAATGGGGGCTGGGTTGTGACCCAACACCAGGAAATTCTGCTACCATTGTAGCAAACAGATGTCTGCTATACCGGCATAGCCTACTGGATTTGTTGACTAATGAGAGTATCAAGCCTGAGATTGCCCATTCTGGTAAGAAAAATAGATTTATTAAAATCTTTGTACAAGGCACACTTCTTTAATTATATGCTAAATTTGCCTGTTGTCGTTATCAAGGACTTTCAAAGGAATTTAATTCTCTTATGATTCGATTTCCAAAGTTAGTTTCTTGCAAGTGTTTTTAGGACCTAAATTTTAGATAGTATGGGCTAGAATTCAGAAATCATTTTTGTGGTTTTTAATAAATATTTTCTTTGTCATTCAACTCTGGATGTATTATTTGCAGTTTTATATGCATATTGCTAAAGACTAACTGTTTATTTAATGTGTGTGTGTGTGTGAGTGTGTGTGTGAGTGTGTGTGTGTGTGAGTGAGTGTGTGTGTGAGTGTGTGTGTGTGAGTGTGTGAGTGTGAGTGTGTGTGTGTGTGTGTGTGTGTGTGTGTGTGTGTGTGTGTGTGAGGTAGGCACAATGTCTGTATCATTTTGTTTGGGAATTTTTTTCAGTCTAGACTGATCCCAGTGAGGAATCATTAGTTGTATTATCATATTAGTAATAAATATTGAACTTTTCTACCAAGCACCACAGAACAACAAAGAGCTGGAAAACAGGTATATACTAGGCATACAAACTACTGAATATCGGGCCCCATGCTATGGAATAGTACAATGGAGACTGTGAACTGTGGGAGATTCTGAAGCACAAAATTAAAAAGGCAGAAGCAATGCTGCAATATGACACTTTACTTCAACCACCAGTCCTCATTAGGATTCCCAGTCTCGTCTTGTCAAGGAGAGCAAATAGTTACCCCTGAGAAGATCACTGTAATTGTTAACTTCTACTAACTTGAAACCTCCTACTCCTGATTTCTAAATTATGTGACATGACCAGCAGGTCAGGAGCTATCACATACACTGAGGGAATCAATTCTCAATATAGCTGCTGTGTATATTCTCCAGTTCAACTTTCTGTTCTGTGGTCCAGCCCATGATTTTATAAAGAAGCCCTACCCAGTGATAAGGGTATTATTTATATTTACCCAGCCAGATTCTCCCACTGTAACCTAGACTTCGTCTTGTGTAAGCATGTGACTCACAGGCATTGGTCCTTTTCCTGAAACCCGGGATGAGGGCCAACTCTCAGTTACCTGTGGTATAAATGTCAGAGATGACTGAAAATCATTGGTGAATCCCAACTTCCACTTTAACCAGTAATGTTAACCTCCTCCATGACCTTAAGCTTTCTTTAAGTATTGATTCTATATAACTATATATATAGGTATATCTGAATTACTTTCTGTATTTATATGTATACATAGATATATGGATAGGTGTATCTGAGTTGCTTTGCTGTGTAGCAGACAATAACCATGACATTATAAGTCAAATATATATAAAAATTATATATATTCTTTTCATTTTGTTTTTCATTATGGATTATTACAGGATGTTGAATATAGTTCCCTGTGCTAAATTGTAGGACCTTGTTTATCCTTTCTATATACAATAGTTTCCATCTGCCAGTTCTAAGCTCCCAGTACAACGCTCTTTTATCCTCCATATCCCTTGGCAAGCGCAAATCTGTTCTCTGTGTCTCTGGGTCTGTTTCATAGATAAGTTCATTTGTGCCATACTTTAAATTTCACATGTAAGTGATATCATATGACATTTGTCTTTCTCTTTCTGATTTATTTAGCTTAATTTGATAATCTCTAGGCTCATCCATGCAGCTGCATATGACATTATGAAATTCAAATTTTATCACCACTCTATTCCCAACACTTTAATGGCTCATTGCCTTTTTAGCAAAAGGTGAACACCTTATCCAAAGCCTATACTTCCCAAATTTCCTACCCTCACCTACTTCTCTGACTTCTGTCTTGCTGCTGTCCACGGAGCATGCTCTAGCCATACTGATCTGACCATTTTTGAATATTAGAGTCCTTGTATTTTCTAACCCAGATCCAGTAACTTTGGCTTCACAAGTTTAAGCACTGTTTGCTCCCCACCCCCACACATCTGTGCTCATATATTACTTCTAAATAGATGCCTCCGTGGCCACCCTAGCATGCATACATGTGGCTACCCTAGCTAAAGCAGCCCTGACACCAAAGTGTATTATGTATTACTAACTTATTTTATCACTATCCACAAGATCTTGGGTAAGTTATTCTGCCTCATTTCCTTCATCTGAGAAATAAATCTTATAAAAGTAGTTACATACCTTATAGACTTGTTATAAGGATTTAATGAGTTATTATTTTTTAAAAGCTTTCCAGTAAATGATAAGCCCTATTAAATGGTTGATACTATTATTATTATTAATATTTATTTATCTTCTTTTCCCACTAGCAATGCAAATTCCAGTCATAATCTGTCTTGGTCACCCCTCACTGTTGAGATGTAGAACTGTGAGACATATACTAAGCCTTCAATAAGCAATTTTTGAATGAATGAATGAAACATCTAGCCACTCCTTTTACCTTCACTGGCTCTTCTTTTTTTTTTTTTTTGACAATTTCTTTGGTGAAGACATTTCCTCTGTGTCAATCATTGGTTTTCTTGGCATTTTTCCTCTACCCTCACTCTTTGAAGTATTGAACTTGAAATGTTTCTCTGACACCAGCTATAGTCTCTGTGATGGGGGTTCCCACCATTACATCTTTAACTCACACCACACACCCAAGTTCCACTTTAGGGAGGCAGCTCTAAGTAGATGGAAATTTGGGGATCAGGAGACCTGAAATAACATATAAGTTCTGTGACTTTACTTGTTTTGTGACTCAGAGAAAACCACAAGCTTTCCAGAAACTATATTCTCTTGTAAGTAATAATTATTAATCTCCTTCAGTGTCAGAGAAAGCATTTAAACAAAGAGTTAATAGATGTGAAAGTATTCTTTAAATTGTAAAATAGTATATATAATTTTGAGGCATTGTCAAAGACCTTGAACATGCTGTTTCTATAAGTATATCCTGTTGTTATCTTGCATTCAACATATTTATACTAAATTAACTTCTTTTCTCCAAAGCTGAATTCTTTCTAACTTCACTTTCTCTTATTTCGCATATCCAGTCACTAATCACTTCTGGTTTTCTGTGATGTGTCTGAAATGTTCCTCCTGCTCTCTGTTATGTCAGATAACCATGGTTGTAGCTTTCTTCAATTTATATCTAGGTGATTACAACACTCATCTAGCTAGGTATTCTGTCTTCTTTTTCCGATCAATCAGACTGATTTTCTCCATCAGTCCTCTTAAATAAGAACCCTTAAATTTTCTCAAAACACTAATCATATTCAATTTATATTACTGCTGTAACACACTGCCACAAATTCAGTGGCTTAAGCCGATAGATCTCATTGTCCTACAGTCCTATCGATCAGAAGCACAGTGTAGGTTCCCTTGGGCTAAAAGCAAGGTGTTGGCATTGGGTCAATATTAAGGTGTTGGTGAGGCTACATTCTCTTCCGAAGGCTCTCTGGGAGAATCCATTTTCTTGCCTTCTCAAGCTTCTATAGGCCACCTGCATTTCTTGGTTTATGATAACTTTCTTTGTCTCAAAGTCTTCAACTTTGGGTCAAGTCCTTCTCAGACTACAGCTCTCTGACCACAGCCGGGGACAGCTCCCTGCTTTTAAAGGCTCATGTGATTAGACTGAGTCCACTGGGTTCATCAGAATCATCTCCCCAAATTAAGGTCTGTAAACGTAATCATATCTGCAGTGGCCCTTTTGTCATGTAAGGGACCATGTTCACAGATTCCAGGAATTAGGACAAGGGCATCTTTGGGGCACGGGGTGTGGTGGTGGGTATTATTCGGCTTATGATACCATTTCAACGGCGTGTGTCCCCTGATCAAGAACTTTAAATGACTACTTATTATTAATGTGAAGTTTATCTTCTCAGTATGATTTAGAAGATCCTTCCAACTACATTCTAACTTATTCCCAAATAGATATCTGACACTATTGCCAGGGTGGCTTCCCTTACATATCTTTAACATGCTATGATTTTCTTGATTGTTCTTCCAGTTGAAATGTCCTATAGTCCCTCCTTTGCTTATCAAAGTCCTGTCAACCTTCCAAGTCCAGTTAAAGCTTCCCCATTGACATGACCTTTCTCTAAATTGTTTGATATAATACTATTTAGTGTCTATGGTGGACTTCTGTTTCTTGCCTGTTCAGAATTCGCTTATTCTTCCTCTAGTAATAGCTCCCTGATTTTCCTCTGCAGGGAAAAGATTCTCCCATTAGGTACAAACTCTATGGCTTTTCAACAAAATGTACTAGTGGCCAGGGCAAGAGGTGAGGTCATGATCCCAGCTAAGTAATCAGATGCTGCTTCCCTTGACCACTTGCACCCAAGAACAAAAACAGTTGGAATTCATACCTTCTAGAAGCAGTACACTGCTAACTAAAGCACTAGAACTTCCTTGATTCTTTGGCTTTTATTTTAATTCTATCAAACCCCATATATCCTTCCCAAAAATTTATTCTTGGTTAAGCCAGAGTCAATTTCAGTTTTTTTTCCCCTAAAAGCCAAAGAACTGTAATTACTAAAGCCTTGCATTGTTCTTTATATGTCATGATAACTTCAAATTCCTCATCTAAGTTTCCTAAAATCTAAAGTACATTTAATACTTCTTTTGAATACTCTACAGTCCTTATATATTACTAGATCGTAAAAAAAAAGATATTCTATAAGTATTAATTGATTGATTCATAAAGTATTAATTTTTATCATTTTTCCAGAACATGAATTATCCCTGATGACACGTTGAGGGGCCAAGAATATGACATATTTCCCCGGTATCAATCCTGCTATCCAGAGAAAAAGACTAAGCAGAAAACCATTGCTCCTTTCTGACAGATGGGCTGGAAAAGTCACCTTTCCACTGATATTTTTATATGCGTGCCTGTTGAGTCACTGCAGTTGTTTCTGATTCTTTGCGACCCCATGGACTGTAGCCTGCCAGGTTCCTCTGTCCATGGGATTTTCCAGGCAAGAATACTGGAGTGGGTTGCCATACCCTTCTCCAGGGGGTCTTCTGGACCCAGGGATCTAACCTGCATCTTCTGTGGCTCCTGCATTGCAGGTAGGTTCTTTACCACTGAGCTACTGGGGAAATTCATAATTTATTCATATTTCCAATGAATACAACCATGCCCTTATCCAAAGCTTTGTATCATCCTGTCGCATGGCCTCCATTTAGCATGTGTTGGATCTATTAATAACTTCCTGACTCAGGAATTGAACCTAAGTCTCCCGCATTGCAGGTTGACTCTTTACTAACTGAGCCACCAGGGAAGACCTATTAACAACACCTGCACTAAATTACTTGGCTGTGCCTACTTTCTTCATAGGCACAAGGCTCTGCAGGCTCATATGAAATTTTGGGAAAACTTTTCCTAAATAGTTCTCTGAATTTAAATAAACGAAATATCCTTCCTTTGTTTGACTTTGTATATTGGGTATTTACCATTAGTTGGCCAGACGGGATATTTTAAAAGGATCCGTATTTTATGTCTCCTTAATGAATTCAAGTTGGGCCCTAATGAAGAAAATAATATCTTGTAGCCATTTGAGGAGAAATACGTTCTAGAACAGATCAAAGTCAAATACATTGCCTACAGTTTCCTATTTTAAAAAAATGTGATATTCTATCAAAGTCTAGTCTTCTGGGAGATTTTTCCTTCTGCATAATGCCTTCAAAATGGTCAGTTCTGCAGTTTTTCCATTGTTGTACAAATTTGAGGGTAATCCTCTCTGAAACTACTTGAACGTGACCCTTCAGCACTTTCCAGAAAAGACACCAGGGTTTTGGCCTGAGGTACAAAAAGGATGGAGTTGAATTTAATTAAATAGGAACAAGGTAGAAGATAAAATAAGGGACTGTCGGTCATTGAACATGTTACCTTTTAATGTCCAGTAGATATCCAAGTGGATAGGCAGTTGTGTAATGAAGTTCAGAAATCAGGGGAAATATCTAGTCAAGGAATAGTCAGTTACAAATGGCAGTTAAAGGCACAGGGCTGTGTGGAATAAAGTAGGGATTGTATACACAGAGAAAACTCAAGGAGGGCGTGGCAACCCACTCCAGGATTCTTGCCTGGAGAATCTCATAGAGAGAGGAGACTGGTAGGCTTCTGTCCATAGGGTCGCAAAGAGTCAGACAGGACTGAAGCGACTTAGCGCATATGCATATAGAGAAAAAGTTCCAAAATTAAGAGGTCAGGCGGACTCCAGCATTTACAAATCAGTGGTGGAGGACAGAAGGTATTAGGGAAGATCAAGGATGAGACTGAAAACAGGTTGACAATCAGATGAGTAGGGCACCTTGGAAGCTGAATGGGAGACGTGTTTCAAGGAGTTCTTTTCCTTACTTAACCCTGTGGATTCCCAGACTTTGAATAGAATCAGTCTGATGGTTCTGTGAGATCTCAAGAATTTCATCTTATAGAGATTTCTGTCTCTCCCCCACAAAATTCCAAATTAAATCTCACACTCACTCCATGTGATGGTCTGTTCTGCTGCCCCTGGCATGAACCAGGTGCTAAGTCACTGTAGTCGTGTCTGACTTTTGCGACCCTATGGACTGTAGCCCGCCAGGCTCCTCTGTCCATGGGATTTTCCAGGCAACAATACTGGAGTGGGTTGCCATTTCTTTCTCCAGGGGACCTTCCTGATCCAGGGATCGAACCCGAGTCTCTTACGTCTCCTGCATTGGGAGGCGGGTTCTTTAACACCAGCGCCACCGTGGCCAGAGCTGCAGTGTAACTGGGGACCAGAGGCCTTGTTTCTCACCCCAGCTTCGTCCTTTACTACCAACTGTGACCGTGGACAGCTTGGCTCATCCCCTTGTAAAATGGTCAGAGCTATGCCTCCCGCCCTATCCAGAGACTCATGAAGTGGTCCAAGGAGCTAATAAAAGACAAAGCCTTCTATAGATTGCTGAAGCATATACTTCAGAAGGGGTTACTGTGACAGAGGTGCAGAGGATCAGTGTTTCCCACTGTGCGGCGGTGTGTGCGCTTGATCATGTCCTACTCTCTGCAACCTTGGGGTCTGTAGCCCACCAGACTCCTCTGTCCATGGAATCCTCCAGGCAAAAATACCGGAATGGGACCCCCTACTCCAGGGGATCTTCCCGACCTAGGGACTGAATCTGTCTCTCCTGCATCTCCTGCATTAGCAGGCTGGTTCTTTACCACTGAGACACTGGGAAGGCCTGGGAGAACCCAAACTTTGGTTGGCAGATGCTGAGGGATTCATGGGACATGCTTCTGTCTGACGCGTCCTTTCAAAAGTTATTTCTTAGTAGGCTATGTATTCTTAAAAATTTTTATTGGGCTATAGTTGTTTCACAATTTTGTGTTAGATTCTGTGGCACAACGAAGTCAATGTCTACACTGTGTACACAGTCATGTGTGTACATATATGTTTGCATATGTATGTACAGTCATGTGTACATATATGTGTGCATACATATGTACAGTCATGTGTGTACATATATGCCCTCTCTCTTGGACCTTCCTGCCACCTCCCCATCCCACCCATCTAGCTCATCACAGAGCAGTGAGCTGAGCTGCCTATGCTATACAACAACTACTCTCTAAAAATATTCTTTTCAAATATACTAACATCTAGAATTTTATAACTAATATAATTCCTTACATTTCAAAGAAATTCTTCACTATGGTAGGCCATCATCTATGATAAATTTATAAAGTGCTTTCCCAAACTAAAACCAATGTCTTTAAACACATTACAGTCCTGTCACTGCTTTTAAGCCCTTTAATGTAATATGGAAAAAACAAAAGAGACTAACTCAATCAGTGACATTTTCAGTGCAAGGTGTTTCATGCATTTTTATTTTTCAATTTTGTTTTTTCCAGTTTCCAACAAACAATAAATAAAAATTAATAATATCCTGTGAAGTATCTATAGTCTCCTTCAATATCTTAAGGTACACAATTATCAAAGCTGATACTGAACACAAACAAATTGATACAATTCAGTACTCTGATATAATTCATTGTCAAATAAGCTACTTTAAACTGCATGTGATACAACTTTATGTTCTATAGCATTTTTAATATAAACTGTATACCAAAATGGCTCTTCAAACTTAAAAAGTGCAATTACAGAGTGCAAAAAGAGCAGACAGAAATTCACTTTCTTACATTTAACCTCATCCAACTTGAATAACAGGCATGTTTTAGATAAAATTATTCTTCAGTCAAAACATTAAATTTTACTCAAGCAACACTGTTTATATAAAAGCTGTGACTCCCCGTTTTCCCATATGAATAAGAGTAGAAAGAAACCAGAAAGTATTGGGCAGCAAGTTAAACACATTTTTCCCCAAAAGTCTACATACTGACTGTTGCAGCAAAAATGGCAAAATGGATCAGACATGAGTTTTGAAAAACTGCATTACTGAATTCAACAGAAATTAGAAGCTAGTATCATGTATTTGGTACATACAAATTGATCTGACACCTCAGAGCAGTTGAATTTAACTAATCCTCTTTCAGGACTCAAAAATAAAAATCTGTCCTCCCAATGCACCATCTGTCTCCTTGTTTTGACTTTGGCAGAGAGATAAGAACAAAGAATGTCCAAAAGAACAGTGGCATTTGATTGTATTCTAAATATTTAATATATCACACCAATCTTGATTGTGAGGTTACATCTTTAGCATCAGTCTTAGAGCCTCTTTGGTTACAGAGTATGTCTACTGGGTTACTGTGTGGTCTTGGTGGGAAGCCACAATCTAGGTATTTATGCATTGGTTTGCATTTAGTCTCAATACATTAGATATAGATAGATCTTTCTAGAAATATATATAGTGAGAAATTTGTAAAATAAGGAAGATAAGCTAAATATGAGCCAAATTTTTTTCATTGTTTGTAAGAAACATGAGCTAATAGCAATGGTTTTTTAATGTTTGCTCAGCATTATCTTCATTAAGACATTTTTAAAATTAATTTTCACCCATAAAAGCAGTCTGTGTCCTATCTTTTTTATTATTTAATATCAAATTATAAATAAAAATTTAACTGTTACAGGGGCTAGTTTTTAATCTCTATTTAAGCATCCTTAAATAAATATTTAACATCCCAAACCACTTACAATTAATTATGTAATATGAATTGAAATGCTCAGGATAAACCAATATGACTCCCTTTTGTAACAAAATAAATGGATTTCAGATGATTTCTTAGTTTGTCAATAAATTTTTTTTGAAGCAATCAATATCACTCAAAATAAGCAGACCTCCCTTACATACATTAGATGTCAATAAGGATGTGTAGGATTTAAAACATATTTTTACACAGCACATTTGATTTCAACTATATTACTGGGAAACAGAAATATGCTTTTAGAACTCTTTAGACCATATATAGAATAACTGTCTTATATTATACTTTGACACTTAGTCCATCAAATTTTGGACTCTGATTTAATTGTAGAATTCTTTAGCAAAGTTCATATAGAAATAAATACTCTTCAAAAAAGAAGCACAAATTTTGGCTTCATGTGTGGATTGTTTTTATTAGTTCATGAGCAACAGTTACCTAGTATAAATGTTGTTTTGAAAAAAAAAATGTTGTACTGAAAAAAAAAAAAAGAACATTGTGAAGCTTACATAAAATTACATAAAAGATGGTAAAAGTTTTCTCAACTCATTTTCTTAGGGAAAATCTATTAGATCAGCAGTCCCCAATCTTTTTGGCTCCAGGGACTGGTTTTGTGGAGGACAATTTTTCCATGCACCAGGGAGAAGTGAGTGATGGGGAGAGGCTGTAAATACAGACGAAGCTTTGCTTGCTTGCCTGCCACTCACCTCCCGATGTGTGGCCCAT
The DNA here is from genome assembly GCF_963930625.1 of Muntiacus reevesi. Lineage (NCBI taxonomy): Eukaryota > Metazoa > Chordata > Mammalia > Artiodactyla > Cervidae > Muntiacus > Muntiacus reevesi. Next base: position 26,545,933 of record NC_089270.1, on the reverse strand, counting down.
CTCTAACCAGCTGTGGACTGGGAGCAGTCTGGGGCCGGGGTTGGGGACCCCTGTATTAGACGGATGACTCTTCTCCATAGGAGTTGTGAATGGACATAGAGAACTGTGCACATTCCTTCCAGGCAGTAAACAGCGAGGATGTGTGAGCGGAGGGAGCAGAGGGTGTAGTGTTTAGCCCAAGATCTATATTTGCTTCTCCCCAATTCCCATAGCATTACTGTTTCAATACATGGCACAGTGGTGCCAACTCAAACACCAAACTCTGATACAGTCAAACCAATTATCATTGATTCGAGGAGTAGAAAAATATATTAAATTGGTTTGACCATATTCTAGGCTTATAGAAATCTGTCACGTGCTGACACTTTCTAAACAATGAACTGGGCATTGCTCACTCCTATGCACTGTACACCAGGCAAAAAGTTTTCAGGAAAGCATTTAGCCCAGAAAAGGATTTCTTACAAAAATATCCACTTTCCTTTTATATTAAATATTTTGTGTACATTATACATTAGCAATCTCTTAAAAATAAAACAAAAATAAAAACTTTTCTTAGTATATTAAAAAATACATCATTGTTGACTTAACATATGACCCCACATAAATATTATTAATAAAATAGGAATATTAACATAGCCAGCCATGCAGTGCATCCTGCCCATAAGCTTAATGGCACCATTCAGATTTGCGGCACTGCCGGATCCCCTGACGTCACTCTTTCATATTCCTTCTTTGGTTCTTTACTTTTTCGATTTCTGTACCTAGAAACATTCAGAAATGAAATCATTAGCACTGTAGTTAACAGTAATAAGAACAAAGTATGCTAACAAAAGAAACAAATATTTGGACTCTAAAGGTATTTCAGCATGGTGCTTCCAAAATGACACAGGTAACCAGGTTTAGGTTGAAGGTGAGAAAAAGGGAGGGAGCAATGAGTAGTTTCCCTCAACAAATAATTTTGGGAGGAAATGGTGAAATGCAGTTAAAGAACTTCTCAGAGGCTTTCAGATGGTCATGAAAATTGTAAAATTCCAGGAGAGCATGTGACCACATTTAATCCTGGACTGTTACCATTTTTTTCTTTTTCTCTGTCTTCCCTTCCCTTTTCCTTCCTTCTTTCCTTATTACAAATAAGAAAAAAAGTACAAATTCTTTGAATATCACTATTATATTCTACCTATCACATTGATATAATGTTATCACCAACAAAAGTAAAAATAACTAATATGTATCAGGCAATCACTATGTGACTGATAATGTATATAGCACTTAAAGTGCTATATATTCATTATTTATTTTATCTTTACACTTAGCATTATCATCCTCATTTTACAGATGAAAAAAGTAAAATACAAATGGATTGCATAACCTGGCAAGTTCTCCTAGCTAGGATTCATAAATCTAGTGGTTCAGAATCTTCATTCACTCATTCATTAAAGCTATCTACCTAATACTTTGAGTTCATTTTCTACCCATTTTGAAGATGAATCATGTAGACTTAAAGAAACTGCATAATGTTTTTACTTAGTTGAAAAACACAATTAGGAAAACCTTTGTTTAGCCTTGATCTGGCTACTTGTCAACTAGACAAGCCAGGGCATGTCAGTTCACCTCTCTGGGTCTCACTCTCTCATCTTTCTAAAAGGAAGGATTGTAGTTAAAGACCTTTCAGGTGTGTTTCATTTGTAATAATATTCAGTTATGTGATCGTAACTAATTAAAAAGTATTATAATTTGATGAATACTTAGATGTAAACAAAGACCAAATAAATTTAATCTTGTAAAAGTAACATTTTTGGAGCTTCAAAAGTAGAAGTGTATTATTTTCAGCAAAAATAAAGTACAATTCACTCGAATGTACACTGAAAAATTTGTAGCCCTTCCAAAATAAGAAGGATTTCATGGAGACATGTTAAAGGCAGCTACTATTCAGTAGGGCTTTCTGGGTGGCACGGTGGTAAAGAGCCAGCCTGCCAATGCAGCCAGGAGATGCAAGAGACTCAGTTTTGATTCCTGGATCAGGATGTTCCCTTGCAGTAGGAAATGACAACCCACTCCAGTATTCTTGCGTGGAAAAGTCCATGGACAGAGGAGCCTGGCAAGCTACAGTCTATGGGGTCGCAAACAGTTGGATATGACTGAGCACACACACTATTTAAGTCATACTATTCCTGATCCTAACCTTAAAAAACAATCTGATATACTGTCAAAAGTTTCAATGCCCATTCAGTTATCAGCATGTATCAGTACAGCACAGTACACGAATATAGAGTGTTGAAGATGGAATTTTAAGGGATTGGCACGAACCAATTTTTATTTTATTTATTTACTATTATTTTTTTTTCATTTATTTTTATTAGTTGACGAAACAATTTTTAAAAGTAAGCTCTTAACAATTATCCGGACACTCGTTTTTACTAGTCTGCCTTAAATATTAAGATCCTAAGCCTCTAGGGTTATTAATTTATAAAATATATTTTATGAAATACAAACTTTGATCTAATAAATTAAATACAAGTGGCTAAATTTAACACTGGCATGATGCCTTATGATTTTCTTTTGCTTGTGTTATACTCAATACTGATAGTACTCCTGTCATTAATGTAGAATAAGGATTTCTATTTGTACTTTATAAAGGAAGGAACTGATACTCTTAGTTTAAGTTGTATAAGGTCACAGAGGTAATAAATAACAGAGCCCAAAATAGAGTCAAGTCCAGATGCTCTGTTGCTGAAACTTCCTTAAAAATATCTTTAGTGCAGAGTCTGTCTTTTCCCACTAAATAATACTTTGCCATGTTTTTACCCAGTTTGTGTGTCTTGTATAAAGGTAATTTACAAAAGCAGAGTGTTAAAAAACAAAAACACTGGCTTACCATCTGCAGAAGTAGTATATGGAACCAGCAACTATGACAAGGAACAAGATAACAAGAATCACGGTCAAAGCCACATATTCTTTGCTCAGAGGTTTTTGGACGGTTAAAAAGAAATGCTCACACCGGACACCAGTGTAACCTACTTCACACCTAAAGGACAATGGAAGAGAAAGATCAATTATTTTAAAAAGAAATTTTGGTTCCGAATTAGTTTTACAAGAGGTCATCTCACACTATAATGCAAGATATCAACAAGGTCTGCCAAAAATTGTAAAAATGACTTCAAAGACTGACCTGAAAGCTGGCCCAACCTTGATAAAAGAGCCCCATGAAGCTCTCAAATCGTAACTGTTGTATTAAAATGATAGTCTGATTCAGCTGCCAAAGTGGCTGACAATGGTGTTTTGTAAGTTGTGTGGTTTTGCGGTGCTTTGTGTCTAAATCAGTGGAGTCAATGCTTGTAACAATAGCTGACATATAAGTCCAGTGAAAAGATTAAAAGGTGACCTGCTATTGTGGTAAATGTGAGAGGAAGATATCTGAGGCCCTCCCCATTCGACACCCCTGAAGTATCTGTATAATCTGATCACTACCATTTCTTCTGCTATTTGTTCCCCAACTTAAAAGAAGGTGGCACTAGTAGTGAAGAACCTGTCTGCCAATGCAGGAGGCATAAGAGAGCCAGGTTGGATCCCTGGGTCAGGAAGATCCCTTGGAGAAGGGAATGGCAACCACTCCGGTATTCTTGCCTGGAGAATCCCACGGACAGAGGAGCCTGGTGGGCTACAGTCCATAGGGTTGCAAAGAGTCAGACACAACTGAAGTGACTTAGCGCACACAGCACAACTTAAAAGAAAAACTCAGTATTAAGTTTCTGATAGTAAATATAAACTGCATGCTAATAGCACTAAAAACTGCAGGCCATGGAAATAATAGAGTAATTATTAAGAAGATAAAAAAGAGAGACAATGTGGACACGACTCACACGACTGAGCAACTGAACTGAACTGAACTGAGACCACAGTCTCCTCCGTCCATGGGATTCTCCAGGCAAAAATACTGGAGTGGGTTGCCATCTCCTCCCTCAGGGGATCTCCCCAACCCAGGGATCAAACTGGCACCTCTAAGATCTCCCATATTGCAGGTGGGTTCTTCACTCTTTATTGCATGATTATCAAAGTGGGGTTCTGGTATTACTTTAAACCAAGGGGCTTGCTAACCTAAGGTAGCCTTACATTGCATAGTTAAAAATTCCAATTAACCTGGGGTTGAGTGGAAGCCGAGGAACAAGTGGGGCAAAGAGTGCTGAGTCTGCAGGGTGAGACAGGCCCCCAATCAGGAGGAGGAGGCACAAAGGGATTGACTATGAGAGGACTGAGGAGATGGAGAGGATGGAAAGTGACGGGATTCAGATCTGATCGGTGAGAACTGGTGTTTGGGGAGGAGTCGAAGGGCAATTTACAGAAACCAGGCAGAAACAGAACAGTCTTGGCATCCCAAGGAACATCTGGGAAGACCAGGGATTTGAAATCTGACAAACCTATTTTCAAATTCCAGCTCCACCACTGCTTGATCTTGGAAACGTTATGTAACCTTCAGGTTCTCATCAGTATATCAGGGATTATTATGTCTACCCAGTAGGCTAATGTGAGGATTAAAAGGAGGAATATGTATAATACACTTAATGCTTCACACATAGTAAATATTTCATAAATACAATTTCTGCCTCTTCTTGTGCTTCATAGTCCCCTCTCCCTCCCTCATCCACATCCCAGTCTTGAGTCACTTCTAAACACTGGCTTTGTGTCATCCATCTTAGACTAACATGACTTTAGGAAGTTCTAATAATCATTTCTAACGCTTTTAAATTAGTTTAAAATTATGGGAAGTCACCTTTGCCCTTGAAACACCCCATTTCTCTCTGAGATTGATCTGTTCCCATTCCTGACAGATGGATAAAATCTAAAACAATATTTTATTTTTTTCCTTTCCACTGAAATGAAGTATTCTTTATTTAAAAAGGCATGAAGAGTAGAGCAATAAATAAAATATCCGGACTCTTAAGGAAAAGAATGTCTGGGAATTCCCTGGCAGTCCAGTGGTTAAGACTCAGCACTTTCACTGAGAAAAAAATAAAATAATAATAATATTGCATATATGTGGAATCTAGAATAATGACACAGATAAACTTATTTGCAAAGCAGAAACAGAGACACAGATGCAGAAAACAAATGTATGGATCTGGCAAGTGGGATGACTTAGGAGACTGGGACTGGCATATATACGCTACTATGTATAAAACCAGTAACTAATGAGAACCTACTCTATAGTTCAGGGACCTCTACTCAGGGCTCTGTGGTGATATAAATGGGAAGAAAATCCATCCAAAAGAGGGGACATATGTGTACATATAGCTGGTTCACTTTGCCATAGAGCAGAGAATAACACAATACTGCAACGCAACTATAGGCTAATAAAAAATTATTTTAATTAATTTTCAAAAAGAGCTTTCACTGCCATAGTCCCAAGTTGAGTCCCTGGTGCAGGGAACAAAGATACTGCAATGTGTGGTCAAGAAATAAAAAGAAGAGGAGAATGTCTTCACTTACCAGAAACCAAAACAGTGGTCAAAACTTAGCACTGAATTCTGAGCAAAATTCGTGTAAATTATCTAACTGACTTATCACAAGTCCACAATATAAATTTCAAAATTCTGATGCAGATTTAAAAGTTGTAAACAAAACTGAATTATATACATAAATATATGTAAAAAGGATCAAGTCAAATACTTTAATTTTACTGAAACTCCATGCCTAAATAAAGTATTGCTTGAAATAAATAGAACATCATATAAGAAAGCTTTTAGTTTATGTAAAGTGATTTCACAAGTAGTGTTTTTTGTTATAACTGGATTTGACCTATAAGGTAAGGAAATTATAATGTACAGAGGTAGTTGTTAAACCTTTTACCCAGTGATATGTTTCTTTAAATGGAATTTTCTGTGGAAGACCTGCATATAGAGCAATACGTAGCAGAAGTGGGAGTGAGAACCTGGAATCCATCCACTCTAAAAACACACATTCTCTCTCCCATTTCTGACTATGACAGAAACTCTGAGCAGCATCACCACCCCTCCCCATTCAGGTAGCCCCTAGGGCTTTAGAATCCACAGGATTTACCACTGCTCTAAAGCATCACTGATCTATGTGTCTATATTTTCCTAAATTGCATACTGTAACCAATTAGTGTGCCAGTAAATAAATTTTAATGAATCTCAACTCTTATATCTTTGTGGCGTGTGGCCTAAGCATGCTCAGTCATGTCCAACTCTTTGTGACCCCATTGACTGTAGACTGCCAGGCTCCTTTGTCCAGGGAATTTTCCAGGCAAGAAATATTGGAGCGGGTTGCCACTTCCTACTTCAGGGGATCCTCCTGACTCAGAGATTAAACCCACATCTCTTGCATCTCTTGCACTGGCAGGTGAATTCTTTACCACTTGTGGCACCTGGGAAGGCCATTGTATCTTTCATATAAGATAAAATAGAAGAGATCACAACACACTTCAACAAGCTAATATATTGGTTTTAATACACTTATTTCAAAAAGATATATATTCCTGAGTATGCTGCATCAGAATGTAAAATTATTGTAAGCCCCAACCAAGAAAAGTCTGACAGACCCCATGCTGCTTCATGAGGTTGATAAAACCTCATGAAGTGCATAACATCTTGGTGAAATAATTTTAAAATGACAAACTCCCAACCCTAATATAATGGAACTCTATTCAGGAAAAAAGTTATGGTTGAACACACATATGCAAATCAATGAAGAAGTTGGAGGCATAAATTTTGTTGGTAATAAAAAGAAGAAGCTCAGTCTTTTTAGCCATTTATTTTTATTTATGTATTTATAATTTATTCATTATAAATACCATGTTCTTTTCCCCTATCAAATAAATGTTCAGTTTAAATCTAAGACTGTTGAATAACTTGGGTTGTCTTAAGCCTTCTATCATAGTTGTTAAGTCCACAAATCAAAGACACAGATATAAAGGTATTTCAGATACTTTAAATGTAACAAATGGCAAGAGTAATATCTTAGTTTCATGAAACTGTATGATATCATTTCTCTTAATAACACTGGGGATGTGTTTATCATACAGGGCTCAGTATCATGCCTGTATTAATTTTCACAGTAATGGGCATCCAAATACCCTCAGCATAATTGTCTTTTTCATGTGGAACACAAGAGTCGTGTGTTGCTTGGGCTCCTAATTGCTGGGTTTCTAACAGAAGGAGTTCTTTGGCACCTTAAGCTGCAGGATTTTCTCAAAATGATTCATGTCATCTCTGACCAGTTCTCAGCATGATTCAAGATGTTACAGTCTTTAACAAGCAGCATTTTATGGCAATCACTTCAGATATTTCTTCCGCTCAACAGGCCTTTGGCGGTCCACACCAAACCTATCCTATGACGCTGTGACTTGTGAATAGTACTGATCAGAGCACAGAAGCATTGGTAAGTGCCTGCTTAATGGGCAAGTCTTCCTTACCACTGGCCCTAAGTTTGATTCATAGATATCTAACAAAACCGGTCCAGGAGCTTATTAAGATAGTATGCACACCATTAATGTAATAGGATTTGTGCTGGCAATAATTATTAACCTAGTCATGTTGGATCACTACCAGATATATGACACCCAAGTCCCAATGTAATTTTCTTCTCTTCCTTTAATATATAATATGGAATTCAGCTTTAGTAATCAACACATTCATTCAACAACTAAATATTTAGTGCCTAGTATATGCAAGACAGGACTTCCCAGGTGGTGAAGTGGTAAAGAATCCACCTGCCGACACAGGAGACACTAAAGACATGGGTTCGATCCCCGGATCAGGAAGATCACCTGGAGTGGAAAATGGCAACCTGCTCCAGTACTCTTACCTGGAAAATTTCATGGACAGAGGAGCCTGGTGGGCTACAGTCCATGGGGTCGCAAAGAGTCGGACACAACTGCATGGCTGAGCAGAGACACATATGCAAGACACTAAAGGAGGCATAGCAGAGTATCCAAACACATGAAAGGCATCACTTTGACTTCAAGAATATTAAAATCTGGTATTTAAAATACAACTTGTAAACCACCACTAACAACAGTCATACTTACTGTATAATTTATGTGCTAGCTAATGTTCTAAAATTTTTAACTCCAAGTTATTGAATAAGGATAGCTATTGATCCTTTCCTCATGGAGCTCATCTTTTCATGAGAGAAACAAGAAGCAAATGCATGAAGAAGTGATAAGTTTTACGATGGAGGAAGTTCAGACTGTAATAAAAGACATCACTGGAAGTCCCTGACATGGCCTAGGAAGATCCGAGAAGGCTCCCAGAGAAAGTGATAATAAAGTTAACACTCATTTGAACATGAGCCAGGACAAAAAACAAGCAGAAATGCCAAGAATCTGGAGTTGAAGTGTCATAAAAGTATTTGAACTCACAAGTCTCGTAAGTAGAAAAGTTATAAACATCAAAGCTTCTGCTCTCAAATCCTTAGTCTGTCCGTATCCATTGCTGTGCTTGATTTAGTTTTCCCTTTTGAGTGTCTTCTACTGATTTGTGATTTTGGAAGTCAAGGATTTGTCAGAGACACCAGAGACCTTCCCTGGTGGCTCAGATGGTAAAGAATCTGACTGCAAAGCAGGAGACCTGGGTTTGATTCCTGGGTCGGGAAGATTCCCTGGGGAAGGGAATGGCTACCCATTCTAGAGAATTCTTACCTGGAGAGTTCATGGGCAGAGGAGCCTGGCAGGGTCCATGGGGTCTTAAATAGTTGGACACAACTGAGTGACTAACACTTTTACTTTCACTAGAGAGCCTGGTACAACAGATAACATAACACAGCACAGGTTTCATGTTAAGATGCCATGATACCCATTATGAGACCGGCAGCATGGGGTAAGCAGAGAGAAGGGCAGTTTACAACCATTCCTTTTGGAGCCCCATGGGTATACAGGTAATATTTTTTCCAAATCCAAAACACACTTCATAATCTAAGTGAGGGATAGGGAGGCTTCTAGAAAACTGGCTCAAGATTCAAGTAAAACTCAGGTTCCCTTCTGGTGAGATTCTGGGTTTCCCTTAGCTTTATTTTTCATACATTCTTAGGAATGCAGATGCACTAACCCAGGAAGGATAGATCTGAAGTACTAAGTCCTTTGTTACAAAAGTAGAAAGACAACTAGATTTTTATAAATAGGTATGTATTAAGAGGTGTGTTTAGAGAAAGGAAGATTAATGCTGTTCCAGGGAGTCTGGGGAGTTGATTTGTGAGATGATGGGAGTTTTGAAGAATCCTGAGTCTGCATATATAGTCCAGGAGCCAGAGTAACCTGAGAGGGACTAGGAATTATAAGACGGATATTCCTTCCATGTCATTATATTTTTGATCTTATGTCATTATATTTTTGATCTTATGTCATTCTGAAGTTCAAGTCAGTTTTCTTTTTTTTTGGTAAAGACAGGTATATTTATTTCTCAAGTCAGTTTAAGTGCCGTGGCACCATACAAAGACTGGAGGTGGTGATCTATGTCTGTTTCTCTATAGTCAGCTACTTGCCCTCACTGAAGATTCAACAGATATTACATATGTGTGTGTATGTGTACTATATATAGAGTACCTGTTGTATGTTTTCACCTGTGCCCCCTCACTCCCACCCACAAATAATGGATTAGGTTTCGGCAGGAAAGGAATGATAGGAGACCAATGCATTTAAATAAGGAGAGAAAGACATTGTCTGTATATATTAATAGAATCTCAGGATCTCAGAAAATCACTTTGTTCCTGATTCCTCTAGGGTTACTTTCTTAGATCTATATATATATAATATTGAAGAAAATTATTTTTGAGGTTTCCCTCCAAATAAGAAAAAGATGAGAAATGCATGCTATAGTAAAGCCCACAGTAAGCGGCTTCTCTATTGGGTTCACTTGAATACTACATGGGTTAAACAAACGCCTGCCTACAAGAATGACTTCTCTCTACTCCACGAGTTTTACACTTAGCTTTGACGACTTATGGGACTCTTGTGCTGTGAAACTTCCCACGCTGAGTGAGGCCCACTGACTCTTCTTCTCTGACAGTGATATTTAGTATTAGAAGAAATACAGGACATTATATGTCTGTGATCTGACTTCTGTCTTCTCCTTTACACTGAACTTTCTCCTGAAGGGTTACCGGTGACCTCATTCTTGCCAAACCTCTTCCTCCATTCCTACTGTCTTGACCTCATTGCTCCACCTGCTACAGGCACCTCTTTGGAACACCCACCTTGTGTTTTGGGAATCCAGCACTATCACCATTGCCCTTTTAACTTTTTGACTCTCTTATATATCTTGACACTAAGTAAATATCTGATTATTTGTTAATGTCAAAAATTATATCTTACAGTTCTGTCTCACCATTTTATTAATCAACCTCATTTGAATCCCATGAAAATACTGAGATGAGTGAAAGACAGGAACAGGTTTTACAGATGAGGCTAGGGCAGTGTAAATAAGGTCATAAGGTCAAAAGACTCAGGAATGATAGGAGCTAGCATCACAAACTAGGGCTTCCAACTGTTGATTTAGTGTCTTCTTTTTTTTTTTTTTTTTGCATAAATGTTTTCTTTTCTTGTTTTTGGCACATTTCACATATACCCCTTCTTTCCAACAGAAAAAGTGAAATTTTCTTCATAAATGTGGCTTGGGTCATATATAGTACAGTTCTCCATCCACGACAGGATCAAGATTTTCAAGTTTCTAAATCCCCACATAGTTTTCATGGCATTTATGATTCATATGTTGTAAGCTAAGGGAAAAAAATGAACAAAACACCTAAACCAAAATCCTAGGGGAGATGAAGGTAAGATTTCAGAAAACTGGAGAAGCCTGTTTAGAAGATAAACTACTTTTTCATATCCTAAGGACATTACCTGTGCTATCACTCTAGGACATTTCAGCCGAGGTCTAAAATTGCTCAGTGCTTAAAAAGCAAATATAGTTGAGAGATAACAATGTTGTGGTTCCATCACATCAGTACCAGATTTCAGAGGTCATAGAAAGCTATTCCATTTTGAGATCATGTGGTTCAAATCTGCCTTTTAAGGATGAAAAAGGTCTAGCCCAGAACTGTTAAATGACCTACACGAGATCACACAACAGTCTATGTTCAGTCAGGACTAGGACTTGGATCTAAACCATGTGGTTCGGTATTCGTTCTCGCTTTCCATGTTTTAGTTAAAACATCAAGCTCTCTGCTTATAAGAATACATTCATTTGAGGCCCTTCCCAAAATAAATGAATCAGAATCTCTGGGAAAATAAGGCCCCAGGTTCAGTATTTTTTCTGAAGCTATCCAATGACTTTAATGTGTAGCCATGGGTGAGAATCAGTGTCCAGCCAGCGGCACAATACAATATTAGCAATTATACAAATCATTCCTTACAGACTAAAATACATTGCAAGACAGAATATAATCTAATTTGTGTGCAATTTTTGGGGGGGATAATTTTCTAAATCTAACAGGCATTATCAGTAATATCCAATGCAATAAAAATGAAGACTTCAACAGCTATTGCTTTATTGCCTTCACTAGCAATTTTTTACTTATCTGTTAGTGGTAGTGTTAAACACAGGAAAAAACAGTAATCATAAAACAATTCCTAAGATTTCTGGGGCATTTTACTCCATCTTCTAGATATCTTTACATCCAAGGTCTACAGAAATAAGGCAACAGTAGATTGAGGGCAGGAGGAGAAGAGGACGACAGAGGATGAGATGGTTGGATGGCATCACTGACTCAATGGACATGAGTTTGGGTAAACTCTGGGAGTTGGTGATGGACAGGGAGGTCTGGCATGCTGAGGTTCATGGGGTCAGAAAGAGTTGGACACGACTGAGTGACTAAACTGAACTGAGATAAAATTTATTGAGCTATAAATTTAGATATCTTTGAAGAGATTGACAACAAGAAGGTTTCAGGCTGTGTATGTTTCATCCTTTCTCCATGGCTAAGAAGGACACTGTTCTTACTATTCAATTGCTAAGTCGTGTCTGACTCTTTGTGACCCCATATATTGCAGCACACCAGGCTTCCATGCCCTTCACCATCTCTCAGAGCTTGCTCAAACTCATGTCCATTGAGTCAGTGATGTCATCGAACCATCTCATCCTCTGTTGTCCCCTTCTCATCCTGACTTCAATCTTTCCCAGCATCAGGGTCTTTTCTAATAAGTCAGCGTTTGCATCAGGTGGCCAAAGTATTGGAGCTTCAGCATCAGTTTTTCCAATGAATATTCAGTATTGATTTCTTTTAGGATTAACTGGTTTGATCTCCTTGCAGTCCAAGGGATGCTCAAGAGTCTTCTCCAACATCACAATTCAAAAGCATCAATTCTTTGGCACTCAACCTTCTTTATAGTCCAACTCTCACATCCATACATGACTACTGGGAAAACCATAGCTTTGACTAGATGGACCTTTGTTGGCAAAGTAGTGTCTCTGCTTTTAAATATGCTGTCTACATTGGTCATGGCTTTTCTTCCAAGGAGCAAGTGTCTTTTAATTTCATGGCTGCAATCACCATCTGCAGTGATTTTGGAGCCCAAGAAAATAAAGTCTCTCACTATTTCCATTGTTTCCCCATTTATTTGTCATGAAGTGATGGGACTGGATGCCATAATCTAAGTCTTTTGAATATTGAGCTTTAAGCCAGCTTTTTCACTCTCCTCTTTTACCTTCATCAAAAGGCTCTTTAGTTCCTCTTCACTTTCTGCCATTAGCATTGTGCCATCTGCATATCTGAGGTTATTGACATTTCTGCATATTTAACTTATATGCAGAGTACATCATGAGAAACGCTGGGCTCGGTGAAGCACAAGCTGGAATCAAGACTGCCAGGAGAAATATCAATAACCTCAGATATGCAGATGACACCACCCTAATGACAAAAAGATGGAGAAACAGTGGAAACAGTGGCAGACTTTACTTTGGGGGGCTCCAAAATCACTGCAGATATTGCAGCCACGAAATTAAAAGACACTTACTCCTTGGAAGAAAATTTATGACCAACCTAGACAACATATTAAAAAGCAGAGGCATTGCTTTGTCAACAAAGGTCCATCTAGCCAAGGCTATGGTTTTTTCAATAGTCGTGTATGGATGTGTTAGTTGGACTATAGAGAAAGCTGAGAGTCAAGAATTGATGCTTTTGAACTGTGGTGTTGGAGAAGACTCTTGAGAGTCCCTTGGACTTCAAGGAGATCTAACTAGTCTATCCTAATGGAAATCAGTCCTGAATCTTCATTGGAAGGACTGATGCTGAAGCTGAAACTCTAATACTTTGGCGACCTCATGTGATGAGCTGACTCATTTGAAAAGACCCTGATGCTGGGAAAGATTGAAGGCAGGAGGAGAAGGGGACGACAGAGGATGAGATGGTTGGATGGCATCACCGACTCAATGAACATGAGTTTGGGTAAACTCCAGGAGTTGGTGATGGACAGGGAGGCCTGGCATGCTGCAGTCCGTGGGTTCGCAAAGAGTCGGACACAACTGAGCGACTGAACTGAACTGATTGACATTTCTCCAAGCAATCTTGATTCCAGTCTGTACTTTATCCAGCAAGGGATTTCTCATGATATACTCTGTATATAAGTTAAATAAGCAGGGTGACAATATACAGCCTTGATGTACTTCTTTCCCAATTTGGAACCAGTCTGTTGTTTCATGTCCAGTTCAAATTGTTTCTTCTTGACCTGCATACAGGTTTCTCGGGAGGCAGGTAAGGTGGTATTTCCATCTTTTTTAGAGAGTTTTCCACGCTTTGTTGTGATCCATACAGTCAAAGGCTTTAGCATCGTCAATGAAATAGATGTTTTTCTGGAACTCTCTTGCGTTTTCTATGAGCCAACAGATGTCAGCAATTTGATCTCTAGTTCCTCTGCCTTTTCTAAATCCAGCTTGAGCATCTGGAAGTTCTCAGTCCACGTACTGTTGAAGCCTTTGCTAGTGTGTGAGATGAGTGCAATTGTGCGATAGTTTGAACATTCTCTGGCACTGCCTTTCTTTGGGATTGGAATGAAAACTGACCTTTTTCAGTCCTGTGGCTACTGCTGTTTTCCAAATTTACTGGCATACTGAATACTTAAACAGCCTCATCTTTTAGGAATTGAAATAGCTCAGCTGGAATTCCATCACCTTCACTAGCTTTGTTCATAGTGATGCTTCCTAAGGCCCACTTAACTTTGCACTCCAAAATACCTGGTTCTAGGTAAGTGATCACACCATTGTGGTTCTCTGGGTCATTAAGATCTTTTTTGTATAGTTCTTCTGTGTATTCTTGCCACCTCTTCTTAATATCTTCTGCTTCTGTTAGGCCCATACCATTTCTGTCCTTTATTGTGCCCATATTTGCATTAAATGTTCCCTTGGTATCTCTAATTTTCTTGAAGAGATCTCTAGTCTTTTCCATTCTATTGTTTTCCTCTATTTTAGGAATCAGTGAACCAAAATGGACCAGAATGGGTGAATTTAATTCAGGTGACCATTATATCTATACTGTGGACAAGAATCCCTTAGAAGAAATGGAGTAGCCATTAGAGTCAACAAAAGAGAAATGCAGTACCTAGGGCAAACTCAAAACAGAAGAATGATCGCTATAAGTCTCCAAGGCTAAGCCTTCAATATCACAGTAATCCAAGTCTATGCTCCAACACTAATGCTGAAGAAGCTGAACACTTCTATGAAGACCTACAAGACCTTCTAGAACACCAAAAAATGATGTCATTTTCATCACAGGGAACTGGAAGGTAAAAGTAGAAATTCAAGAGATCTCTGGAGTAGCAAGAAAATTTGGCCATGGAGTACAAAATAAAGCAGGGAAAAGCCTAACAAAGAGCTTTGCCAAGAGAATGCACTGGTCATAGCAAACACCCTCTTCTGACAACACAAGAGACCACTCTACACATGGACACACCTGATGATCAATACTGAAATCAGATTGATTATATTCTTTGCAGCCAAAGATGGAAAAGTTCTATACCGTCAGCAAAAACTAGACTGGGAGCTGACTTGACTCTGATCATGAACTTCTTATTGAAAATTCAGACTTAAATTGAAAAAAGTAGGGAAAGTAGCCATTTAGGTATGAAAGTGAAGTCGCTCAGTCGTGTCCAACTCTTTGCGACCCCACAGACTGACTATAGCCTACCAGGCTCCTCTGTCCATGGGATTTTCCAGGCAAGAATACTGGAGTGGGTAGCCATTTCCTTCTCCAGAAAATCTTCCAAACACAGGCATTGAACCCCGCATTGTAGGCACACGCTTTACCGTCTCAGTATAACCTAAATCAAATCCCTTACAATTACACAGTAGAAGTGACAAATAGATTCAAGGGATTAGATCCAGCAGACCAAGTGCCTGAAGAACTATGGATGGAGGTTCAAAACACTGTATAGGAGGCAGTATGCAAAACCATCTCCAAGAAAAAGAAATGCAAAAAACTCAAAATGGTCGTCTGAGGAGGCCTTTAAATAGCTGAGGAAAGAGAAGCAAGAAGGGCATTAAATTGAGTATTTATGAAACTACATAAGTTCATATGCAATCATTGCAATAATCACACAGATTATTTAGAAGCTGGGAAGTTTCTCAAAGGCTGATGATGTATGACACATAAAATGCTTATTGAATGATTGTTGAACCAATGTCTTTATGAAAGTTAACATTTTAACTGTAGGACATTGATTAAGAAGTAGCAGCACCAGTGTAGGTGATGTATGATCCCATGCTACTAGGCATTAGCTAAACTTGAAATAGCAGTACTTTAAGTAGGGATGGCTGCATTCCTAATTCATCATCACTGCGTGTGTAATTAATGCTCTGTGGGTATGCATAAGTGACAGAAAGGGAGGCTCTTCTATTACTAGGTCACAGCTCAAGACAAATACAAGAAGCGGCAGCTTCAGATGTCAGATTCCTAATATCAAATAGCATCTGTCTTTTTCTTATATTTTGTGATTACTGAATGATTTTTCAGAGGATGCTGTTGATAAAATTCACACGTGGTATTCTCAATGGGGCATTTTTAGACCAAAAGGTTTTACATAAGCATGATGGACTATAAAAAAGGAAGATGAACAAATGCTTTGGCGATGGAAGCTGGAAGACTGACATACCTGATTTCCTTCTTAATAGGAAAGCAATAATATGCGACATTCTCCTTGGAAAGAGAATCAAAACTATCTGCAAAAGGACGTGAACGCTCTATGCAAATACTCTGAGACTAGAAACTCCAGAAACATGGATTTTAGTGAAAATATATGAAAGCAATGCACATAGAGAAAACACTGTAAATGGAAACTTACATTACCATATGTAAAATAGACAGCCAAAGGGAATTTGCTGTATGGCTCAGGAAACTCAAACAGGGGCCCTGTATCAACCTTGGGGGTAGGGTGGGGAGGGAGATGGAAGGGTTCAAAAGGGAGGGGATATACGTATACCTATGGCTGATTCATGTTGAGGCTTGACAGAAAACAACAAAATTCTGTAAAGAAATTATCCTTCAATTAAAAAATAAATTAATTAAAAAAAAGAAAAAGAAACACTACTTTCAGTGAACCAGATGTTGCTATGGGTAAAAGCAATACAGTGTGATGATGGTGAAAGAGTTGGTGTTGCCTGGAGTCAGGCTGCTTGGTTTGAATTCTGTCTCCTGTTGTTCATGAGCTGAAGGGCCTTGAACAAATTCCTCAGTCTTTCTGCCTTAGTCTCATCTGTAAAATAGAAATAAAAATGTACTCACCTCACAGGGTTATTTAGGGGAATAAATAAGCAATTATATTTTAAACTACCTAACGAGTTAAAAACGTTAGGTATATAAATGCTACCGTTATTATTATTAGGCACATTCTGATTTAGATTTAAAAACAAATATCCACTACTTTCATGTTCCTTCCCACCTATAGTTCTGAATCAAAACAGAACCACAAGCAAGATACTGTCTTTTAGTGAATTCACTCATCTAATCACTCAGCCATCCACACAACTCACTGTTCAAATGGTATGTAAATTTTTACATGTTTTGGAATCATTTTTGGTTTAAGAAAACTCAAATTATCAGGCCAGTTAATGAAAAATTATAGTTTACTATTAATTAGACTTTAAAACTTGCTAAATTTTTACTTTCTTCTACCTCTGCATATATCGGAAGAAACACAAGGACATTTTCCTTTCTGAATTTTCAAAGTAATCCTCCGATAAGAATGGATTAGTCCAGAAGACAATGACTTTTTAAAAAAATCTATGATAAGACATATTTAAACAAAGAGAGGATCACTACATTCAATATAAGTTCCTCCTTTCTCTACTTGGTCCCTAATAGGATACAATATGAATAAATGAATCAATGAAAAAGCATGGCAGTTGGTTAATTTTCAGTCAAGGAGAAAAGCTAGGGGACTTCCCTGGTGGTCCAGTGGCTAAGACCCCATGCTCTCAGTGCAGGGGGCCCCGGGTTCAGTCCCTGGTCAGAGACCTAGATCAAAATGCCACACCTAAGAATTTGCATGCCACAACTAAGATCTGGCCCAGCCAAATAAGTAAATACTTTTCTTAAAAAACGAGAAAAGCTAAACAGTCACAGTTCCACAGAGACTACAAGGAAATATGGAGCCTAGAATTTTGCTTGGAAATGTGTGTTTTGTTTGTACTTTATAAGATACTATTTAATCTACATTTAAATAATTATCATGAAAGACATAAATTCTTCATTCAAGTGGAACTTGCTAAGGTATGATTCGTATTTGGCTAAACTTAGAACAAAACCTTTTTTTTTTTTCAAAAGTTACCATGACACAACGGAATTCACATTCCAGGACTCATATTTTATATATTAAATTTAATAGCTTTATCTCAAACACTTTTCTATATTTTTCAACACCTTTATTGTTAAAAAAAGCAACCTATGACTGATTCATGTTCCTGTTTGACAGAAAAAAATAAAATTCTGGAAAGCAATCATCCTTCAATTAAAAAATAAATAAATTTTTTAAAATACATTATTTTTAAAAAAGCAATCTAATACCACTCCATGGCAGTGGTTCTTGCTAAGGATTACCTAACAAAAAATTATAAACATTTTGTTATATAAAAGCTAATTCACTGAAGTAGGTATGCTCTGTTGTTAGTTTGAAAATCATTAATTTCATAATAAAGAAGTGCCAGTTGCAGTCCCAAAGAAGCAAGTGATGGGAGAAGAATTATGAAGTTTCATCTGTTCTTGTCTAAGGCTAAATGCTAGCTTTTGGGTCTGGTCCAGGGCTCGATCTGGCTACGGTGTGTAGTAGGTTTACACCTGATATCAGTTTAGGGCCTGTGTATGCAGTTTAGGATGTGTGGATGATGCCAGTCCAGGGCTTCCTAATTCTGCTAAGGGGACCCCTTTTAATGCCACACAGCCCCATCTGACAGAGGTAATATGCTTGTTATGTATCAATTAAAATACATGTACCAGCAAGCCACCTTGGATTCATTATTAATTTAAAATGAATACACTTTAACAATCACAATCCTCAATACATTTAAAAAACAGTATGAGATAGATATCAGACTATAAATATTATTTACATTTACTAAGTTTTTGAGAAAAAATCCCCAAACCGCTTGGGTTGGGAATTGCTGACCTGGTTGATGTCTTAAAGTCACTGCCAGTTGGAAAATTCTATACAACTTGATCATTTCCTTGATTGCCAAACTGTCCTGCCTGAAATGTGTTGGGGGCCTTTAAGAGGAATTATGATCATGCTTGATACTATGTTTATACATTTAAATAAAATATTAATGAAAATGGTTCCCAATTATCAAAAAAAAAAAAACAAGACTGTTCTGCGGAGGCAGCGGCCGGTCTTCCCTGATGTGTCATGACAGAGTCATTCTTGAAAGCTAATGGCTAGAAAATTGGGTAAACATAAAACCAATAAAGAGAAGATTTCTTCACACCACGTGAAATCAGCTTGTAGAGGAGCACATTGCTGTGGAAAATTTTGGGAGAAGCACAGGGATTTTTTCATGATGATGGTATCTCCTGCTTGCAGGCATCAGCTACGAAATGAAAAAAATTCCTCCCCAGATATCAATACCAAAGAGCTGACTGTTGTCGCGTGACCCCATTTTTTCCAATCTGTTCCCACCCCATCCTTCTTTTGCGTACACACCACGACACTGTATTTACTGAAATATGACATAAATTAGGACTAAGACAGTCTTCTTCCTGTCACTGTTTGTAAGTACTTGACAGCGGCCGCTGTGCAAAATAATGACATACTTCCAGCTGAGCCCTCATTCTTTCCACTGAATTCTGCTTTAGCTTTTCAGACACTTGAGGGCTAGTTCTTTTCCAGATCCAGTTTGTAAAACAAAAACCATCATGAACCAGCTGTCCCTTTTCCCAATTCTAACTTACCAAATTTGTGATCCCTAGCAATGTTCCATAAAGCTAACCCACCTCCAGGATTATCTTTCTTGGTTCCATTTATTCTTTTAGAAGAGAGCAATTGACAAGTTACTTACTGCTTGTTTGCTTGCTGGGTTCAGAAGTTAAACTCAGGAACTCCTGAGGCACAGGAAATCCTACTTGTACCTTACCATACATTCATTCACTTAGCTCCTGAATGCTGACCATCATCCTAACATGCATCTGCATATCATAACAGGCATTTTTAATGCGTGCCAACTCTGTACTAGGTGCTATGGGAAGCACTTTCACTATATTCCTATGAATTAGATACTATTAATATGCCTCGTTTACATATGAGGAAACTGAAAGTGGTTAAAAAACTTGTCCAAGGATTCACATGCAAACAGTCTAAATCCAGCACCCAAGATCTTAACCACTGTGGGAAAGAGGAAACATTTGCTTCCAACATCAGTAAAGGACATCATCGATATGAAGGAAAATGAGTAGGAAACAAGGAAGGGAGAGAGGGAAGAAGGGAGGAAGGAAGGAAGGAAGAAAGAATGAAAAGAAAGGAAGAAAGAAAAAAAGAAAAAGGAAGAAAGAAAAAAGGAAAGGAATAACAAAGATAAAAGAAAAGTGAGGAGTTAGCAACATATTAGATTTCATTTTCTATTCAAGTATGCTGTCAGTATGTCAGGGAAGTTCGGGCTTCCCTGGTAGCTCAGCTGGTAAAGAATCCTCCTGCAATGCAGGAGACCTGGGTTTGATCCCTGGGTTGGGAAGATCCCCTGGTGGCGGACATGGCAACTCACTCCAGTATTATAGCCTGGTAGGCTATAGTCCATGGGGTCGCAAAGAGTCGGACACAACTGAACAACTAAACACGTCACAGCATACGCTGTCAGTACTGCTATATTAATTCACTGTTTTTAGGACCTACAGGATAAATTCAACAACAAGAAAGGCAATTCATTCATTCATGCAGATCCAAAGACAGGACTGACAAACTAGAAAAGTTAATTCAAAGTAGTTTCATCAGGTGCAAAGTAACCATCTAAAATTCTATATCTAGTCTAGCGGAAAGATAAACAACACAAGCTGTGACAGATCAGAATGGAGAGAGAGGCCCCAGCAATCCAGGCCTTTGAGGAGAACCATGAAAGTGAATAGGCTTGACCAGCTCCATTTCTCCAAACTGGGACTCCGCTGGCTCAGGGAGGACAGTGGGAATAAGAAAAGGCAGAGTGAGTTTCCCAGTCTGACTGCGGCTAGACAGCTTGTCTGGTGAACTAGCAGGAGTTGAAGTGGAGTCTGTTGAGTTCACAAGTGTGTCTGGCCTTCTCCAAAAGGCAATGGGAAGTCATTGAAAGATTTTGTACAGAACGGTGACAGCATGAAGGCAAAATTCAGGGAAGTTAAATTCACAGCAGTAGGTTGATCGATGGGGGAAGCATCATTTAGGGGCTTTTCTTCATGATCACTACATTTGGAAGCCTTAAATGCTCGCTGCACGCTGGAAGCAGAGGGGCTGCAAAGGAAAGTGTAGACACACACACACACACACACACACACACACACGGACACACCTCTGGACGGTGGCGGGTGTGAATACAAGGAGCTACAGACAAATTTCAAGAACGTCCATAAGTCACTAACACATCACACACTCACGCAGCTCTCCAAAAGCACGAACTGGGAGCTCCAGCCCTGGCCGAGGGACTGACTCAAGCTAACGCCCGTCACCCAGAGCAACCCAAACCACCCACCATCCGGGAGGCAGGTGACCCCACAAACCAACCCTTCTGGTCCACGCTCCCCATCGCCTCCCGCGGGAGCCAGGGAGGGAGCTGGAAAAGTTTGGGGAGTAGTCCCCGGCTCGCGAGAAGGGCATTTTCTCATTCCTCGGTCCCTCTCAGGTGTTCAGAGAGGGAGGATGACGTCCGGACCGTCCTCCGGCCCCTCCTCCCCCGGGCCGATTATGAAACTGCGGGCACTGTGTACCTCACCCCGCTCGCTCGTGAGACTCGGGCCACTCCCCAGACTAATAAAGGTCGCAGCGCGAGGCCGTGGAGCTCACTTGCCAGACACGGGCCGGGTGTCCCAGGGACGCGTGGCCCCCGTCGCTCCAGCCGCCGCCGCCGCCGCCGCCCCGCCGGACGCCTCCCGCAGCCGCCGCAGCCCCCGCGCCCCCGCGCACGCTCACCGGGAGGAGGATGGAGCCGCGCCGCGCCCGCCGGGTCCCCACGCTGCTGCTCGTCCTGGGTGAGTCCGCCGCCCCCTGCCCGACGCAGAGGACGAGACTCGGGCGGCCCGGGGGGCACTTGTCACTTTCCACCCGACTCCAGCGTCCTCCACTTCCAGCCACGTCTCTCCTTAGGCGGCGAGTCCGGTCCTTCCCTCGCGCCGCGGATGGAATGGGATGGGGTAGGGGAGCGGGCAGCGGTGTTCAACGTGCCTTTCGCTGATCAAGGAACTTGGGCTGTGTGTTCTGCGTGAATTAATACAGCTCCGTATTGGGGGAAATAAAAAGTTGAAAAGACTTTTTTTCCCCCCTTAGGAAAATCTGACAGTTCTAAGAAATCCAAAGACAAGGGAAAACTGCGCTGAGGGCGGGGACAGGAGGCGGGAGTAGAGACTAGACCCGCGCCTATAAAGACTTTGGGGAAAGAAAAGCGGTTTCCTCCCGCCTGGCCTTTAGTTTTCTAAATTGAGCGGGCTTCAGCTTCCTGGGGCGCTGGCGGGCGCCGGCGCCGGCTTCGCTGCAGCTCCGGACTCCACCGGTGGAAACGCTGCTCGCTCACCTGGAGCTGCAGGGACACGCGGGCCCTGCCGCTTCCGGCTCCCCGCCCGCCTCCCCTGCCGGCCGCGCGCTCATCACTTGCTGTTAATTACGCTCGGTAGCCGGTAGTGGACACGGCTGAGCGCGCGCGCGCGCACACACACACACACACACACGCACGCACGCACGCACGCGCGCGCGCGAGCGCTGGCTGAGCGTACTTTAATGCCTGCCTTTTATTTGACATAATTCAGGGTTTTGTTTTTTTGTTTTGGATAGACGGGGGAAAATTCCTTAAGTAACTTTACAGGTTTTGAAAAAAAAATCTTGATAATTCCTAAACTTCAAGAAGAGCTCTTATGAAAATTTTCCTAAGGAAATAGAGGTTGCCAATCTCGCGTAATTTCTGGGATTGCAATGAGGCGAATTCCCCTAACTCTACCTGTGCAGGATGTGACAGTTAAATTATTATTTCGACACACCTTATCTTAGGGGTTAGGAGACCTAATGACATGCATACTATGCATACTTGTAACTTACTTGTCCAAGTTCAAGAATATAGGTGGGAACAGGATCTGTGGTTTCTACCAAAACTTCTGAGAATAACTTGCTAGGAGTTTCTCAGTAAATAATGTGGCTTTGCTATCTTTGTTATGAAGTCTTCCTAGAGTTACATGTCAACCTAGAGGTCAGAATAGCTTTACACTTTTTTCCCCACCTCTAAGGTTGCTTTGAACAATGCATGTGTCTGTTCTGGGTCACTCATTGAGTATTCTAATTTGAGACATCAAGATCCTATGAATATCCTGGTTACTACCCACTTAGCTTATGTGTTGTGTGTGTTTTTGTTGTCATAAAAATGCTTAACTCCTTTATTGCATTACTTAATTATAGTTCACCTATTTCATCAGCTGCCAAGCCCATTTCTAAATGAGCTCGGTCAGTTTCTGTTTTCCCAGTTTGTTTAGGTATTTCTCTGCCACTAGGAAAGTTCCTGTTTGAAGTTCTGTATCATATCTCTACACTCTATTCAGGTATGCAAGTCCAATAGTCTTATTCCAAAGCACACGGAAAAAAGACAAGGCCAACTGTTCTTTCTGAAATTGCCATTTCCCCCGGAAACTAAAGATTACCTAGAAATACTTTTCCCAAATATCTATCCTTCAAGAAAAAGAGACATTCATTTGAGTTTTCAGCAAACATTTTATTATTGCCTTTTTTTGTGGAATTTATATGTATTTATGTCTGTGGAAAAAATCCAGACACTTTCATGTCCATCTTCTGCCTCCAACACATGCAGATTTAAATTGCTACACACACCCCACAATCATTTGGTCACTTTTACATTTTATAAATATTTGATATTGACTGTTCCTGAATAAAAAGGAAAAATTTTTATATTGAGTCTGCAATTAATGTTTAGGGTCTCTTGATCTAAAAATCAAACATACTCAAGGATACCTAGATGGGCTTTTGAGCATGCTCCTGAATGACAGATCTAAGACAATTTATCCATACTTCATTGCACAATGATAGAGAGTTGACAGAATAAACATGCTTTCTTGAAATCTGAGAAGCATAGATCTCGGTGAGGCAATGGCTCGCCTTAGAGCTTTCCTTTTGACCCTGAGAGTTTATGAGCTGCCTGGTCTTGGCACAGCCTGAGATGACACATTGTGGGCAGAAACACGATGACAGGCCTCTCCGGTCTGGATTTTGACCCAGGCACCCTAGCTGCCTTCCGCATCATCTTGCCATATAAGCAACTTGGGTAATTGGACTGTGTGGTTCAACCCTGAGACCCAAATTCAGGCTCTGGGGAGGCAGATGCCTCCTGTGAACTAACCATTTTGTGTGAGGGGTGTTTTCCATGTATCCTTTACTCCTTAAAATAACTATATGAGGTCAAGATGATCAGCCCAGTTTGACAAATGAAGAAACCGAGGCCCAGTGATGTCAGATACCTTACAAGGACTTAAAGACAGCAAATGTCAAGGTCATTCTGGGTCAATGTGTAAAGAGCCGGAGGTTCTCAGAGTTAGTTATCAGGAACATAATAAAGTAACTGGTTCTAATAGAGAAGTCCTAGAGTAGTGTGGGGGTTGCTGCAGTGTTTAGGACCTGTTATGGGCACTGGCATATGTGCAAAAACGGTACCTGATGGTATCACTTAAAAAACCAGGCACAGAAAAGATGAGATTATTCCTTTAAGCTCTGCTCAGATATGTTACATTTTTACTTAACCTATATTCAGCATTTTTAATACCTAGGAAATGACTTTATATGAAGCAATCATTGACGTCAGTTGACTGAGACCTTTGTTTCTATTTTTATAGTTTCCTAGATGTATATTTAAGTAAAGCAGTCAAGGAGAAGGAAACCCACATACTTTTTATTCCCTGGATCATTCACAATATTGGGGATTGAATGTAGTGTTGACAAGGGATCAAGGTGGAATCTGCAGCATACTTTATTAACAGTGAGAAAATAGACCTACTTATGTGGTTTTTTAAAAAAGTGCAGTGGTCCCATAGTCACTTTGGAAAACTTGAATTTGAATGTCTTCTGTTGATTTTTGCCCAGGAATCTCCCATGTCCTGGTGAATGATCACCCAGGAGATGCAAATGTCTTGTGAGAAATCCTCTTTAAAGAGACTTTGCATTTAGGTGTGGTCTTCTCATCTGTCAGTCTCCACTCTGAATATAGGCCCATGCAAATTCCCATGGCTGTAACTGCTGTTGGAAACATTCCTTCAGAAGACAATGAGAAGACTCCCCAAAGCTGTAATAGGCCAACTCCTCAGGGAGGAGCACCCTGACAGCCTTGGCCTTGGTATGGCGATTCTGGAACCTTTGGAAAATGAAGTAATACAACAGACTCAGTGTCCTCTGGCAATGCAGTTTATGTTAAGGCTGGATGTCTGGTTTCAGGGCAAATAAAGGTTCAGTGCCTTTCTAAGTTAAAGCATTTATTAACTAGGATACTGTTAATAATACCCAAGACAGCTTGATAATTGTCCAGAAAAAAAGTTAGCTCAATTACTTAGGTCAAAAAGCCTGAATTTTAAACTTGAGGCATGAAAGTGAGTGAAATACAAATCTTTTTGAAAATCCTCAGGATAAGGGGAAAAGCCTCTCTTTCTCATATGTATGTATAAGTGCATATATGTATATGTTTATATACACACATGTGTGTCATACTTTACAGTTTTGCATCGAGACATAGTATATAGAATATAGTTTTAACATTCTGCTTCTTTTATTTCATACTTTTGGAAAAATTTATTCCTCCTTGAGCTTCAGTTTTTTCATCTGTAAAATGGAGATTGTAATAACTATGCTGTTAGGTTATTGTATGTGGATATTATAAATATCATAATATTAAAAATAATGAGAAGCAGTTTTAAAGTTAGCGTTGTTATCAGTAGTACCAAGTGATTTTTTAAGAAAAATGCCTCATTTGATCTTTGCAGCTCTCTTTTAGCCAGGAAAGGTGTTATTTTTCCCAGTTTATAAATGATAAAACACGTTAAAAGAAGTGAGTTACACGGCATGTAAGCTCCTTTTTACATTATGGTGTGCCATCTATTGTAGATGCTCCCAACTCACTTCACTCTTAGTGAAAAGTTCTACTCATCCTTTAAGATTGAAGAAAAGTATCAGGCCTTCTCTGATACCTCCCTCCATCTTTCACCATTGGAAAATAAATGTGCCGTCTGCCCGCCGCCGCCACCCCTTTGCTTCTCTCTGAATCCTCCTGTCCTACCCTTCACATCACACTGTAAGTGTGTATCTGGCCTGTCTTTCCTTACTGATGCTCAGCTTTTCTCATTCACATTGTAACAGACTTATGTGAATCAGTCAATGAATATCATTGGGGGGATGATGAGAATGGTACTCTATTTAGGGTTCTTAGCACTCCGTTTTGACTCAGACTCAGTTCTTTGAAAATGTGTTTGCAAAGTCAAATATTTTGGCTGAACAATAGTTTTTGAAAATTCATTTCTGTTTAATAATAAAGTTGAACACTTTTTCTTCCCTGTTTTCCCTATTTCTGTCTCAACATAGTCTGTATTCAGTGACAGTATGCCTAACAAAATTTAAGTGTATCACACTTTATGTGTGTGGATGGGTGTGTGTGTATGTGTATGTGTGTGTGTGAGAGAGAGAGATGGAGGGAGATTGGGCAATGATATGACTGAATGATGGATAATCAGCAAGAAAAAGTATTACTTTAGAAATGAGAGTAACCTTAATCTAATCTGAATTCTCTCTCTCCTACTCCACCCTGCTCCCCGGTGATATTTTCAGAGTTAAGGAAACCTAGCTGCAGAGAGATAAACAGTATCTGAGCTAGAACTAGCTCCATACCTCACGGATGTGCCGGGAGGGATTTCCAGCCATGGGTCTGTTTACACTATGGACTGGGTAGTTTTTTGTTGTGGACTGTTCTATGCATTGCAGGGCATTTAGCAGCAATCCTGGTCTCTAGCCACTAGATGTCAGCGGCAGCTCTGGTTTTAACAACCCAGAATATTTCCGACGTTGCTAAATGTCTCTGGTTGGCAAAATTACTCCAGGGTGAGAAGCACCATCTAATGTTTTCCATTGCTAGGAGACATTGCCTCTTGTAAGCTGCAGTTCGAATAATCAATGCTTGAGTTACTAAGACAAATAAAATTCATGTTAATGGTAAGCTCGTTGCAAATATAAAAGCAATTCTAATGTTAAAAAAATTGACTTAGCCATTTTTATTGCCCATTTTAACACCATTTTCCCTGAATAATGCTGAATCTTGTTTATGATGGACTCATTCATTCTTTCTCCAATCGTTGCATTGCTAACCACTGCATGCCTCCTTTCATAATTCTGTTCTCTTGACTCCCGCAAGACTGAACTTCCTTTTCCCTCCAATTACCTTGGTCATTTCCATCTACTCCTTGTCACCTATTTCCCAAATTCTATGATTTTCCATTCCATACTTTATCCCTTGGAACATTTGAATGACTCCTATCTTTTAAAGGTAATATTTCCTCATAAGACTTTCAAATAGATCCTGTCAACTCCATTCCTACTCTTTTACTCAAGATCTTTTTTCCCAGGTGCCTCATAAATATAAATAGATGATATATGAACTACAAACCCAGATTTCTTCATTCATTATGTCTTCCCTCATGTCTACTAGCTCCAAACACTGCCACAAACCTGCTGTCCTGCCTATGTTATCTACTGTTTTAATGGCACCACCTTCCTTGATATTTTCTGGTCAGAAACGTGGTATCTTCTATGAAGTTCCTCCTTCCCTCACCACCACCTGGGGTCTAGCCTCTAGTTAGAACAGAAACTATGCCCCTTGCATCTGTTTACGTTTCAGCATCTTGTTCAGTATCATGCATATAGAAGACTCTTGGTAGGTATTTGTTGAACAAATATTATTAGAAACAGGTAATTACTAAAAAGGTAGTGTAAGTTAAGTTGCTTTCCTTCCCTCTAGTTTATCAAGTGTAATTAAGCCCTTCCCACCCTTCTGTTATGCTAAGGATGCACATGGGCTTCGCACAAAAGTTGACTTCTCCAGTGCTAACCAAAAAATATATTTTCACAAAATAAAATTTCTTGGCAGCTCCCATTTTGCTAGGTACATCACACAGATTCTTGGAATGAAATGTAATTAGCCTTAAGGCTTTAAAAATTATCTTTTATGAACTTGTTTTCTCCTCTTTTCTTTCTTTCTTTCTTTTTTTTTTTTTTTTTTTGATGCTTACTGATGAAAACACTATCCTTTTGCAAATTCAGTTTTGGCAGTGGGCTTCTGTAAAGAATGAACAATAACAATAGTTAGTATGCTTCTAAAAATGTTAAGTTTTCAAAGTTGCAGGCCACAACATGACTGTAAGGAAGGAAGAAAAGGCAAACGGCACCCACTTATCCAAACTGTTTCTCCTTTAGAAGATTTGTCTTTTGAGACAATAATGTAATAGTAATTTAATTTCTGAATTGAATCAATGGGGATACATGTAAGAAGCAAGATGGAAGGGGGTAAAGATAGAAAAGGTGCTAAAAGGATCCTCCGTGAAATATTATCTTGAAGAAAAAAAATACATTTTCAATAGATAATTTGAAATAGTACCCTAGAGATGAATCTTTGGTTTTAAAGGTTGCACATTCCATATTTAGAGCCCTCAGTCACAAAATTTGTAAACATCCAGACTAGTACAAATTGTATCCTTTATACAATAGTTGATATGCTTTCTCCTATATTATGAGAACATTTCCATTATGAATAAGATAGCGTTAAGTCCATTTTTATGATAAAATAAGCTCTACTTTCATATTTTGACACACGACTCTTGATTTGAATAGTTTTAAGTATAGTATTGTATGATAACTAAAATATTTGAGCAATTTGAAGTATGATTTAGAAATTATTGCCAGAACTGAAGAGTTATTTAATGCCTCTGAACTGAAAACTATGGCCTATTTATTACATCTTCTCTTGACACTTGACAAGGAAGATCTTATGGCTGTATTTTGAAATTCAAAATTAAAGACTTATTTGTAACCTGTCAGTATATCAGCCTCTGGTTTCATTCTGTTATCCTGTTTTTATCTAAATAGTTACTGTTGGCTTTTACATGTATTTTTCAATGATACTTAGTGGTAAAGTTAACATTAAAAGCTGTAGAAAGAAAATGATTGCTGGTAGGAAGCAAGGTTTATGCTATACAGATATACATTATGATATGTATGTACTATTATATATGCTATTCTCTGAGAAATAGGCTGTTACTAGAAAGTACTTTCAGTCGTTCTTTTCAGTGCCTGATGTGATAACAGGGCTTACAGTTATTTTAACTTTATCTAATAGTGGAATTTAAGACAAAAAGACGTCTGGAAATGATGAAGGCATATTCACTCCTGAAAGTATACAAGACCTAACAAGCCTAGTATGTTAAAGACAAATCCTAAAATTACAGACTGCCAGGGAATAAGGTAGAAAACTAACAGTCTTGTGAGTAGGTAGGCATGTGACCAAACAGAAGTGTGAACAAAGAGGATTTTACTGCCTGTTTGGGCTGGGCAATTACTGTGATTCATTATGAGTTTGCTGTTCTGGTCTAAATATCCTCAAAGGTTAAATTAGGGAAATAAGGTGCATTCCTTTTATTCTGTAACCCATCTCATTTTATTTGGGGTCATTTTTATTTGACTTGATTGTTATTCAGGAGAGTCATTTTATCTCTGAGAATTGCAGTTGATGATTGCAGAATAGGCTTGGTTAACCAATCACCAAATCTCAGTCTCCATCTAGATGGCCCCTCGGTGTGGCCAGAAGGAAGCAAGGACAAAAGAAACCCGTATGCAATAAAAAGGACGTTTTCTACCTTTAGCATTCCTTCTGAAGGTCAGGCACGCACTTTTCACTTAATGCCCCAGGGCCCAGGACATTTAGTGCCCCCCGTCCCCACTGGGGTGATGGCACTCAACCTCTCCCACGCGCTGCCCCAGTATTGTGTAAGGTGTAGGCTCGGCCCTGAGTCAGAGTAGAGCTGATTTGTATCCTGTGAGTCACCGGTGCCACTTCCTGCTGGCACATTTGAGATTTCACTGAAACAAATCTCTGAAAGGTGAAGTTAGATGAATAGGCGAGCTTTAAATTCCTGAAACCCATTTGGAAATTGGACAGAAATAATGGGCTCCTAAGACAGTTTTGTTTCCATAACATTATTGACATAGAAGTTCCAATGGCTAATTTTGAGTTTACAAATTACTATTTAGCATGGAATTCCGCTGTGTCTTAGTTACCAGTGTAGGGCTGGCCACCAATCTGTTTGCTGACATGCTGACATTATCCAAACTCTGTATCCAAATAATATCATAGGGTTATATTTTCTCAGCAGGGACCCATGGTCAAGATCAAAAACTCAAATATAAGATTTGTAATTGACCTAGAGAAAAATCATTATGTTCAATTAACACTAAAGTCATGAAAAACTGAAAGATTAAGGAAATATATAGACAGGACTTCAGCATGTATCCCTGCATGACTTTAATGAGTAGTGAATTATAATTGAATATTAATGCTAGATGTTAAAATTCTCCATGGGTGAACTTTTTCAATCTTTTGATCTCTCCCCACTATTCCTTTACTCCATTGCGCAAGGCTCTGGGCTAGATGTGAAGTTGAGGAAAGTTTGAAAATCAATTTTGAAGCAATAGAGCTGTGTGAATGAACACATGATTTAGAACCAATTTTGGTAGTTCATTTGGAACCAATTTTGGTCATTCTTCCCAAGTGGTGCTAGTGGTAAAGAATCTGGGAGCTAGTGCAGGAGACACAAAAGATGCATGTCTTATCCCTGGGTCATTGGAAAGATCCCCTGGAGAAGGAAACTACAACCCACTCCAGTATTCTGACCTGGAAAATAACATGGACAGAGGAGCCTGGCCGGCTACAGTCCATGGGGTCGCCAAGAGTCAGACATGACTGAGCACACACAAGAACTGAACACTTAGTAGTTCATTGGCTACATATATCTATGATGAAAGTGTAATCTAAACACTGTCATTTGAGAACTACATTTAAAATCATTTACAGTTCCATCTGTAAAATACCCGGATGTGGGATTAATGTACCAAGTCTCATAGAAACCATCCTGAGAGATGGACTATGTCCAAGGGAGCGTCAGAGGTTAGGACAGCCCAGGTTTTGTGGAGGCACGCCCTGGCCTGAACATTCTTTAATTCACAAAGACAAATATTTCACTTGTGGCTTGACCAACTGGAACAAAGTTTCCAACAGTGGAAAAGCTAGCAATATGAAAAACCTTTGAGAAAAAAAAAAAAAGAACAACTAATAAGCAACACCTCAGAGCAATTAGCTGGATTCTATTATAATAGTTGCAGGTTGCATTTGTAAGCAGTTCTGAACAGGAAAGGCTACTGTCTGGTTTCTGCAAAGAATGAAGAAACGATCCTTTGCAGAGAAATGTGCATTTGCACAGTGGACCTGGCTGGCCCTTTTGCAGTAGGAGAATCGATAATATCTCCTCCCATCGATTGAAGAGCCGTGGAGGAATAGGAATGTCAGGGATGTAAAAACACACATTTAAAACTCCAGCTTGTGTTGAGCAGATTGTGTAAGTCAAAGGAGGTAATTCTTTATGAGTGAAAGTTCATGGCAAAATTATATCGAGAAGTAGAACGATATTGACTTGGATAAAACTCTCACTAATTCACCCCTAGAAAAATGTGTGGACAAAGTTATCCTTTTCCATCTCTGTTCAACTGACAGTGGAATCCAAATTTTAGCCATTTTTTTTTTGTCATTTAAGGAAGATTTTTTTTTCCCCCCTGTAAAGACAATCAAAGTATCATTTATATTGTAGGAGAAATATGGAGAAGGGAGGTGATAATTCTAAACTTTCCAAAAGATATTTTCAAGTCACTGAAAGGTTATGAGACTTGATGTCATAAGACGTACTCCTAACCCTTATCTTCTATAATCTCTAGATAATTGGTCTTGGATAAGACATTTAATTTATCTACACTGCAGTTATTGAGGTTAATATAACTACTTCACAGGATTATTATCAGTGTCAAGTTTGAAACATTAAGAAATTACAAACTCTGATGCTTATGCTTTACCCAAATCATACTCAATTTGCTTAACATGTACACACTTCCTCTGATTGGGAAAAAATAAAATTCTTTATTATATGGAATAATTATCCTTTAAAATAGCAAAGTACAGAGAGATTTATAACCTTCTTATAGACCAGCAGAGGGCACTATCCACATATACTACTGGTAAAAACAAGCTAGCTATTGAATGGCATGGAATATTCATGAGTCCCATTTCATTTAATTCTCCCCCAAACTATAAATTTGGGAAAATTGAGATCCAGAGAATTTAATTAATTTGTCCAAAATTGCATAGCTCAGATTTTCTCCCAGGATTGCCTTTCCACCATACTTTGTTGCCTCTTTATGGCGTTAAATACTCTGCTTCATTTACATTTAGCTAAGTTCATTCCCTGTAATGTCCATTATACTCCAGTGTTATTGCCTGTTTCCAAATTCTGTAACGTGGCCCACGAACAACATTGAAAGAAAGTTACTTAACAAGAAAGTTACTTAAACTCTTTATGCCTCACTTTTCTCATGTGGCTAATGGGGAGAACAGCAGTATCTTCTTCAAAGAGTCACTGGGTGGATTAAAGAGATAGAATAGGTAAGGATGGGCTTCCCTGATGGTTCAGATGGCAAAGAATCGTACTGCAATGTGGGATACCCAGGTTCGATCCCTGGGTCAGGAAGATCCCCTGGAGAAGAAAATGGCTACCCACTCCAGTATTCTTGGGCCCTGGTGTCTCAGACCATAAAAAATCTATATGCCCACACATAGTACATGGTGAAGAAATGTCGACTGCTGCCAACTACCACCACCACCACCACCAATAATGTTTATTATGCAACAGTTACTCATATAACCTGGAACGAGTGGTTAAAGAGCAAATACATGACTCCTAAGAAGAGAAAACTCTCTTCAGTAAACTTTCCTGCAGTTAAAAGGATTCTTCCTATTCTTTCCATGCAATTCACAAACTTCTTGAGTCATCCTGGTGCCAGTTACCCAACATTTATCTTTTCAGTGGAGACACACAGTGAAACACCTTGTTAATCTCTCATTGGCTGACAGAAACCATATTCTAAGACTCAGTATGGTTCACGTAGTGTGTGTATTCCTTCCCATATTGGATAAGATATGTTGTGACTTTACTTAGATTACACATTGTTCATTAAAATCTATTAATATTTTCATGTGTAATACAAAGAATACCTTAGATACTTAAATCAACAACTGATATATCTTCGGTTGAGAGTCCTATTTCATTGTGACCATAAATAGAAGCTGAGTTTTATTTGAAGCCTTCTTTGTGATAGGTTCTACTTTGGATCATTGCTCTGAACACATCATGAAGTAAAACTGTGGAAATTTTCCAATTGCTAAGCTTCTTAAGAAATCAGATGTTAAAACCAGGTCTTTGAAAAGGTTACTGTGAAATGTTTAGAGCAGGTCAATTTTGTAACTCTGAATGTAATGCCAAGGCTTTTACCATGGGACACAGGGCTGGGTGTTCATTTGTTTTCAGTGATATGCCTGTTTCCATGAATTATTTTCTTTCATGGTTTAGATGGACCAAATTCTTGAAATAATTCAAAGAAATCTGCAAATATTATAATTATGTGGAAATCTAGTCAGAATTTCCTTCTTGAAGCATTAGTTATATATTTTATTTTTCTCCATAAATAGTTTTCTATCTTCTTCAAGCAGTCTTCAGTACAACTGTGATTCCTTCATGTATCCCGGGAGAGTCGGAAGATAACTGCACAGCATTAGGTAAGCCCAGCTTTTTTAATGTTGCATCAAATAATTACACGTTCTTAACAAAAATATGACTATAAATATGAGATAGTGGGAAATAGAGGGGGGAATAGCTGCTCTATTAACAACTCAATGATCTGGAAAAATTATATAAAGGAGTAACTGGAGGCAGAGGGACTGGATATCTAGTTAAATGTGAAGTTAAATGTGAAGTAAAAATCAGATTCCCTTTGAACATTTCAGAGCTGTGACACCATTGGGAGAGGTTGGATCCCAGGCAAAATAGGAAAATTTGAGCTTTGTACACAGTAGATAACGTATTTTGTTATTTTTTGTAAAAGGAACAGATGATGTCCTTTATTTTGAGTTACAGCATTCATTTAGAAAATATCTATAGAGTATTTAATACATGCCAAATACCATGCTTAGGTGGCACTAGTGGTAAAGAACTAGTCTGCCAATGCAGGAGATGTGGATTTGATCCCTGGGTAGGGAAGATCCCCTGGAGAAGGGCATGGCAACCCCCTCCAGTATTCTTGTCTGGAAAATCCCATGGACAGAGGAGCCTGACGAGCTATGGTCCATAGCCTCACAAAGAGCCAGACACGACTGAAGCGACTTAGCATACATGCATACAGGTCAGTGGTACATAGCCTCATCTTTGGACCCCAGAGCACTCTGACTGTGGTTCAGGAGAGATCTGCTTTATACTCAGTCTGAGTTATTGAGTTCAGAGTTATCCTGAGTAACCAGAGTATTACACCTCCTTTCTTGTCCTTCCTCATTATATTCTAGAGGTTTGGTTTGCCTCGCTCCCTATTTTTGGCTATTTGAATAAGAGCATTACAGTCAAGATGTCCTGTTTGATTATTTCGTTTAGATTCTTCAAATTTTAGTAATTAAAACATTTTAGGGATTCCCTGGTGGTCCAATGGTTAAGACTCTATGCTTCAACTGCAGACGACATGGGATCAATGCCTGGTTTGGGAACTAAGATCCCACATGCCACACGGCCAAAAAAGTAAATAAATTGTTAAAAAAAAAAAAAAAAAGGTTCCTTATAAAAAATTCTAAAGTAGATTTTATGTGTAGGTTGTAGCACTATTCTAAAGAGGCTACCATTTTCATGGTTGTATTTGTGTAACCAAGGCATTTATAAGTCAGTGTTTGTTTAGTTCATGTTCAGGTCTTATCATTAAGACTGATTGATTTTGGGTTTGGGGTAGTGGTTTAGTCATAAGTCATGTTTGATTCTTTTGACCCAATGGACCGTAGCCTGTCAGATTCTTCCATGGGATTTTCCAGGCAAGAATACTGGAGTGGGTTGCCATTTCCTTGGAGTGGGTTGCCATTTCCTTCTCTAGGGGATCTTCCTGACCCAGGGGATCAAACCCTAGTCTCCTGCATTGCAGGCGGATCCTTTACTGACTGAGCTACCAGAGACTGCACCCCAAAACAAGCCTTGTTGGCTTAATGTCCCACTATAGATTTAAGCTGTCTTAATTAATGGATTCAGCTTGCAAATGTCAGAATTATTTGAAAAAATTAGGCCACCTTATTTGGATAAGTGAATAGCCGTAAAGTATTGTGAGTTTTCGTGTGTGCCTTCAACTTACCTTTTCTATCCTTAAACGTTGTCTTTTGAGAATTTTATTGCCAGTTTTTATTTTGTTTTGTTTAGTCCTCTGGACATTTTCCTTTGGAAATCCAGTGTTTTGCTTATTGGTCTAGAGAGTATGATAACTAAAGTGACTTTTTGTCCACAAATGCCTAAGACTGGTTACTATTATGAAAGGCTGATTACTATTTCAGAGAAAATAACAGAACACATTCCACTTTCCATTTCTTTCACAGTTCAAACTGAAGATAATCCACGTGTGGCTCAAGTGTCAATAACAAAGTGTAGCGCTGAGATGAATGGCTACTGTTTGCACGGACAGTGCATCTACCTGGTAGACATGAGTGAAAATTACTGCAGGTAATGTGCCAAACACAAAAAACAAGTTTTTAAAAACCCACATTGTCTCTCTTTTTTATCTTCTTACTAATTACTCTATTATTTCCATGGCCTGCAGTTTTTAGTGCTATTAGCATGCAATTTATATTTACTATTAGAAACTTAATACTGAGTTTTTCTTTTAAGTTGTGCTGTGTGTCACTTCAGTTGTGTCTGACTCTTTGCAGCCCTATGGACTGTAGCCCTCTGCCCTCCCAGGCTCCTCTGTCCATGGGATTCTCCAGGCAAGAATACCGGAGTGGGTAGCCATTCCCTTCTCCAGGGGATCTTCCTGACCCAGGGATCCAACCTGGCTCTCTTATGCCTCCTGCATTGGCAGACAGGTTCTTCACTACTAGTGCCACCTTCTTTTAAGTTGGGGAACAAATAGCAGAAGAAATGGTAGTGATCAGATTATACAGATACTTCAGAGGTGTCGAATGGGGAGGGCCTCAGATATCTTCCTCTCACACTTATCACAATAGCAGGTCACCTTTTAATCTTTTCACTGGACTTATATGTCAGCTATTGTTACAAGCATTGACTCCACTGATTTAGACACAAAGCACCGCAAAACCACACAACTTACAAAACACCATTGTCAGCCACTTTGGCAGCTGAATCAGACTATCATTTTAATACAACAGTTACGATTTGAGAGCTTCATGGGGCTCTTTTATCAAGGTTGGGCCAGCTTTCAGGTCAGTCTTTGAAGTCATTTTTACAACTTTTGGCAGACCTTGTTGATATCTGCATTATAGTGTGAGATGACCTCTTGTGAAACTAATTCAGAACCAAGATTTCTTTTTAAAATAATTGATCTTTCTCTTCCATTGTCCTTTAGGTGTGAAGTAGGTTACACTGGTGTCCGGTGTGAGCATTTCTTTTTAACCGTCCAAAAACCTCTGAGCAAAGAATATGTGGCTTTGACCGTGATTCTTGTTATCTTGTTCCTTGTCATAGTTGCTGGTTCCATATACTACTTCTGCAGATGGTAAGCCAGTGTTTTTGTTTTTTAACACTCTGCTTTTGTAAATTACCTTTATACAAGACACACAAACTGGGTAAAAACATGGCAAAGTATTATTTAGTGGGAAAAGACAGACTCTGCACTAAAGATATTTTTAAGGAAATTTCAGCAGCAGAGCATCTGGACTTGACTCTATTTTGGGCTCTGTTATTTATTACCTCTGTGACCTTATACAACTTAAACTAAGAGTATCAGTTCCTTCCTTTATAAAATACAAATAGAAATCCTTATTCTACATTAATGACAGGAGTACTATCAGTATTGAGTATAACACATGCAAAAGAAAATCATAAAGAATCATGCCAGTGTTAAATTTAGCCACTTGTATTTAATTTATTAGATCAAAGTTTATATTTCATAAAATATATTTTATAAATTAATAAACCTAGAGGCTTAGGATCTTAAAATTTAAGGCAGACTAGTAAAAACGAGTGTCCGGATAATTGTTAAGAGCTTACTTTTAAAAATTGGTTCGTCAACTAATAAAAATAAATGAAAAAAAATAATAAATAAAATAAAAATTGGTTCGTGCCAATCCCTTAAAATTCCATCTTCAACACTCTATATTCGTGTACTGTGCTGTACTGATACATACTGATAACTGAATGGGCATTGAAACTTTTGACAGTATATCAGATTGTTTTTTAAGGTTAGGATCAGGAATAGTATGACTTAAATAGTGTGTGTGCTCAGTCATATCCAACTGTTTGCGACCCCATAGACTGTAGCTTGCCAGGCTCCTCTGTCCATGGACTTTTCCACGCAAGAATACTGGAGTGGGTTGTCATTTCCCACTGCAAGGGAACATCCTGATCCAGGAATCAAAACTGAGTCTCTTGCATCTCCTGCATTGGCAGGCTGGCTCTTTACCACCATGCCACCCAGAAAGCCCTACTGAATAGTAGCTGCCTTTTACATGTCTCCATGAAATCCTTCTTATTTTGGAAGGGCTACAAATTTTTCAGTGTACATTTGAGTGAATTTTACTTTATTTTTGCTGAAAATAATGCACTTCTACTTTTGAAGCTCCAAAAATGTTACTTTTACAAGATTAAATTTATTTGGTCTTTGTTTACTTCTAAGTATTCATCAAATTATAATACTTTTTAATTAGTTACGATCACATAACTGAATATTATTACAAATGAAACACACCTGAAAGGTCTTTAACTACAATCCTTCCTTTTAGAAAGATGAGAGAGTGAGACCCAGAGAGGTGAATTGACATGCCCTGGCTTGTCTAGTTGACAAGTAGCCAGATCAAGGCTAAACAAAGGTTTTCCTAATTGTGTTTTTCAACTAAGTAAAAACATTATGCAGTTTCTTTAAGTCTACATGATTCATCTTCAAAATGGGTAGAAAACGAACTCAAAATATTAGGTAGATAGCTTTAATGAATGAGTGAATGAAGATTCTGAACCACTAGATTTATGAATCCTAGCTAGGAGAACTTGCCAGGTTATGCAATCCATTTGTATTTTACTTTTTTCATCTGTAAAATGAGGATGATAATGCTAAGTGTAAAGATAAAATAAATAATGAATATATAGCACTTGAAACATTGTCAGTCACGTAGTGGTTGCCTGATACATATTAGTTATTTTTATTTTTATTGGTGATAACATTACATCACTGTGATAGGTAGAATATAATAGCAATATTCAAAGTATTTGTACCTTTTTTCTTATTTGTAATAAGGAAAGAAGGAAGGAAAAGGAAAGGGAAGACAGAGAAAAAGAAAAAAATGCTAACAGTCCAGGATTAAATGTGGTCACATGCTCTCCTGGAATTTTACAATTTTCATGACCATCTGAGAGCCTCTGAGAAGTTCTTTAACTGCATTTCACCATTTCCTCCCCAAATTATTTGTTGAGGGAAACTACTCCTTGCTCCCTCCCTTTTTCTCACCTTCAACCTAAACCTGGTTACCTGTGTCATTTTGGAAGCACCATGCTGAAATACCTTTAGAGTCCAAATATTTGTTTCTTTTGTTAGCATACTTTGTTCTTATTACTGTTAACTACAGTGCTAATGATTTCATTTCTGAATGTTTCTAGGTACAGAAATCGAAAAAGTAAAGAACCAAAGAAGGAATATGAAAGAGTGACGTCAGGGGATCCGGCATTGCCGCAAGTCTGAATGGTGCCGTTAAGCTTATGGGCAGGATGCACTGCATGGCTGGCTATGTTAATATTCCTATTTTATTAATAATATTTATGTGGGGTCATATGTTAAGTCAACAATGATGTATTTTTTAATATACTAAGAAAAGTTTTTATTTTTGTTTTATTTTTAAGAGACTGCTAATGTATAATGTACACAAAATATTTAATATAAAAGGAAAGTGGATATTTTTGTAAGAAATCCTTTTCTGGGCTAAATGCTTTACTGAAAACTTTTTGCCTGGTGTACAGTGCATAGGAGTGAGCAATGCCCAGTTCATTGTTTAGAAAGTGTCAACACGTGACAGATTTCTATAAGCCTAGAATATGGTCAAACCAATTTAATATATTTTTCTACTCCTCGAATCAATAATAATTGGTTTGACTGTATCAGAGTTTGGTGTTTGAGCTGGCATCACTGTGCCATGTATTGAAACAGTAATTCTATGGGAATTGGGGAGAAGCAAATATAGATCTTGGGCTAAACACTACACCCTCTGCTCCCTCCGCTCACACATCCTCGCTGTTTACTGCCTGGAAGGAATGTGCACAGTTCTCTATGTCCATTCACAACTCCTATGGAGAAGAGTCATCCGTCTAATACAGGGGTCCCCAACTCCCGGCCCCAGACTGCTCCCAGTCCACAGCTGGTTAGAGATGGGCCACACATCGGGAGGTGAGTGGCAGGCAAGCAAGCAAAGCTTCGTCTGTATTTACAGCCTCTCCCCATCACTCACTTCTCCCTGGTGCATGGAAAAATTGTCCTCCACAAAACCAGTCCCTGGAGCCAGAAAGATTGGGGACTGCTGATCTAATAGATTTTCCCTAAGAAAATGAGTTGAGAAAACTTTTACCATCTTTTATGTAATTTTATGTATAGCTTCACAATGTTTTTTTTTTTTTTTTCAGTACAACATTTATGCTAGGTAACTGTTGCTCGTGAACTAATAAAAAAAATCCACACATGAAGCCAAAATATGTGCTTCTTTTTTAAAGAGTATTTATTTCTATATGAACTTTGCTAAAGAATTCTACAATTAAATCAGAGTCCAAAATTTGATGGACTAAGTGTTAAAGTATAATATAAGACAGTTATTCTATATACGGTCTAAAGAGATCTAAAAGCATATTTCTGTTTCCCAGTAATATAGATGAAGTCAAATGTGCAAATATGTTTTAAATCCTACACATCCTTAGTGACATCTACTGTATGTAAGGGAGGTCTGCTTATTTTGAGTGCTATTGATTGCTTCAAAAAATTTTATTGACGAAACAAGAAGGCATATGAAATCCATTTATTTTGTTACAAAAGGGTTTTGTATTGGTTTATCCTGAGTATTTCAATTCATATTACATAATTAATTGTAAGTGGTTTGGGATGTTAAATCTTTAGCCCCTGTAAAAGTATATTTTTATTTGTAATTTGATATTAAATAATAAAAAAGATAGGACACAGATCGCTTTTATGGGTGAAAATTAATTTTAAAAATGTCTTAATGAAGATAATGCTGAGCAAACATTAAAAAGCCATTGCTATTAGCTCATGTTTCTTACAATGAAAAAAATTTGGCTCATATTTAGTCTATCTTCCTTATTTTACAAATTTCTCACTATATATATATTTCTAGAAAGATCTATCTTTATCTATTGTATTGAGACTAAATGCAAACCAATGCATAAATACCTAGATTGTGGCTTCCCACCAAGACCACACAGTAACCCAGTAGACATACTCTATAACCAAAGAGGTTCTAAGATTGAATTTGTAACCTCACAATCAAGATTTGTATAATATATTAAGTATTTAAAATACAATCAAATGCCACTGTTCTTTTGGACATTCTCTGTTCTTATCTCTCTGCCAAAGTCAAAGCAAGGAGACAGATGGTGCATTGGGAGGACAGATTTTTATTTCTGAGACCTGAGAAGAGGATTAGTTAAATTCAACTGCTCTGAGGTGTCAGATCAATTTGTATGTACCAAATACATGATACTAGCTTCTAATTTCAGTAATTGAATTCAGTAATGCAGTTTTTAAAAACTCATGTCTGATCCATTTTGCCATTTTTGCTGCAGCAGTCAGCATGTAGACTTTTGGGAAAAAATGTGTTTAACTTGCTGCCCAATACTTTCTGATTTCTTTCTACTCTTATTCATATGGGAAAACAGGGAGTCACAGCTTTTATATAAACAGTGTTGCTTGAGTAAAATTTAATGTTTTGACTGAAGAATAATTTTATCTAAAACATGCCTGTTATTCAAGTTGGATGAGGTTAAATGTAAGAAAGTGAATTTCTCTCTGCTCTTTTTGCACTCTGTAATTGCACTTTTTAAGTTTGAAGAGCCATTTTGGTATACAGTTTATATTAAAGATGCTATAGAACATAAAGTTGTATCACATGCAGTTTAAAGTAACTTATTTGACAATGAATTATATCAGAGTACTGAATTGTATCAATTTGTTTGTGTTCAGTATCAGCTTTGATAATTGTGTACCTTAAGATATTGAAGGAGACTATAGATACTTCACAATATTATTAATTTTTATTTATTGTTTGTTGGAAACTGGAAAAAACAAAATTGAAAAATAAAAATGCATGAAACACCTTGCATTGAAAATGTCACTGATTGAGTTAGTCTCTTTTGTTTTTTCCATACTACATTAAAGGGCTTAAAAGCAGTGACAGGACTGTAATGTGTTTAAAGACATTGGTTTTAGTTTGGGAAAGCACTTTATAAATTTATCATAGATGATGGCCTACGATAGTGAAGAATTTCTTTGAAATGTAAGGAATTATATTAGTTATAAAATTCTAGATGTTAGTATATTTGAAAAGAATATTTTTAGATAGTAGTTATTGTATAGCATAGGCAGCTCAGCTCACTGCTCTGTGATGAGCTAGATGGGTGGGATGGGGAGGTGGCAGGAAGGTCCAAGAGAGAGGGCATATATGTACACACATGACTGTACATACATATAGACACATATATGTACACATGACTGCACATATGTGTGTACACATATATGAACACATATGACTGTGTACACAGTGTACGTTGACTTCGTTGTGCAGCAGAAACTAACACAAAATTGTGAAACAACTATAGCCCAATAAAAATTTTTAAGAAGAATACATATCCTACTGAGAAATAACTTTTGAAAGGACGCGTCAGACAGAAGCATGTCCCATGAATCCCTCAACATCTGCCAACCAAAGTTTGGGTTCTCCCAGGCCTTC
The DNA here is from genome assembly GCF_963930625.1 of Muntiacus reevesi. Taxonomy (NCBI): domain Eukaryota; kingdom Metazoa; phylum Chordata; class Mammalia; order Artiodactyla; family Cervidae; genus Muntiacus; species Muntiacus reevesi. The sequence continues at coordinate 26,503,964 of NC_089270.1, read as the reverse complement.
CCAGTGGCTCAGTGGTAAAGAACCAGCCTGCTAATGCAGGAGATGCAGGAGAGACAGATTCAGTCCCTAGGTCGGGAAGATCCCCTGGAGTAGGGGGTCCCATTCCGGTATTTTTGCCTGGAGGATTCCATGGACAGAGGAGTCTGGTGGGCTACAGACCCCAAGGTTGCAGAGAGTAGGACATGATCAAGCGCACACACCGCCGCACAGTGGGAAACACTGATCCTCTGAACCTCTGTCACAGTAACCCCTTCTGAAGTATATGCTTCAGCAATCTATAGAAGGCTTTGTCTTTTATTAGCTCCTTGGACCACTTCATGAGTCTCTGGATAGGGCGGGAGGCATAGTTCTGACCATTTTACAAGGGGATAAACCAAGCTGTCCACGGTCACAGTTGGTAGTAAAGGACGAAGCTGGGGTGAGAAACAAGGCCTCTGGTCCCCAGTTACACTGCAGCTCTGGCCACGGTGGCGCTAGTGTTAAAGAACCTGCCTCCCAATGCAGGAGACTAAGAGACTCGGGTTCGATCCCTGGATCAGGAAGGTCCCCTGGAGAAAGAAATGGCAACCCACTCCAGTATTCTTGCCTGGAAAATCCCAAGGACAGAGGAGCCTGGCGGGCTACAGTCCATAGGGTCACAAAGAGTCAGACATGACTACAGTGACTTAGCACCTGGTTCATGCCAGGGGCAGCAGAACAGACCATCACATGGAGTGAGTGTGAGATTTAATTTGGAATTTTGTGGGGGAGAGACAGAAATCCCTATAAGATGAAATTCTTGAGATCTCACAGAACCATCAGACTGATTCTATTCAAAGTCTGAGAACCCACAGGGTTAAGTAAGGAAAAGAACTCCTTGAAACACGTCTCCCATTCAGCTTCCAAGGTGCCCTACTCATCTGATTGTCAACCTGTTTTCAGTCTCATCCTTGATCTTCCCTAATACCTTCTGTCCTCCACCACTGATTTGTAAATGCTGGAGTCCGCCTGACCTCTTAATTTTGGAACTTTTTCTCTATATGCATATGCGCTAAGTCGCTTCAGTCCTGTCTGACTCTTTGCGACCCTATGGACAGAAGCCTACCAGTCTCCTCTCTCTATGAGATTCTCCAGGCAAGAATCCTGGAGTGGGTTGCCACGCCCTCCTCGAGTTTTCTCTGTGTATACAACCCCTACTTTATTCCACACAGCCCTGTGCCTTTAACTGCCATTTGTAACTGACTATTCCTTGACTAGATATTTTCCCTGATTTCTGAACTTCATTACACAACTGCCTATCCACTTGGATATCTACTGGACATTAAAAGGTAACATGTTCAATGACCGACAGTCCCTTATTTTTTCTTCTACCATGTTCCTATTTAATGAAATTCAACTCCATCCTTTTTGTACCTCAGGCCAAAACCCTGGTGTCTTTTCTGGAAAGTGCTGAAGGGTCACGTTCAAGTAGTTTCAGAGAGGATTACCCTCAAATTTGTACAACAATGGAAAAACTGCAGAACTGACCATTTTGAAGGCATTATGCAGAAGGAAAAATCTCCCAGAAGACTAGACTTTGATAGAATATCACATTTTTTTAAAAATAGGAAACTGTAGGCAATGTATTTGAATTTGATCAGTTCTAGAACATATTTCTCCTCAAATGGCTACAAGACGTTGTTTTGTTCATTAGGGCCCAACATGAATTCATTAAGAAGGAGACACAAAATACGAATCCTTTAAAAATATCCTGTCTGGCCAACTAATGGTAAATACCCAACATACAAAGCCAAACAAAGGAAGGACATTCCGTTTATTTAAATTCAGAGAACTATTTAGGAAAAGTCTTCCAAAATTTTCATATGAGCCTGCAGAGCCTTGTGCCTATGAAGAAAGTAGGCACAGCCAAGTAATTTAGTGCCGGTGTTAATAGGTCTTCCCTGGTGGCTCAGTTAGTAAAGAGTCAACCTGCAATGCAGGAGACGTAGGTTCAATTCCTGAGTCAGGAAGTTATTAATAGATCCAACATATGCTAAATGGAGGCCATGTGACAGGATGATACAAAGCTTTGGATAAGGGCATGGTTGTATTCATTGGAAATATAAGAAATATGAATAAATTATGAGTTCCCCCAGTAGCTCAGTGGTAAAGAACCTACCTGCAATGCAGGAGCCACAGAAGATGCAGGTTAGATCCCTGGGTCCAGAAGACCCCCTGGAGAAGGGTATGGCAACCCACTCCGGATTTTCCACTCTTGCCTGGAAAATCCCATGGACAGAGGAACCTGGCAGGCCAGAGTCCATGGGGTCGCAAAGAATCAGAAACAACTGCAGTGACTCAACAGGCACGCATATAAAAATATCAGTAGAAAGGTGACTTTTCCAGCCCATCTGTCAGAAAGGAGCAATGGTTTTCTGCTTAGTCTTTTTCTCTGGATAGCAGGATTGATACTGGGGAAATATGTCATATACTTGACTCTCAATGTGTCATCAGGGATAATTCGTGTTCTGGAAAAATAATAAAAATTAATACTTTATGAATCAATGAATTAATTAATTAAAAGTATTAATTTTTAGCATCTAGTAATATATAAGGACTATAGAGTATTCAAAAGAAGTATTAAACGTACTTTAGATTTTAAGAAACTTAGATGAGGAATTTGAAGTTATCATGACATATAAAGAACAATGCAAGGCTTTAGTGTTACAGTTCTTTGGCTTTTAGGGAAAAAAAAAACTGAAATTGACTCTGGCTTAATCAAGAATAAATTTTTGGGAAGGGTATATGGGGTTTGATAGAATTAAAATAAAAGCCAAAGAATCAAGGAAGTTCTAGTACTTTAGTTAGCAGTGTACTGCTTCTAGGAGGTGTGAATTCCAACTGTTTTTGTTCTTGGGTACAAGTGGTCAAGGGAAGCAGCATCTGATTACTTAGCTGGGATCATGACCTCACCTCTTGCCCTGGCCACTAGTACATTTTGTTGAAAAGCCATAGAGTTTGTACCTAATGGGAGAATCTTTTCCCTGCAGAGGAAAATCAGGGAGCTATTACTAGAGGAAGAATAAGCAATTCTGAACAGGCAAGCAACAGAAGTCCACCATAGACACTAAATAGTATTATATCAAACAATTTAGAGAAAGGTCATGTCAATGGGGAAGCTTTAACTGGACTTGGAAGATTGACAGGACTTTGATAAGCAAAGGAGGGACTATAGGACATTTCAACTGGAAGAACAATCAAGAAAATCATAGCATGTTAAAGGTATGTAAGGGAAACCACCCTGACAATAGTGTCAGATATCTATTTGGGAATAAGTTAGAATTTAGTCTGAAGGATCTTCTAAATCATACTGAGAAGATAAACTTCACATTAATAATAAGTAGTCATTTAAAGTTCTTGGTCAGGGGACACACACCGTTGAAATGGTGTGATACGCCGAATAATACCCACCACCACACCCCGTGCCCCAAAGATGCCTTTGTCCTAATTCCTGGAGCCTGTGAACGTGGTCCCTTACATGACAAAAGGGCCACTGCAGATATGATTACGTTTACAGACCTTAATTTGGGGAGATGATTCTGATGAACCCAGTGGACTCAGTCTAATCACATGAGCCTTTAAAAGCAAGGAGCTGTCCCCAGCTGTGGTCAGAGAGCTGTAGTCTGAGAAGGACTTGACCCAAAGTTGAAGACTTTGAGACAAAGAAAGTTATCATAAACCAAGAAATGCAGGTGGCCTATAGGGAGGCTTAAGAAGGCAAGAAAATGGATTCTCCCAGAGAGCCTTCGGAAGAGAATGTAGCCTCACCAACACCTTAATATTTACCCAATGCCAACACCTTGCTTTTAGCCCAAGGAACCTACACTGTGCTTCTGATCGATAGGACTGTAGGACAATGAGATCTATCGGCTTAAGCCATTGAATTTGTGGCAGTGTGTTACAGCAGTAATATACATTGAATATGATTAGTGTTTTGAGAAAATTTAAGGGTTCTTATTTAAGAGGACTGATGGAGAAAATCAGTCTGATTGATCGGAAAAAGAAGACAGAATACCTAGCTAGATGAGTGTTGTAATCACCTAGATATAAATTGAAGAAAGCTACAACCATGGTTATCTGACATAACAGAGAGCAGGAGGAAAATTTCAGACACATCACAGAGAGAAAACCAGAAGTGATTAGTGACTGGATATGCGAAATAAGAGAAAGTGAAGTTAGAAAGAATTCAGCTTTGGAGAAAAGAAGTTAATTTAGTATAAATATGTTGAATGCAAGATAACAACAGGATATACTTATAGAAACAGCATGTTCAAGGTCTTTGACAATGCCTCAAAATTATATATACTATTTTACAATTTAAAGAATACTTTCACATCTATTAACTCTTTGTTTAAATGCTTTCTCTGGCACTGAAGGAGGAGATTAATAATCATTACTTACAAGGGAATATAGTTTCTGGAAAGCTTGTGGTTTTCTCTGAGTCACAAAACAAGTAAAGTCACAGAACTTATATGTTATTTCAGGTCTCCTGATCCCCAAATTTCCATCTACTTAGAGCTGCCTCCCTAAAGTGGAACTTGGGTGTGTGGTGTGAGTTAAAGATGTGATGGTGGGAACTCCCATCACAGAGACTATAGCTGGTGTCAGAGAAACATTTCAAGTTCAATACTTCAAAGAGTGAGGGTAGAGGAAAAATGCCAAGAAAACCAATGATTGACACAGAGGAAATATCTTCCTCAAAGAAATTGTCAAAAAAAAAAAAAAGAAGAGCCAGTGAAGGTAAAAGGAGTGGTTAAATGTTTCATTCATTCATTCAAAAATTGCTTATTGAAGGCTTAGTATATGTCTCACAGTTCTACATCTCAACAGTGAGGGGTGACCAAGACAGATTATGACTGGAATTTGCATTTCTAGTGGGAAAAGAAGAAGATAAATAAATATTAATAACAATAATAGTATCAACCATTTATATAGGGCTTATCATTTACTGGAAAGCTTTTAAAAAGTAATAACTCATTAAATCCTTATAACAAGTCTATAAGGTATGTAACTACTTTTATAAGATTCATTTCTCAGATGAAGGAAATGAGGCAGAATAACTTACCCAAGATCCTGTGGATAGTGATAAAAGAAGTTAGTAATACATAATACACTTCAGTGTCAGGGCTGCTTTAGCTAGGGTAGCCACATGTATGCATGCTAGGGTGGCCACGGAGGCATCTATTTAGAAGTAATATATGAGCACAGATGTGTGGGGGTGGGGAGCAAACAGAGCTACAAACTTGTGGATTCGAAAGTATTCTGGATCTGGGTCAGAAAATACAAGGACTCCAATATTCAAAAGACGGTCAGATCAGCATGGCTAGAGCATGCTCCGTGGACAGCAGCAAGACAGAAGTCAGAGAAGTAGGTGAGGGCAGGAAATTTGGGAAGTATAGGCTTTGGATAAGGTGTTCACCTTTTGTTAAAAAGGAAATGAGCCATTAAAGAGTTGGGTATAGGGTGGTGATAAAATTTGAATTTCATAATGTCGTATGCAGCTGCATGGATGAACCTAGAGATTATCATATTAAGCTAAATAAATCAGAAAGAGAAAGACAAATATCATATGATATCACTTACATGTGGAATTTAAAGTATGGCACAAATGAACTTATCTATGAAACAGACCCAGAGACACAGAGAACAGATTTGCGCTTGCCAAGGGATATGGAGGATAAAAGAGCGTTGTACTGGGAGCTTAGAACTGGCAGATGGAAACTATTGTATATAGAAAGGATAAACAAGGTCCTACAATTTAGCACAGGGAACTATATTCAACATCCTGTAATAATCCATAATGAAAAACAAAATGAAAAGAATATATATAATTTTTATATATATTTGATTTATAATGTCATGGTTATTGTCTGCTACACAGCAAAGCAATTCAGATACACCTATACATATATCTATGTATACATATAAATACAGAAAGTAATTCAGATATACCTATATATATATATAGTTATATAGAATCAATACTCAAAGAAAGCTTAAGGTCATGGAGGAGGTTAGCATTACTGGTTAAAGTGGAAGTTGGGACTCACCAATGACTTTCAGTTCTCCAGTCCTCTCTGGCATTTATACCACAGGTAACTGAGAGTTGGCTCTCATCCCGGGTTTCAGGAAAAGGACCAATGCCTGTGAGTCACATGCTTACACAAGACGAAGTCTAGGTTACAGTGGGAGAATCTGGCTGGGTAAATATAAATAATACCCTTATCACTGGGTAGGGCTTCTTTATAAAATCATGGGCTGGACCACAGAACAGAAAGTTGAACTGGAGAATATACACAGCAGCTATATTGAGAATTGATTCCCTCAGTGTATGTGATAGCTCCTGACCTGCTGGTCATGTCACATAATTTAGAAATCAGGAGTAGGAGGTTTCCGGTTAGTTACAGTGGTCTTCTCAGGGGTAACTATTTGCTCTCCTTGACAAGACGAGACTGGGAATCCTAATGAGGACTGGTGGTTGAAGTAAAGTGCCATATTGCAGCATTGCTTCTGCCTTTTTAATTTTGTGCTTCAGAATCTCCCACAGTTCACAGTCTCCATTGTACTATTCCATAGCATGGGGCCCGATATTCAGTAGTTTGTATGCCTAGTATATACCTGTTTTCCAGCTCTTTATTGTTCTGTGGTGCTTGGTAGAAAAGTTCAATATTTATTACTAATATGATAATATAACTAATGATTCCTCACTGGGATCAATCTAGATTGAGGAAAATTCCCAAACAAAATGATACAGACATTGTGCCTACCTCACACACACACACACACACACTCACACACACACACACACAAACTCACACACTCACTTACACACTCAGACACACACTCACTCACACACACATACACACATTAAATAAACAGATAGTCTTTAGCAATATGCATATAAAACTACAGATAATACATCCAGAGTTGAATGACAAAGAAAATATTTATTAAAAACCACAAAAATGATTTCTGAATTCTAGCCTATACTATCTAAAATTTAGGTCCTAAAAACACTTGCAAGAAACTAATTTTGGAAATCGAATCACAAGAGAATTAAATTCCTTTGAAAGTCCTTGATAATGACAACAGACAAATTTAGCATATAATAAAAGAAGTGTGCCTTGTACACAGATTTTAATAAATCTTTTTTTCTTACCAGAATGGGCAATCTCAGGCTTGATACTCTCATTAGTCAACAAATCCAGTAGGCTATGCCGGTATAGCAGACATCTGTTTGCTACAATGGTAGCAGAATTTCCTGGTGTTGGGTCACAACCCAGCCCCCATTCAAGGAGGCAAGGAGAAACCAAATTAACAGGCAGCACCCTCCAGATTGGTAGTTGGCAGAATGGATAAGCAAGGGAGCTTATCTACAAGGTCTTGGGTGATGGTGAGATGGCTAAATTGCCAACACCACCCACCAGATTCTTGAAACTTTATATTAAGCCCTTAATGGTGTATTAAAAAGCAGAGACATTACTTTGCCATCCAAGGTCCGTCTAGTCAAAGATTAATGCTTTTGAACTGTGGTGTTGGAGAAGATTCGAGAGTCCCTTGGGCAGCAAGGAGATCAAACCAGTCAACCTTAAAGGAAATCAATCCTGAATATTCATTGGAAGGACTGATGCTGAAGCTGAAGCTCTAAGACATTGGGCAACTGATTCAAAGAGCCTACTCATTGGAAAAGACCCTGATGCTAGGAAAAATTTAAGGCAGGAGGAGGAGGGGACAATAGAGGATGAGATGGTTGGATGGCATCACTGACTCAATGGACATGAATTTGAGCAAGCTCCAGGAAATGGTGAAGGATAGGGAGGCCTGGAGTGCTGCAGTCCATGGGTCACAAAGAGTCAGACATGACTGAGCAACTGAACAGCAATCAAATGTAGTTCAGCCACATATACCTTCCAGATGGTGTCAGTAACACACTGTTTTCTCAAGGCTGCATCCTTGAAAATGGCTCCCACTGTGGGAATGGCCAGCAGGACACTCATTCCCAGGTGAGGGGAGGGGCTGAGGGACCTCCAGTTGCCCTGGTCCAGCTCTAGTATCCACCAGTGTTCATATCCTTTAGATGAGCTCCTCCAAAACCTGGATGTATATTCCATTAAAAGAAGAGTTTAGGGGTCATGCTGTAAATGTCACTCATCAGTTTCAGCAGCACAATTTTGTGTCATCGGAAAGAAGTTATAGTACGTTTAAGTGTGCATGAAAAGAATAGAAACTGTATTAAAATGTATGCATATGTATGTCTCACTTAAAATATGTAACCTACACTTGCTGCAAATTGTTTTTTGTAGCTTTTAATTACAAAATAATATGTTTGTGTTTAACAAAATTTTAAAGTGTTATTTAAGTAAAAATAGGTTTAAAGTTACTCTATTTTCCTATTTCTTAAATTGCCACATCTTGGTTTATAGTTTTACAGTCTTTTGTGTGAATGGGATTGGGTACATGTGCACAGCAATGGAGTAATTCTGTGTGTAATATTTCGCCTCTTGTTTTTAATATTTAACAATGGCAATTTTACATGTGACTAAGCATTCTTGCCAGGAAAATCCCAGGGACAGAGGAGCCTGGTGGACAATGGTCTATGGTGTTGCAAAGACTTGGACCTGACTGAGTGACTCAGCACTCATGCAAATATTATTGGCTAGTATTTTAATGACTGCATAATCTCAAAGCAAAGCTGCACTACTGAATGTGTAAATTGTTTCTATTTTTCCAAATTTGTACAAATTTAGATGAATATCCCTATACCATGTGCCTCGCCCTGATTATTTTCTAGAATAAACACCCCAAAGTAAAATTATTTGAACAAAGTCAAGGGCCAAATAGTCAAAGCTATGGTTTTTCTAGTAGTCATGTATGGATGTGAGAGTTGGACCATAAGGAAAGCTGAGCATCGAAGAATTGATGCTTTTGAACTGTGATGTTGGAGAAGACTCTTGAGAGTCCCTTGAACAGCAAGATCAAGCCTGTCAATCCTGAAGGAAATCGGTCTTCAATATTCATTGGAAGGACTGATGCTGAAGCTCCAATAATTTTGCCACCTGATGTGAAGAGCTGGTTCATTAGAAAATAGCCTGATGCTGAGAAAGATTGAAGGCAGGAGGAGAATGGTACAACAGAGATGAGATGGTTGGACAGCATCACCGACACTGTGGACATGAGTTGGAGTAAGCTTTGGGAGTTGGTGATGGACAGGAAAGCCCAGCGTGCTGCAGTCCATGGGGTTGCAAAATGTCAGACACGACTGAGTGACTGAATTAAACTGAGCTTCAGTGTATATTAGTATAAGGGGTTCCCAGGTGGCACGGTGATAAAGAATCTGCCTGCCAATACAGGAGACGAAAGAGACACAGGTTCGACCCCTGGGTTGTGAAGATTCCCTGGAGTAGGAAACGGTAACCCACTCTGGTTTTTTGCCTGGAAAATTCCATGGACCGAGGAGCCTGGTGGGCTACAATTCATGGGGTCTCAAAGAGTCAGACAAGACTGAACATGCTCGCCAGAAGGATATATAAAATTTTGCTTTTGATACAATTTGCAGCAATTATTTTTTAAATTCTAGAATGATGAAAAATACATTGTAACACCAATCAATTTAATATTATTTTAATACCTCTAATTTGCCATTACATTGGCAAATTATTCAATCAAGAGTTAACCTATGAACATTTCATCCTATTCCTTCCTTCTCTCTCTGCACAATTTGGGCCAAATTCCAGGTATCTAGAACTTTGCCTCTAAATATATTAGTGTTTATTTCCTGAAAATAAGGATATCTTCTTACATAACCAGAGTCAGGTTATCAAAATCAGAAAAATTTAACCTTGATATACTATTGTCTAATATTCATTCCATATTCAAATTTTATCAACTCTCCTAGTGGTAATCTCATGCTAAACTCTCTTTTTGGTTCAGAATTCAATCAGGATCACATATTGCATTTAGGTGTCAGTTATCTTTAATTTCCTTTCATCTGGAACAGTTCCTTAGCATCTTGATCTCCTAAACCATAATTGTTCTTCCCATTATTAATATCAACCCTTTAGATTAAGACAAAGGACTCCCTTTAAAAGACCAGAGTCATGGAGGAGGGAAAAGTCATGAATCCATTAGCATCCTTAACTATATTAGCATATATTCATGTATCATCTTAGCAGGAAAGTGTGCCCCACCAGGAGAGGGAGTTTATTGAGAGGATAGTGAAGGAAAACTGAAGAATGTGAAAGTTACTGATGATGATGATCATGGCTGAAAAGTTAGAGTGATCCTGTGAGGATTGAAGGCTTTGAAGACTGGAAGGAATAGTGACGATATACGGAGAAAGTGATATTACAGAGATGTGAAAGTGAAAGTCGCTCAGTCGTGTCTGATATGGAGGGCATCAATACATGGTTTTTGCCATTTTACCAATTTTCCCAAGGATAAGGAAATTCTGTAACTAATGCAATGGGGGTTATAAAATGAGTTAACTATAGCATTCTTTTCTCACCCTTTGACTTCTGATATCTAATCATACTTCTCAAAGAACAACAATATGAGCTGGGACTGATCATTCGTTTTTTTAAGTCAGTTCTCAAATATATTTTCTAAAAGGAGAGAATGCCTACTTGGTCAATTAAATCCATAAATATCTCATTAAACTGGTGAGAAAAATATAATTCAGCATAGTAAGCAATATCAGCATAACAACTAGTAAGACTTGTAGCAGTTTCATAGGTAGAAGTCCTAACTTTCTGAAATTAAATTCCTATCACCACAACTATGTTAAATAACTCTCATTTGCTCTTCCGTGCTCACCAGTGAAAGCTCCCTGGGAACACACATGTGGTCAGACTGTTGGGAGAATGCACTTCTTATTAGGAGGAACTTTTTATAGTGTTTGGGTCTGTGCTGGATGTTTTAAAGGAGAATATGAGAAAGCCAACTTGGGTGCTGTCAGAAAGCTTGAGTAATTCAATTAGGTATCCTAAACATTTTTATTTAACAGTCAGGAGGAAGTATGCAAGGCTAATTTTGCCATTAGTCAGAAAATGATAACCACTATGTTAGTGGAGGTAGAAGGGTATTTGAATATTTCATGATTGCATTGCATACTGTCTCTGTCGTCATATGATTGGAATGTGGTCTTACTTTTGTCGTGCTCCACCATAATCACGGTGTGGCCCTGTCTGACTCTTCTACATATTTGTTGGATGTAGTTTGTGTTCAGTGGAAGTCACCATGGCCTACCTGTGAGATGCCAGATGTCAAGGCGTTTTCGTTTTATTTCATTTTATTTATTTTATATTATTTTATTGTTACTCTTTTCTCAACTTATCTATTCCACATTCAATAAATATGTATGAGTGACAAGATGTGCCTGGCACTGTGTGAGGTACAAGATATGGATGGGGAAAAAAGACAAGAGGGTAGAACTTAGGTAACAATAAAGTGCTCAAGAGCGTGGCTTAAAGTCCCAGATTTAAATCCTGGCTTATCACTTATTGGGCTTCCCTGATGGCTCAGACAATGAAGAATCTGACTGCAATGCAGGAGACCTGGAGTTTGATCCCTGTCTTGGGATGATCCCCTGGAGAAAGGCATGACTCTCTACTCCAGTATTCTTGCCTGGAGAATTCCATGGACTGAGGATCCTGGTGGGCTCCAGTCCACAGGCTCACAAAGAGTCGGACACAACTGAGTGAAACGCTTTCACTTTTTTCTTTCTCACTTCACGTCTCCTTGAGTAGTAGTAATAGTGTTAGTCCCTCAGTTGTGTCCGACTCTTTGTGATCCCACAGACTACAAGATCCCAGGCTCCTCAGTCCGTGGGATTGTCCAGGCAAGAATATTGGAGTGGATTGCCATTCCCTTCTCCAGAGGATCTTCTTGACCCAGGGATGGAACCCGGGGGTCCTGTATTGCAGGCAGATTTTTTCCCGTTTGATCTACAGGGAAGACCTGGAGTCTCCTTAAGTAAGTTATTCAATATCACTAATTCTCAGTTACTTCATCTGCAAGTAGGAATAAGAACATTAATAGCTCCCTAAGTTGTTATTGATATTAAATAAATGTTATCATCATCATCATTAAAGAAGACAGAAGTGCTACAGAAGAGGAACCAGAGGTGCTGTGACGGTCTGTACGAGAGCACTTCAACTCAGGGACAATTAGAGAAGTGCCCCAGGAGGAAATATTTAAATGGAGCTCTAATCATGCTTCATTTAAGTGGAAGGAGTGAGGAGGAGGGTATACCATCCAAATAGAAGAAGGAATCTAAACAAAGCCTAAGACAGGAAAGATGTGTCATGTTTGAAATCCTGGAAGAATGTCTGTGTAGTCGGTTTAGTCCAGAGGAGGTGGGTGGTGGGAGATAACATTCATGAGCGGGCAGTTAGGAAGGTCTTAATGCCATATTAAAGATTTGAGATTGTCCCAAGAGCAGCAAAGCACCACCAACCACAGTGCCATGCCTCACCAACAGCTTTTACAAGAGCTGCTGTTCACAGTTACAATAAGGAACTTGAATTTTAATCTCTCTTCCCCTCTTTGACCCTAGACATGTGCTAATGAAGGGCTTTGGGTTGTCAGCTCAGACAATGAACACAACCTTAACTTGTGTCCAGCTCTGAGAAAAACAAGTCATTCAAAAAGAAGAGGAGTATCAATGGACAAGTTAGCTTTTCCAAGTTTTTCCAAGATAGTAGAATATATGACACATGCTTTTTAAAAACCCCTTTATTCAAGTATGTTTAACATTGCATTTTATATTTTAGAGTCTAATATTCTACAGATTTTCTTTTTTCCTATGTCTGTAATTTTTTTTTTCAGTGCCTGTAACTCACTTAGATACCAAGTCATTTGGTACCATACTGGTATGGAATCACTTTGGTACAAACAAATAGTCTAAAATATAAAGTTGTTCTTTTTTTTTTTTTTTTGAATTATGTATTTACTTCTGTAAAAATTTACAGACATAGCTATTATTTATTTCTAGTACTCTTTGCTTTCTACACTTTAAAATTAGTATAATTATCTCCCCTAGCTTCTAGGATTGTGATGAGAAGTACATGGGATAACATATCCAGTGGATATTCAGCGTATGCTTGTTAATTTCCCTTCTACCAAAAGAAGGCCTGTTTTCAGCAGAAGCCAAGGATAGCCAGGAGGAGCTGACCCTTGAAGTCTGACTTTCAGTTTCCCCAGTTTAATTTGGGAAGTGTCACTGCCAAGATAACAGTGAGTTGCATTTGAAGCCATGATCTGTTAGAGGATGTGTAAAAGATTTGAACAAAGTCATCAGTGAATGCATTGCTGTCTTACATTCCTTTTATCGTCAAAATTACTTTTCCCAAAGATCTTTGCAGTCATGAGTCCATAATAGCTTGTCAGATTTTGTCCAGGTGGAGCTGAACTTTAAAAAAAGACCTAGCAAAATAAACTGCCCTAAGCTACCATCCATGTGACTCATTTGAACGGAAATGTGAAATTGTTTGAAGGCATAAGGAAAACTTTATATTAAGTGATCTAAATAAAATGAATTAAGTGTTGAGAGATGAGTCAGTTCTTTTCTCTCAAAGCACTAGCATTCCTGCTGATTTCAGTTAGAATCATTAATCTTTCTGTAACTATTCCACCTTTTCCTTCACCTTGTATTGACCTCTCTGTTCTTCTATGTTTAAATCACATAGGCTCTCTTAAAACTGTAAAAGCCACATCAGTTCAGTTCAGTTCAGTCGCTCAGTCATCTCCGACTCTTTGCGACCCCATGAATCGCAGCACGCCAGGCCTCCCTGTCCATCACCAACTCCCGGAGTCTACCCAAACCCATGCCTATCGAGTCGGTGATGCCATCCAGCCATCTCATCCTCTGTCATCCCCTTCTCCTCCTGCCCCCAATCCCTCCCAGCATCAGGGTCTTTTCCAATGAGTCAACTCTTTGCATGAGGAGGCCAAAGTATTGGAGTTTCAGCCTCAGTATCAGTCCTTCCAATGAATACCCAGCACTGATAAAGCCGCATACTAGTATTTAAATTTTGACATTAAAGTTGATAAATTTGCCTTTGATGGAAAGTATCTGAGTTTTTCAACAAACTTTCAATTCTGTAATACTTTCTTTTTCTGAATACATCAGAAGGATCCATTTATGTCAATGGTTCTGAGAAACTGATAATTCAAGAAAGTACCAAACTGTGTCATGGATTATACAGAAGAAGTATTTACAGACCAAAGTTGAATTCACACAATGTTTTGTTTTATCCATGTAAGATGTGCAAGGAGTAAATAGATTTCCTTCCCAGATGGAGGTTTGTATAGACGGTGACATCTGTGTTGAAATGATCACACAAGCTTGCACGCGATTCATGCCCAGGCTTTTTCCATCAAGAAAAAATGACTAAGAAGGACCACACCAGTTTACAGGCCAGGAATTCCAGGACAGTCTCCTTGCCTGCTCAGGCCCAACCTGGCACAGATTAAGGGATGGAAACCCTTTCTGATCATCCTCATTACCAGTCATGAGTGGGACAAATTAAACAGAGCAGTCCTTTAAACTGGATATTACTTTGCTATCACAGATGATTAGTGACAATAGCCAGGGACAAAAATGTATTTTCCCTGCAATTAGATATAATTTTTTGTTATTTCCTGACTCTGTGTTTCTCAACCCTGACTGTACTACAGGAGAATTTAAGAGATCTAAAAAACTTTTACTCTTCATTTATTTGGCTGTGCTGGGTCTTCATTGCTGTCCATGGGCTTCTCTTATTGCAGTGACTTCTCTTGTTTTGGAGTTCAGGCTCTAGGTCATATGGCATCAGCAGTTGTGGTGTAAGGGCTTCGTTGTCCCAAGGCATGTGGGATCTTCCCAGACCAGGGATCGAACCTATGTTCCCTGCATTGGCAGGCAGATTCTTAACCTCTGGACCACCAGGGAAGTCCCAAGAGACTTAAAAAAAAAATATCTATGCCTAGGTCTTACTCCAGAAATATCAATCAGAATGTCATGGTTTTAAGGCTTGATTCTTAGAAGCTGTTTATGTGCTGCTAATGCTTGCTTATGTGCAAGTATTATTAAAAATAATGTTCTCAACCAATGAAACCAGTCAGCATAGGACCTGTGGAGAGTCAGGCTTAATTGATCCAGGTTTTGCCTGAGAATTTCAAATGTGACTCTAATAAGCAGCCAGGACAAGATGATGATGTTATAAACTGCCTGTATTCTGTTTAGACGTGTAGAAATCCATGACAAGTCTTCTAATACAGTGATCCCAACATTGGTTCTTTTCAGAGACAATGGAGACATTAATAACTAGAATAATTTTTCACATTTATTTAGCATGCATTACATTTCAGAGTATTTTCCAAAGCATTCAGTTCAGTTCAGTTCAGTTCAGTCACTCAGTCGTGTCTGACTCTTTGTGATCCCATGAATCGCAGCACGCCAGGCTTCCCTGTCCATCACCAATTCCCGGAGTTTACTCAAACGCATGTCTATCAAGTCAGTGATGCCATCCAGCCATCTCATCCTCTGTCATCCCCTACTCCTCTTGACCCCAATCCCTCCCAGCATCAGGGTCTTTTCCAATGAGTCAACTCTTTGCATGAGGTGGCCAAAGCATTATTGGATCATATTAAATGGGTATGGAAATATTTTGAAAATAACTTAAAAATACAAAACTAATACCTGTCTAATATTGTCTATTATTTTCTAATGTTATTTTAACTGATACTTAAGTTCAGTTCAGTTCAGTTGCTCAGTCGTATCCGACTCTTCGCAACCCCATGAACCGCAGCACACTAGGCCTCCTTGTCCATCACCAACTCCCAGAGTTTGCTCAAATTCATGTCCATTGAGTCAGTGATGCCATCCAACCATCTCATCCTCTGTCCTCCCCTTCTCCTCCTGTCTTCAATCTTTCCCAGCATCAGGGTCTTTTCAAATGAGTCAGTTCTTCGCATCAGGTGGCCAAAGTATTGGAGTTTCAGCTTCAACATCAGTCCTTCCAATGTACACCCAGGACTGATCTCCTTTAGGATGGATTGGTTGGATCTCCTGCAGTTCAAGGGACTCTTTAGAGTTTTCTTCAGCATCACAGTTGAAAAGCATCAATTCTTTGGTGCTCAGCTTTCTTTATAGTTCAACTCTCACATCCATACATGACTGCTGGAAAAACCAAAGCTTTGACTAGATGGACCTTTGTTGACAAAGTAACGTCTCTGCTTTATAATATGCTGTCTAAGTGGGAAAAAGCTTTTCTTCTAAGTAGCAAGCGTCTTTTAATTTCATGGCTGCAGTCACTATCTGTGATTTTGGAGCCCAGGAAAATAAAGTCAGCCACTGTTTCCACTTTTTCCTCATCTATTTGCCATGAAGTGATGGGACTTGATGCCATGATCTTAGTTTTCTATATGTTGACTTTTAAGCCAACTTTTTCACTCTCCTCTTTCACTTTCATCAAGAGGCTCTTTAGTTCCTCTTCACTCTCTGCCATAAGGGTGCTGTCATCTGCATATCTGAGGTTATTGATATTTCTCCCAGCATACTTGATTCCAGCTTGTGCTTCCTCCAGCCCAGCATTTCTCATGATGCACTCTGCATATAAGTTAAATAAGCACGGTGGCAATATACAGCCTTGACATACTCCTTTGCCTATTTGGAACCAGTATGTTGTTCCATGTCCAGTTCTAACTGTTGCTTCCTGACCTGCATACAGATTTCTCATACTTAGCTCCTCTTATAAACCAAGAACTCCTTAAGGTTCACCTCTTTATCTTATTTATCACTGTATTTCACACAAGTGTTCAATAAATATGTATACTTGTTAAGTATTCAACAAATTTATGTTGCATAAATGATTGGATAATTCCATTTAGTTGGATGAATACTAATAAATAATTCTGTTTATTTATTTGGACTCTCTCTAGGTCTTACAGAAACTGTAAAACTTATGCTCATAGCTGCTGTTTTCATGGTGCTTACATTCCAGGAGATGAATGAATATTACGATTTCAGCTTCCAGAACTATTCCATGTGCCTGTCATCAGTACTGACATGCCACAGTAGAGCTCCAGACTGGCATAAGCCCAAAACTCAAGAGACACGTGTGTTTCCCTTTGCTAGCAGTCAAGAATCAGCCTGTCTGGAATCAATGCAATCCTTATATCTTGCTCTTTTTTTCATCATGCTGCACATGAAGTGGGCATCCGTGATCTTAGTTCTCCAACCAGGGATTGAATCCATGTCCCATGCACTGGAAGCATGGAGTCCTAACCACTGGACAGCCAGGGAAGTGCTGATCCTTCTATCATTTTAAATGAACAACTTCTATTAGTTTAAGAATCCTCACACAGGGGTCTTTTTTAAAAAAGTGCAATCAAAAGAATGTATTAACAATGCTTAGAACAGAAACCTGAAACCTTAACACTTGATGCAGAAGCCTCAGGTTACCAGGTAATCTTCCCCATTGGAAGGACTGTACCTGATGCTTCTGTTTGAACTGTGATTTACATCTGCAATGTATAAAATGGATATCTGTGCCAAGGAGAAGACCTAGCATGGAGAAAACATTTAATAGTCAATTAAAATAAAATGATAAATGTGCATGTTCCTTAACATGCACAATCCCATTGACAATACTGAGGAGAATAAGAGTGGCTTTTTCTTAGGAAATTGTAAAAATGACTAAGAGGAGCCTCCAAAAGACTGCTGGTATTATAAACTTTCCCTCTCCCAAATAGCTGCAGAATCAGATCCAAATTTATCATCCTTTTAAGCAAAAACTAAATTCTGTGCTCCCCTTTCAAAGGAAATGGGAAATCATCATCATCACCACGGGATGGGAGTTATATGATCTGAAGATAGGAAACTTGAGAATCAGCTTCACTGACCCTTCTGATTCCAAAACTGCGCCTGAGAAGGAAGAGGAGTGGTGTTTTCCTCCTTAGGGGCACTGGCGCCTGGACTTTGAAGAGGGCTGGATGGGGCTTGGCCCCAGATAAATTTGCCTTCAGCTATTAAAATTCTGCTTTGAATTTTAGAATTCAGGCTCACTGCACTTACAACCAAATGTCTTTTAGGAGTACTGGCAGGCCTAATGGAGCAATGGCAGTGATTCTGTTAAAAAAAAATTCTATGCTTAACTTGGAGCCAAGATAATACTTAATGCAAACAACTGACTAAAGAATTACCATTTTACTGGGAGCTGAATTCTGGAGGTGAGGGTGGGGAGAAAACTTATTTTGAGTTTTGAGGCCAAATAGAGAGGCGATAAACACAGAAGGAAAAATAATAGTCCTCTTTCAAGTTCAACTTCCAGCTAAAATCGCTTATCATAATAACCATAATTATTTTTAAAAGCACTCTGAAAAAATTTGCGCAGAGACTGGCAAATCTGAAGATCAGAATCTTACAGTCTCATCTAAAATTAGTGTTTTCTTTGTTAATATCCCTTGCTATGTTTCTATAAATGCTAATCTCAGGTATATACTTTCAAAAACAGTAGCTGTCACCCAGGCCCTTAATAATCTTTTGAAATGAGGCAATAAAAAGAGCTAATTATAAGGGAAGGGAAAACAACATACATATCCAAGCAGCTGACCAACATGAGGTATCACTTTCCTTTTCCAAGGCCGAACAGGATGAAGATCCAGCAGCTACTTTTACAGATTGGACACTGACTAACAAGATGTAATCATCTTGGCATGAAACTTGTGTAGAAGAGACTTTGGTTACCATGAAATAATTAAGCAAGGTGAAAATATTAATTGATTCTTGATATAAAGGCAAGGGAAATTTTATTGAAAGCACATTTCTATTATGTTGCAAATATTAATGTTTAAAGGAAAAATATAGTTACACTGATTTTCTAGTAATACTACCCAGCATTTTACTAACCAGAATCCTCTGTTAACTGGCATTTCTGAATATTTCCAGTACACAAATAATCATCATTACAAACTGAGATGTGAAAATATTGTGAAGAATTATCTAAAGCTTAGGCATATTTGTACACTCTAATACTTGAAGATAAACAATGCTATGTAAATTATGTTTGGTATATCATAGATCATAACAATATTTTCTAGGGATTCCAGATATTTTATAAAGAATATCTATTTCCAGAATTTCCTCCTAAGATACATTAATAGAAAAAGACATGTCTCTGAGGCCAATTAGAAAAGTGAGTTTCCGTGAATAAAAATGATTAATGTGTCATCAGTCTCATTCTTCAATTGACAATGAATTTGAACTTACTGGTTTCCCTTCACCATCAATTTTCAGGTAGTGGATGGTTTCTCATTAAGGTTGTTTCTTCTTGGTTTGTCTGTCACTTTTCTAATGTATTATGCCCCATTTTTGAGTTCAGGCATAGCTGAGAAGCGATGAGAGTGATTATGAGCTATAAGAGTTGTGAGAGCTCAATCACAAAAATGGACCTAAATGGCGTTTTTCAAAGCACAGGCCTTGGACCATTTGCATCAAGAAGCTATCTGGGAGGTTTCTGGCACATGTAATAAGTAACTCAATTTATTTTTATTCATTGAAGACTAAAAATACCTGCCTTAAAAAGACTTCTTTTCCTCATTTTTAAAATCAAAGTGTTATAAAACCTAGAATTACTTAGACATTTAGAATTTTGTTGAGCTCCAAGCTCTGCCTAATGTAAGACCGCTTCTGATGGAGCTCAGCAACAGCAAGTCTTATAAAATCTCTAGGAAGTTACATGATGACGATGATGATAGTGGTGGAATCACATTGAAAAAGAAAAGACAGTGAAAGTTGCTCAATCGTGTCCGACTCTTTGTGACCCTATGGACTATACAGTCCATGGAATTCTCCAGGCCAGAATACTGGAGTGGGTAGCCTTTCCCTTCTCCAGGGGATCTTCTCAACCCAGGGATCAAACCCAGGTCTCCTGCATTGCAGGCAGATTCTTTATCAGCTGAGTCACCAGGAAAGCCTGGAATCATATTAATCTTGACAGTCCAGGTTCTTTCTTGAAAATTTTAAGCACAACATTCACCTCAGGGCCTTTGCATCAAATCATATTGTCTTTCATTTGCATCAAATCAATTATGGCTGAAATGATCATCCTCTAGTTATTAAATGGCCTCTAGTTATTAAATAGTTTAATTTAATAGCTTATTAAATCATCCTCTAGTTATTAAATAGTTATTCATTTGTGCTGAAAAATTGCCATATCTGAGCGATCTCCCTTGACCACCCTGAACTGTATCACCTTCCCGCACTCTCATTTGTATTTACTTTTCTTCATAAAATAATTATCATGTTAACCATTATATAGATATTGTTTACTTGCTTAAGTTTTTCTGCCCTAGAATAGAACACCGATGAGAGCAATGTTTTCATATGTTTTGTTCACTGCTTGATTCCCAGTGACTAGGAGGGTCATCAACCCATGAGAAATTTTAATAAATATTTGTTGGAAGTGGATGAGCCAACCTACACAGTTGTCAGTTAATCCCTCAGGAAACACATGTTTGAAAGTGGTCTAAAGGGAACTAGAACATGACCTCATAAAACTTGCCCCATACATTTCATGCTCCAAGGAAGTTGTCTGCACAGAGAATGTGCTAAAAATAAAGATAAATCTGTGTTCCAATGTCTTTAGACACTCCCCTAATAAACTAGTCTCCTTGCTTCCAATATTGTCACTTTCTATTTTATCCCCCAATGGAAGATAGGGTGATCAGACTACATCATTCATCTGCTTAAAACCCTTGAACAGAAGCCCCCTGTGTCCAGGATAAAAGACCCCCAGAACTTTGCATGGTCCAGCTTCATTTGAGTTCCAGCCGTTTTTTGCCTAAGCAGCTCTTCCAATAATGCAAACTCTGTCAAACTCAACACTATACTCATGCTGCTCTCTTTGCTTGGACTGCCCTTGGCAAGCTCCTATTCCTTCTTCACATTTTAGGGGAATTGCCATTTTTTTTCCTCAGAAAACTTCCCTGACATTGCCATTTATGTTAGCTCTTGGTGTATTTTCCAAGCATCCTATAATTCTCTTCCGTAATATCGATCACAATTCAAATAGCTTTTGAAGGTATGACTATTACTAAAAAATGCTTATCTCCACTAAACTCCAAGTGTCATTTCACAAGCTCTTTGAGTTCATTTTGCATCCCAGCTACGGGCACAGCCTAGTGTGGACTTTCAATCAATACACACTGAATGAATAAATGAATTGCCCCAAGCTAACCTCTGGGAAGAATAGAGTTAAAATATAGCTAGTTTATGCCATTGTGGATGCTCTGGGGTTCCTGAAAAGCTTAATTTTTTGTTAATTGTTTTGTTAAGTCGCTAAGTCATGTCTGACTGTTCTGCCACCCCATGGAGTATATAGCCTGCCAGGCTCCTCTGTCCATGGGATTTCCCAGGCAAAAATACTGGAGTGGATTGCCATTTCCTTTTCCAGGGGATCTTCCCAAACCAGGGATTGAACCCACATCTCCTGCATTGGCAGGCAGTTTCTCTACAACTGAGCCACCAGCAAAGCCTCAATTTTTGTTTTTAGTTTTATTTTAATTCTAGTATCTTCTTCTATTGTTAATAGTAACCCTTATGCATTATCTGATGGTTTGATTTAACCCTTTAAAATCATTCCAAAGTAATTTTTATTGTTTACTCAGAGCTGAAGTTCAGTACAAATGAGGCAAACCACTATTTCAGCCAAGTCCTATTGATTCCAAAGCCTAAGCTGTAACCTCTCCACTGTGTTGCCTTGGCAATATTAGACCTTTCCAGAATATTAGAGCCTTCCACAGGCTTCTGGTTCCATCCTGAAGCCTTAGCCACTTCTATACTTGGAGAGTGTCCAGAATTCGCTTTATTGAAACTTGGTTCTTTCTTCTCTGTTTACTCGGGCACTTACAGAATCAAATAGTAGCAAGCTAAAGCATCCTACTTCATCAATGGACACTACAATCAAACACTCAGTTGAGGAGTCCATGTATGACCTGATGTTTTTAGATTCTGGGTTTGGGACCCTGGAAAGCAAACTTGTACTTGACCTTATTTTTTCTATATTAGAGTCAAAAATTGTAATGACTACAGTGACAACTATATTTATTCAGATTTTGTGCAGATTTGTTATTTGGCAGCTACCTGGCATGCTAAATGCTGAGCTCAACATGCCTTGGCATGTAAGAATGAGTTTTCTTTCTCTGTCCTGTTTGTGGCATTCTGGCTGATAAAGAAGGCCTCAGAATTGATGAGAATACCAGATCAACTTTGGAATTTGTAGTATTATTTGCTTTGAATCAGAGTTCATTTGACCACCTTCAGCATTCCATATACTGGCTTAGGTTCTCCTTAAATTGTCTGTTTATTCTAGAGCAAACCTCAGTTGATGTTTCAAAATCTTGGTTAACAGGAAATCAATAAACTCTAGAGAAGTAAGTAAAAGGCAAAAATTCTTCTTGTGCAAAAGTTCACTGGGCCTTTGAAGACATGCAAAAATGACACATGAATCACTAATGTGAATGAGTTGATTATGCATGATAATGATTTTAACTTCAATTACTAATATTTTTTATGTGAGAAAATTATACTTATTTTAAAACCACTGCACAATTTCAGTACTCTGGATATCTTTATGTTTATTTTAGACTAGATCCCAAATCTTAGTTGCTCAGATTAGGACAATGTACAAAGAAAGAAAGTTAGAAATCCTACTAACAGAGTTATCTATTTTGTTATATAATTTACAAGAAAGATCAAGGATAGCATTTAAGAAGTTCAGAATAATTGGTAAAATTTTCACCCACTTTTAAAATAGGAATTGGTCTATTTTGACAGCCCAGGAAGGTTCCTTAAAAATGAAATGAGTAGTCATTAATTTCTTGTTTTTCCAGGTTTATTACATAAGCGTGCACTAAGTTAGTACATTTGGACTTTAACGTACAATTGGGATCACCTGTATATCTTGTTAAACAGCCGATTTGGATTCAGAAGGTTTAGACTGAGATTCAGCCTTTCCCCCAAGTGCTGACGGATGCTGATGGCTCTTGAACCATTCTGTTCATGCCTTACACAGAGTTAAAGTTCAATAGAAACTGATGTTAATCGAATTCTTGAAAAATAATTTCATGAGGGAATGCTATGACTTTGTATCCTTTTATTTATTGAACAAATGCATGCAGTGCCTACTATATTCTAGACACTGATGGGAACAGGGTATTGCCATGAAAAAACCAGATCCATAGCAATGCTTATGAAGGAATCCTTAGAGAAACAGCTGAGAACTAGTCTTGTCCCTGCCTCAGAGTCCTGTGGAGAAGACAAATACAAAAAAATAAATGCATATGCAAATATAATATTATAAATCTTGACATTGCAATGAGAAGAGTAATAAAAAAAAGTCTCAAAGATTTATACTGGGGTGTGTAGATGTGAATTTCAGCAGACTTGAAAGATGCTTAAGTGTTATCCACTCAAAAAGGAGGAATGTGTTCCAGGCAGAAGGATGCCTTGGAGAAGGACCCTAAGACATGAAAGAGTTTTGCTTCCTCATAAAATCTTTGACATTTTTAGATGACCAGTGTAGCTCAAATGTAGAAAAAACTAGAAGGGGCAAAGAAATGAAATTTGAGATGAGTGACCACCTACCTAACTTACTAGAAAACAATATTTTTGAGTGTAACAGAATGCATTCTTAATAATGACTTTTAAGACAATTAGGTATACACCAAGGTGTATGATGGGGCTTCCCCAGTAGCTCAGCAGTAAAGAATGTGCCTGCAATGCAGAAAAGGCGGGTTTGATCCCTGGGTGGAAAAGATCCCTTGGAGTAGGAAATGGCAACCCACTCCCGTATTCTTGCCTGGGAAATCCCATGGACAGAGGAGTCTGGTGTGCTGCAGTCCACAGGGTTGCAAATGAGTCAGGCACGACTTAGCGACTAAATACCAACAGAAAGGTGTGTGGTGATAGTGTGGATAGGCAGGCAAGGGTAAAATTGCAAAGTGCTTTTGGCTACAAAGTTGTTAGGATTTTTAGTTAGTTTCTTTTTTGTTCTCTCTAGTGGGAAGAACTCCAAGTCATAGCAGTAAAATAACTTCATTTATGGTTTAAGATCACTCTGGAAATTGTAAGAGGATAATGGTGAAGCCAGTCTTTTTATTTCCAAGCATTTTTTGCCTTCCTTCAAAAAAAAGTGTCAAAAAGATAGAACATTAATTAGAGCACAATTAAGTGCTCATATTTTGTCCATTTTTTTTGTTTCCCATAGCTATATAAAATTTAGCTACTATGTATGGTATATGAATTTACATGGTGCTTCCATTTGTTTAATTAAAAGTACATAAACATTAAGTAAGAAAGTTCTTAAGGAATTTTAATATCCTTGAAATATCAAGTGCTACATAAGTTTAAAGGATTTTTAAATGCCAGGAATGTAAATATGATGAGCAAGATATGATAAAGACTTGGGCAAACATCAGGGGTCTTAATACTAGTGACCTGAGGTGCAGAAGTAGATACTCACATAAATGATGGCCCTTCTCTCCTCTGTGTCCACTGGGTAACTCAAATATCCCACACAGATGATATAGAAAGACCTCTGTGGGTTCTTACAACTAAGTCAGTGCCACCTACTTTCTTTGCATTGCTTCTTTTCAAGAAGTGATTTCTCATTTCCTTCCCACCCTCTTCAAACAGAAAACCAAAATGCTGACACTTTACAAGGCTCATCTACTGCAGTGATTTTCTACTTTCATCACCTCTCTAAACTTGGTGCGTCAGAGTCTTCCCCAGAGTCAGGCAGGTTTCTGGCAGTGATTTGGCTGCTTGGGGAACATAGTCACCGTGTCCTGACACTAAGGGCTGTTCATGCACCCCAGGAGCCCCGGTGTGGGTACACAGGTGTGGGAGTGAGGGTGTTCAAAGGCCCCACTGCTTCCTTTCTTGCCTCCTCCCCATCCCTCACTCCACGCCCTCTGAAGCCAGTTGACTCATTCATTCTCCATGACCCACCATCTCCTCTGGAACGCGTCCATGTTCGCCCCGCCTTCCTGTTTCCCCTGCCTGGAGCTCTAAGACAGAGAAGAGCTTTCCTAAAGAGATGAGTGATATCACATCCTTTCCCAAACTGTTTATCTTATCCCTAGCCCTTGTTACAAGTTTAATTCTCTTTGTGCTAGAGGTGTTTTTCACATTTGTGACTGAATCAAAATTTATTTTAAACACACTGTGACACCTTTGTTATTGAAAATAGTTCTCTTAAGGATGTTTAAAAAAAAAAAAATGGAGAGAGTTATTCCCACCCATCCACCACCTTGTATCTAAGTGAAGATTTTAGCATAGGTGGTTTGCAAAAATAGCCTACACCTGTATAAAGCCTACACCTGGTCATCACAAGTACAAATTACCCCCCTTTTTGCATGTTACAACTAGGGGGCTGATGCAGCCACCACAGAAGGTTGTTTTCTGATTTTTATCTAGTTCTATGAGACAATACACATTTTAAAATAAGAAAACTATAACTTTTTGTGTGTGTGTCTGCTTAGTTGCCCACTTGGGTCTAACTCTGTGGCCCCGTGGACTATAGCTCTCCAGGCTTCTTTGCCCATGGAATTTTCCAGGGAAGAATAGTGGAGTGGGTGCCATAAGCTACTCTAGGGGATCTTCCCAATTATACTTGTTTAAGAAACAATTGAACACAGCAAAACACAGTGAAAAAAAAAAAAAAAACAAACTCACCCTTAATATAACCATCCAAGGATGAGCAAGTTTCACTTTGGGGACCACTAGATCACATTTTCCATTACCTTATTCTCACGCCAGGGAGACGGGGTTAGAGATGCAGGTGGGGATGAGCGAATAACAATCATGGCCAATGGCCCCTGAGTATTTCTAAGTGGGTGGTAGAAGATACACATCATTTCCTTATCCATACAGGATGTCACAAGTACCTCCGTAGAGAGAAAGAAAGGAAGTGGGAGTGAAAGCAGAGGAGGGTATGTGAACAGAACTCGTCCATCCCCACATTCTTCCGGATCCTTCCTCAAATGTCAAAGAATAAAATTTAATAGAACTCACTCTGTTAAGTGATCCACCAAGTCTCCTCTGGGGACACAGAACCTGATTCTGCTTGTTGACGAGGGTCATAGATCATAGATTACTCACTTGGAGGCTGAAAAACAGCCCATTTTATTCGGCTGGGAATGTGTACCTGGACATGTTTGTAACTCTGTCTTTTTCATAGACCACGCAATTCGGTATGACACTTAGTGCCAATGTATGCTTGTTCTTGCAATTTACTTATTTGACTGTGCTGGGTCTTCATTGCGGTTCACAGGCTTTTCTTTAGTTGCAGTGTATGTAGCCTTTTCTAGTTGTGGTGTATGGCCTCTAGAGCACTTGGGTTCAGTAGCTGTGACACCTGGGCCTAGTTACTGTGTGGCATGTGGGATCTTAGTTTCCTGACCAGGGATAGAACCCACATCCCCTGCATTGGAAGACTGGTCCTTAACCACTGGACCACAAGGGAAGTCCCCATATGCTTGTTCTTAAGGGCTTCTAGGGAGGCGTGTTATGATTTAAAACAAAACCAGCCTCAGGGACGCTGCACTTGCTTTTCCTTCTGCATTTGTCCTCCTAAATCTTTGTCCTTCTAAAAACACTGTCCTCCTAACATTTTCCTCCTAAATCTTTGCATGGTTTTCTCCTTATCACTCATCCAAGCTCAAACACATACCCAAAGAGAACTTCTTTAACCCAATGTACTAATGTACTTGTACAATGTACTTCTTTAATCCAATCTAACTCAATGTACAGCTAGCCACTATCATCTCAGCCTTCTCTAACTCACTTTATTTTCTTTAGTCTTACCAACATTTTAAATTGCTACCTTTATTTATCTACTTGTTTATTGTCTGTCATTATATTTTAATGAGAGCAGGGACCTCATGTGTCTAGCTCACTACTTATCTCCAATGTCTAGAAAAGCACCTGGTGCTTTAAAATGTATTTGTATTTAAAAAATATTTATTAAATAAGAATAAGCTTAACAAATGTGATGTAAATTATACTGACAGAATAATTTCATTGGAAATAATGAATAAAGTTTAGATGGTGTGACTGTTTCACTAGTCACAAAAAACATGAAGCAAACAAAAGTAGGAAATTCTGGGTGAATATAATATACAGATTGGTCCTTCTATGGGCCAAAACTGAGAAGATGAGTAGGTCCTAAGGGATCTCTTTCATCTGTATTTTCTCATTTCTTTTCCTGAGATGCTCTTAATCTATGCATGGGAAAACACTTGTACACTGTGCAGTACTTTACAAGCAGAAAATGCTTTTATTTCTATTACCAAGTCATCTTCTATTTGCCTTAACGTGTTGACAATAAAGAAAACAATGGCTATTTGAAAAGGAACTGTTGGACCTAGATCGTCCAAAGGAGCAGCACACAGAATATCTACCATGGATCAGATGCAAGTGAAGCTTTTGAAACCACCCTATAAAATATTTCTTGTCATCCCCACTTATCAGATGAGGAAACTGAGATTAAGGTTTTGAATAGCCTGTTCAACTGAAGCTAGTCTTAATTCCAAAACTAATGCTTTCTGCTATGATGTATGGAAAAGGAAACCCACTCTATTATGACAATCCCCACTCTTTACTCCACATCACACACAGTAGCTAAACAGGATGACTTATAGCAATGATAGAATTCCTTGAAATATGGAGGATAAGGTTAATCATTGTTTCTTTTGCCTATTTGCTTTTCTCCCTGAGCTCTCATTTCCACTGTGACTCTGACTTAATTTAACATTACCACTATGAAGAAGAAAAAGAAGAGGGAAAAGAAGAAGCGAAAATGGAAGCAGGAAGCAAAGAAGGACAGAAGGAAGAAAACATATATTAAGGATCTGGGCACCAGGATTTTGTCATTTTTAAAAAATCTTTTTTGGTTTGCTTTCCACAGATAACTGTATCTCTTATTACAGAAAATAAATCTAAAAAGAGGACCATTTTTCTCCATTTATATCTTGCACCCTGGCTCAAGATGAATTTAGATTCTGTGTTTCTTACTGTAGATACCACACTCCTTTTAGGCAATTTCTTGCTTTCAGTTTGCTTTATATACTCTTTGCTGAACAACTTTTAACCGTGAATTTTTATTTGCTATTTTTGTAGATTTTTTAGGAAACAGTCATATCTTTAAGTAAGGTTAAAGATATGCAAGGTTAAGTAAGCAAGAAGTTGGGGTATGGAATGTGAAGAAAATGTGATAGAAGGAAAGAATTAGGAGATGAAACTTAATTTTAAATGGAAAACTTTGGAAAAGAGTAGATTAACTCTTTCCTCCCAATACAGCCCTTAGGAAAAGGAGAGATAAAAGGGAAGTGACTGTTCCCTAACCTGGGCAGGGGCACATAGCATAAGTGTGGCCATTTTAGTGTGGAATCAAAGCTTAAGGTTGCAATATAACTGGTGGCTCTTTGCTTCTCAAAGACACTGTTCATCATAACAGGCCCATCCTGTACTATATACTACGATTGGTTGTGTTTCTACTGAGGTTGAGGGGACTTAAAGTTTCCCTGGCCACCTCTTTGGTGGCTAACATGAAGCCATATCTGCTGTTGGTCCTTCTCTGGCTGATGCTGGACCAACTCTCCTTGATTATGGTAACTATACACTTAGTTTCAGTAATTAGACCTTTATCTTGTTCAAACTTTTGAGACCCTGAGTTTGTGTCTCTTTTGCATCTCCATCCAGAGTTTAACTTTGGACCTCTGATCTCAGTTTCATAAGTTCTGACATGGACAATACATCCATGTAACCATCAAAGCCAGATAAAAAATGTTTTTATTATTCATCCCCCCCCCCCCCAATTCCTTCATCCCCTTTCCAATCAATTCATCCCTTCCCCTGTTCCTAGAGCATCTACTTTCTGAATCTGTCTCTATAGATTGATTTTGCCTATTCTTTGGGCCTTATAAGATTGAAACAATACAACATTTAAATCTTTTTGTCTCATTGCTTTCACTTAATAAAATGCTTTTGAAGTTCCTTGTTATTGTATGTGTCATTCTTTATTGCTAAATGTCATTCTACTATACAAATATACCACCATTTTTTTTTTTTAATCCATCCTTCTGTTGATAGACATTGGGTTTTTTCCAGTTTGGGACAATTTTGAAGATGGATGTTCAGCACAACTTTGTACATTCTCTTCAGTAAATACACAGGAATGAAATTTCTGGGTTGTAAATTAGACGTGTATTCAGTTTTATTGAAAATTGCCAAACAGTTCTCCAAAGTACTTGCACCAGATTTACACTCCCACCAGCAAATATAGGGGGGATCGCATTCATTTACAACATCAAAAGTATTTTGAATTGTCGATCTTTTCAATTTTAGCCATTCTAAAGGGTATAATGATATTGTGTTATCAGTTTGATTGGATTTTCATGTGGTCTAGATAACAAACACTTGGTCAGATATACATACAATAAAAATATATTTTTCTTGTCTGTGTCTTGTCTATTCATTTTCTTAATAGTGAGTTTAGAGACTCAAAAATTTTGAAGTCCAAAATATTGACTTTTCTCCTCCTACGATTGAGTATTTTTTGTGCCCTGTCCAGAGAATCTTTCCCTACACCGAGGTCTTACAGATGTTTTCATACATTTTTTTTAAACAACACAATCTAATACAGTTTTCTTTGATGACTGAATTTTCTGTCTTAGCTGCACTGTCCAATACTATAACATGTAGGCATATCAAGCTATTAAGCAATTTCTATATGCCTGCAATGACTTAGGAAGTTTTCAAAATTTAATTTAAATAGACAGATGTGGCTAGTAACTACTAAAGTAGATAGCAATTCAAGAAGTTTTAAGGTTTGGGTTCCATATTTAGATCTACAATGAACCTAGAATTATTTTTATGTATGGAATAAGGAATCAGTTTATTTCCATGTGTGTATCTAGTTGCTGCAACAATATTCACTAAAACTACTTTCTTTTCTCCTTTAGTTTATTTGGCACCTTGATGGAAAATCAATTGACGGTATAAGTAGAGATGAAAAAGATTTTTAATGAACTATATAAATATTGAACAATTATTCATTTAGTACTTTTACGTGCTAGACAATGTGTTAAACCCTGGGAGAAATAGAGAATCCTCCATTTAAGATTCAGTTGAGATACAGACTATTGCCCCTGCCCTCATTAAGATCTCAGTGCAGTTAGCAACATGTGGCAGTCACAGGGAACTGCAATGTGGTACAATATGGTGGAAGAAATAATCTGTGCCTTGGGCATATGTAGAAAGAACATGTAATCGGGATTCAGGGGCAATAGTCATAGAAGGCTTTGCTAGAGGAATTGATCTCCAAGTCAAACGCTGAAACACATTAGTTAAAGAGTGAAAAGATGTATTTCAAGCAAGAGAAGAGGAAGAAAAGCACCTAAGAAAAAATAATACATGAGTGCTTACAATTATTCCATGCTTTACATTGGCTACTTCAATCAAACTTAATAATAATCGGAGGCACAATAATAGCACCATATTGCAGACAAGTAAATGAAAACAATAAAGGATTAACTACCCAAGTCATAAATGTAGTCAAAACAAATACCAAAATTTGAAATTAATCTCTCACTTCAAAGATAGCACTAAGTCATGTCCAGCTTTTGCGATCCCATGAACTGTAGCCTGCCAGGCTCCTCTGTCCATAAGATTCTCCAGGTAAGTATACTGGAGTGGGTTGTCATCTCCTTCTCCAGGGGAGCTTCCTGACCGAGGAATGGAACCCAGGTCTCCCGCATTGCAGGCAGACGCTTTACAACAGAGCTACACGGGAAGCCCTCACTCCAAGTCATGCTCTTAAATCCACTACTCAATAATGCTCATAATGTTTAATATTTATTTCATTATTCTGTATTTTTAATACCTATTGGATTTTAATTGGATTTTAATTTTTAATACCTATCATGTTGTACATTAAATTCCCACAACTTATTCATTTTATAACTAAAAGTTTGTACACTTTAATCAACATCTTCCCATTTCTCCTACCCCTACCCTACCCCCTGGCAGCCACCATTCTATTCTCTGCTTCTATGAGTCTGTCTTATTAAATTCCATATACAAGTGATATCATCCAGTATTTGTCTTTCTCTGTCTGATTTTTTCTACTTAGCGTGATGCCCTCAATGTTCATTCATGCTGCTGCAAATGGCAGGATTTCCTTCTTTTTTGTTGCCTTCTTTTCTGTGTGCATGGAATTCCCTGGTGGCTCAGACTGTAAAGAATCTGCTCACAATATAGGAGACCTGGGTTTGATCCCTGGGTTGGGAAGATCCCCTGGAGGAGGGCATGGCAACCCACTCCAGTATTCTTGCCTGGAGAATTCTATGGACAGGGGAGCCTTGCAGGCTACACAGTTCATGGGGTTGCAAAAATTAGACACGACTGAGTTACTAAGCACAGTGTGCATGTGTATGTGATACATACATGTACACACACACACACACACACACACAGAGCACATTTTTATCTACTCAGCCATCAAAAAGTGACCACTTGTTTCCATATCTTGGATATTGTTTGTAAAGCTGCATTGAACATGAAAAAGAGATATTTTTTGCAAAATGGTGATTCTATTTCCTTCATATATATACCCAGAAGTGGGAGTGTCAAGTCATATGGCAGTTTTAATTTCTTGAGGAACCTCAACGCTATTTTCCATAGTGCCCTATCAATTTACATTCCCACCAACAGTACAAAACTGGTCCCTTTCCTTCATATCCTTGATGACACTTAATGCTTGTGGGTTTGATACTGGGCATTTTAACATGTGAAGCAATAGCTTGTTGCAGTTTTAATTTGAATTTCACTGATTAGCTATATTCTGTGTCAGAAGAATGTACATTAAAGAAACATAAAGAGTATAATCCCCTCTAAATTGTTAGATTCTCCTTTAAGAATCAAGATACCCCTTTTTAAACTAATTATCATCTTCATCAACACTTTAGCCAAAAGCTAAAGCTCCACTCTAATAACATCAAAGAATTTTAAGAGAAAGTGCCAGAGGCCACAGAATTCTAGGCCCACTAAAGACTGATCAAGTTTTTTAACCTGCGTTAAGCATCACAATTGTCCTCTGAATTTTGTCTTTCTTCATTTCCCTTATTTACACTTTGACACTGGGATAAAATTCCTGGTTTTAAAAGGGTTTAATGCTCCAGTACAAGGCCATTTCCAGGCCACATAAGGAAAAGAAACCAGTTCACAGAGTACCTAATGAGTCCCAAGTTATTAAGAGCTGATTGTAATAAACTAAGAATAGCGTGTAACTCACTTCCAAGCCGTTGGTGTTAGCTCTATCGTGCTGACAACAGGGAAAGTAAACAGTCAACAAAATGGTTATGACTCAGACATAGTACACAGTAGGTTTATAGAAAGCCAAGTCTGGCTCTTTCTTTGCATCCCACATAGTTCCTCCTTATCTTGAGATGCTTTTGAAGTCAGTTAAAGCTCTGTGATGGAAAGGTATTAAGAGACATGTAGAAAAAAACAATAATATGATGGTCGTTGGTTTAAATAACAACCATTTGTGGAAAAAATCATTGCATCTGATCAGGAATGTATCTCAAATCATCTCCTAACATCATGCAGGTGGCATTCAACTATATCAAAACTAGAAAACGGATACAATACAAAAGTGTTAGCAATTCCTATTAAAAGAGAATGCTGATCTTCTTTTTAATTTATAAATAATATCTCAAATCTATAACCAAATGTCCTAAGAGAAAAATCCTGAAAGCGTTCACAGAGACAAACAAAAGGTGTCCGGAAAGGCATGAGAGTCAGACTGATGACGGTGATCCTCTTGGGCATTGGAAGGCAATGGGCAGTGTCTATAATGTTCAGAGTAGAATTATTGTGAACTTAGAATTTGATACACAGCTAACAGTCAAATGGAAAAGAAAATACATTTTAAGATGTATAAGAATGTGGACAACTAACAGCTCACACACCCTATATTAGAAAGTTTATTTGAGTGGAAAGAGACTCACAGACTTATCAAATGAACTTAAGGTTACCGAAAGGAAGGGATAATTAAGGAGTTTGGGATGGTCATGCACATACTGCTATATCAAAATGGATAACCAACAAGGACCTACTGTATAGCACATGGAACTCTGCTCAATGTTATGTGGCAGCCTGGATGGGGAGGGGGGAGGATTTAGGGGAGAATGGAGTCCCTTCACTTTTCACCTGACACTATTGTAGCATTGTGAATTGGCTATACCCCAGTATGAAATAAAAAGTTCAAAAGAAAAAAAAAAAGTTTGGTTGAAAAGACATTCCAGGGAAAGAAAAAGCTAAATAAGGAGAACATGAAAGAGGATGGTATGCCATTCAAGAAAGAGTTAACAGCTGGTTGTAACCTACAAGAAGAGAAGAAAGTTGAAGACACTTTGAGATACACTGACAGATGCTAGGAAAGTCCTCTTTGGAGTGGCGAAATGCAAATGACATCTCTTCCAAGTATTTGTTTTCAGTTTTAAGTCATCCATATAAACATTCAAAATGACACTAACTATAGTAATGGAATAGGGCCTTAAATTTATAAAATGAGGTAAGCTTAATGATCATTGGAAGGAGACAAAGAAGTGAAAAGTGAAAAAAGAGTAAAGTGAACACATTTCAATTTTTTACTTGAAAGGAGTCAGTATTCTCTATGTAAAGTCAACAAATCCAAAATAGTATTTTAAGAATGTTATAAAGTCATGAAGGTAACTGATAAAGTACAACTACAATGTAACTTAAAAAAATTGAGGGTCAAATGGTATTGGGAGACAGTGTGAAATATTACATTTCTTTTCCTTCATTGGAGAACTAAATAATACCTAAAACTAAGAAGTCAAGAATAGAGCTAATACTGTAATACATAAAGCTACAAAAACCACCAGCAGAGCCAAAAAGCAAATGACACTAGTGATAACATCAGAGAAATGGCATGGGAAAGTGGTAGTGGAGACAGAAGGCCTTTCTGAATTATTTTATTCACATTTTTATTCTTGATCTGATCTAGACACGTCCCATAACTACTTTGAAAATTTAGCAATGAGATGAATGAGACAACTTGTTTTAAATTCTGTCATTGTCAGTTATTTTTAATTCATTGACATTCCAAAAAAAATTTAAGGTGGCTCAGTCAGTTCTGTGTGGGGTTTTTTTTGGTTTTATATTTAATAAAATGTTTTTTCTTTCATAAATTAATTTTTTTCCAAGATACATTCTGAACATCTTGAGTATATAAGAAATTGAAATATTCTTAAAACAAATCCATGGAGACATGTTACAGATTTAGGAGACATCACAGAATCTCATCCTCATTATCCATCACTCCGTTCCTTGTGTTGAGAAGAACACAGATCAGTATTAAAAGGCACACAAGTAAGCTTTAATAGGTAGGGTATGTCGATATTCCCTATTAGCTATACTATTTTCAATGCTATTCTATGGTAGAATTCACCTTTGTCATGTTGAAATCCTAAAGAATGCACTGTGAAAGCCGATCTTTGATCCCTCCTCCGTTTTACAGAGCCCTATCTGAGGCTTCCCACAGCAGGTCCCAAAGGCCTGAACTCTCTGTGGTTGCAAACAGTACACGTACTGAGGTCTCGTCAGTGAAGGGTGCTGCACCGGTGAGGCTGTCTGCAATGACTCACGTTTAATAGAACTGCCACGGCAACGGCTCCAGTCTCTCTCTAAACACCGGGAGACAAAGCCAGATGACGTCATAGGGGATCAAGTCCAGAGGAGTGCCGCCGACTGCTGGGCTTTGGCTTCCTGTCTGTTTATGTGGCTGGGGTGAAAGAAAAGAGGTCAGAGAAGAAGAGTATTTGTTGTTATAAGGATGAAACAGCAAATATGTCTCAGGTGATCTATTTCACTGTGATGTCGTAAGGCTGCTGACACGGGCCCAGACAGACAGAGCTGATGCCTGGGTCCCAACGAGACGCGGGCTTTTGAGAGTGCTGTGACCTTTGGCTGGAACACCAGCGTTCTCCCCACCCTCACCCCCATTCCCGCAACAGACTCATCTACACAATCACCTCCTCTTCAGCTAACGAGGCCAGTTCATTCTTCCCAGGTGTCATTTTTCCCAGGATGCCTTGCTACAGCTCTTCAGTCTAGGCTACTTTCCCACACTCTCTAGATCTCAGGGTACGATGTCTTTTCCTTAGTGTCAGGCCACTTACCACAATGCATTACAGTCATCTGCTTCTCCTCTGTCTCCATCTGCTGCACTGTAAACCGTTTAAAAGAATTGTTTTTCATTTTTACATTCTTATCACAATTCTTGGGATATAATAGGCAATGCAGAATAATACCTAATAACAGGTAATACATAATAGGTTGAATGAATGAATGACTTACACATTCAGAGCATCATCATGGCCATTTTTGAAGGATAAATCTGACTTTCTGAGGTAGTCTAACCAAACTTGCACAGAGTGAGGTAGAAATCCAGATGTCAATTTAGTAATTTCCAGTGAGAACTGTGATTGCCGATATACCTGGTTACAGGAATCTTCTGGCCTGCACTGACCTTGGACAAGCTATGAAGACAAATTCTAATCAGAAATTACTCAGGAATTAGACTGAGTGAAATAGATATATTTTTTCAGTAATGATGTGTCAGCTATCAGAATGAAAGAGATGAACTCCTTGGGCTAGAGAAAATCCTTCCTGGAAATGTGTTCCAATGGACAGAGCCAACTTTAACGTTCTTATATCACCCTTCTGATTGGCACATTTGTCTTTCAGTTTTACTAAAACGGTGAATGTAGTCCTATAAGCTTTTTTGGATTTGTTTGGATTTTTTAGATTTTTTTTAGTCCTTTGGATTTTTTAGTTATTTTCAGTTATTTTAAAGTTATTTTATATGTTTGCTCTCTGCTTTATCAATTAGAAAAATTTTAAAGTCAGTTTTATTTCTAGGTTCTTTTACACTGTGATATCATTAGTATTTGGTTTACCGAGCAAGTAACTTTAAAAACATTTGTTGAGGGCTTCCCTCATGGTTCACCGGCTAAGAATCCACCTGCCAATGTAGGGGACATGGGTTCGATCCATGGCCTGGGAAGATTCCATATGCTGTGGAGCAACTAAGTCTATGTGCCACAACTACTGAGCCCGTGCCCTGCAACTAGCAAAGCCCACACTCCAGAACCTGTGAGAGTGTTCTGGAAGAGGAGAGGCCACTGCAATGAGAAGCCCATGCACTGCAACTAGAGAGAAACCCTGCTCACCACAACCAAAGAAAGTCCACGCGTGGCAATGAAGACCAAGCACAGCCATAAATAAAAACAGATTAAAAAAACCATGATATATAATAATGATTAAATGCATGAGCTTTGAGTCAAAGAGACCTTGGTTTGAATCCTACTTCTATCAAATAAAAGTGCAACCTTCTAAAAAAAAAAAAAGTGCAACCTTCTAGCAAGTTATTTGAACCTTTGATTTTCTCATCTGTTACGTGGGAATGATAACATACTTTAAAGAATTTTATGAAGACCAAATGACATGACATCTAAAATGTACTTAGAGTATAGACTCTCAATATATGTTATCTAAATTATATGATAATAGCTGCAACTTAAATGTACTCTTTCCTGTCAGAGGCATCTATAAAGGAAATGGAAACCTAAACTGATAGTTTCAGTTTTTAGCATAGGAAACACCTAATGGATTCTGTTCTTATCTCAGGACCTCTATATAATGTTAAGTATTTGCTGAGAACATGCAATGCATATAAACTTGTGCTAGGATTTAAGAGTGGTAAATAGATGGAGAGAATATATTCCTGCCCCTGTTTTCACATATTACCCACGTTGGATATGATAATTCCCATTCTTGGTATCTTTTCAAGTGTCTCTTTCATTAGCTTTAGGGACCATGTTAATCTAGTCCTTATGCAGCTTTCTTATGTGGAAAATTTATTTTAGAAAATGATGTAAGCGTATCCAAATGTTACATAAGTCACTGTAAGATAAAAATAGTAACTGGAGGTTCTTAATTTGTTCACTAAACACTTGTTAATTCACTCAGTTCATTCAACCAACAGTTGAGCCCTTAACCCACACCAACTATTCTTACAGGTGACAAAGGAAAGGCAGCCCCTGACATCCAGGAGCTGGCCTGCTGCTCTCACTTTGGCCTTGATGTTCTCCTGCTGAACATTAAAAATTTCACACAGCGGCAACATCAAGTAAGGCCACTGTATGGCTATGATGGATTATGGAAAATCAAAACCATTTCATAATCACACCTGAACACAGACAAGACATGTATGTGGTTCAAGCCACAGCAGTGACCACACATCCTCTTATCCTGATTTCCCTGGATGACTGCAGATGCCTCCACAATGAACAGATTTAGCCTCCCTGCTTCTTTGGAAGACCAAGATATTCAACCATAGATTTATGCCCCCTTCCTGACAGCTTCCCATTCAGAGAAAAATGTCCTCCCCTAAATTACTTAACACAAGTCCAGATCCTATCTGTCTTTTCTAACACTGACTCAACACCGTCTTTTATTGATCTACCCATGTACCCCAGTGTACATTCCCCCTCCCTTCAGCTGTGCTCCTGTGGTCTTTAGCTTGAGGATATTGCTATGGAAGGGAATACTGCTATAAATACGAGAGTGTCTGATTACCAAATCATTTCATATTGGGCTCAGAAAACCACATACCAGAAAACCTTAAATAACAGCAACTTAAGATCGGTTTTGTCTTCTAAGGTAAAGAGTACAGAGGGGGTGCAGCCACTCCCAATCAGGGATTCAGCTCTTTCTGTCTTTCCCACCATTCTAGCACATGCCTTCCGATTCAGGGTCAATTCATGGTTCAGTACAGTTCTGGAAGATGCTGCCAAGTGTCTATATTCCAGGCAACTGAAAGGAATAAAGAGAGAACAATAAGAGTGTGGCGCCTAACTTCACCAAATTCCTTCAAGAAGCCTTCCCGGAAATTCTACCCATACTCTGCTTACAGTTCACCAGACATGACTCGAAGAACCTAGTCACATGGTCACCACTATTTTCAGGGAAACTTGGGAAATGTTCTATTTAAGTTGTACCTATTACCACCTAAATAACAGCAGGGTTCTATTACTAAAGAAAGAGATGGGAATGGTTACTGAGTAATGTCTAGGAAAAAATTATTGATGGGGTAGTTAGTATTGAAAAATTGCTCAGTTGGGTTAGTTTATGGTGAAAAAAGAAATTTCACCAACAACGTACTCACAGCAGAAATGGCCTGATTTTGCTGTGAAATCATGGTATCATGGTATGAAGACATCATATAGCAGGAAAATATTGCACAGCTGAAAAAACATAGGGTTTGCATGTTTAAAAACAAGTAATGCTCTGGAAAGGGCTTCCCAGTTGGCATTAGTGGTAAAGAATTCACTTCCCAAATGCAGGACACACAAGAGACAAGGGTTCAATCCCTGGGTTGGAAGATGCCCTGGAGTAGGAACTGGCAACCCTCTACAGTATTCTTGCCTGGACAATTCCATGAACAGAGGAGCTTGTGGGCTACAGTCCATGGGGTCTCACAGAGTTGGACACGACAGCACACACATTCATTCTTCCAATGTTCTGGAAATGTCACGCGTCTGAAGTCAGCAGAGGAAGCTATTTGCAATAGGACCTTAATAACAGGACTCACTCATGTTGCTTTCATCATTCTAAAAAAGTTTCGAATTCTTGAAGGCTTATCTGTCACAGTAAGCAGAGGTTCTCAAGTTATGAAATCAGTTAGAACAATGTTTAATTATTTATCCCCATCCACAAATAGGCATTGAAATTTTTTCATTGGATTCTCCAGTACTTTTTTCATTTGTGTCAATATTAATCATAAGAAAATTACAAAAGATCTTTGAGCAATTATGAAAGGTCAGATACCATTCCAAGTGTCTTACATGCATTATCACATTTAAATGTCACAACAGCTCTATGATTAAGGAGTCGTTATTGTCATCTCCTTTTTTAGAGATCAGAAAGCTAAATCCACAAAAGCATTTAAATCATTTGCCCTTATTGGTAAGAAATAGACTGTATAGCATTGAAACACATACATTATCATGTGTAAAATAGCTAGCTAGTGGGAATTTGCTTTATGATACACGGAGCTCAACTTGATGCTCTGTGAGAGCCTAGAGGAGTGGGATGGGGTGGGAGGTGGGAGGCAGATTCAAGAGAGAGGGGACATATGTATACTTATGGCTGATTCATGTTGACGTATGGCAGAAACCAACACAACGTTGTAAAACAATTATCTTTCAATTAAACACAAATAAATTTTAAAAAGAAGAAGACAGTACTTAAATCCAGTGGTTTCAGCTTCAGATCTTATAGTCTTAACCTCTTCACTCCACCTCCTGGATATCATCCAGCAAAGGACAGAACAAATGCAGGAGCAGCTGTTTAAGGGTAAGGAAGAATGGGGAAAAACAGACAGCCTCAGTGATCACTGTCTTTCAAAACTGACATCTTAATTGGAAAAAACAAAATAATTGATTATAGAAATCATGTCAAATCAGTTTGCTTGGAAAATCATTCTCTTGCCTTGGATTGGAGCTTTTAATTTAGAAAACAAAAAAGAAGTAATATTTGATCTTTGCACACATATTTAGAACATACAGAACAATGAATTCCTTAACCAGACTAACATTGTTGACATTCTTTCTATATCCTTTCAGAATGCTTCTGTTCATGTATATCTACATGTACTTATTTATATATGACATGTACATAAATATTTGTAAATATATTATTAAAAGTTTCATACTGAACACACTGCTTTATTAATGTTTTATATGAAAATGTTGATATATGTCTATAAAACTTTCGTGGTTTTACTCTTATAAGCAATGGATTTTTAAAAAAATGTTGACTTACACTTGTTTTCTTTTTCCTTTTGTGTGTGTGCTACCTCCCAAAATCTATGAATGCAGAAATAAAGTCACAATACTTGTTTAGTTTTTCCCCATACATTATATTACATTACCATTACCATTACCATTACAATACCATTACAGTAATCATTTTGTGCAGATTTCAATTTGTAAGGAAAAAAAATGAAGCAAATTTTATAAACCTATATAGACATATTTTCAGATCTCCAAATTAGGAAAACTGAGAAACAAAATATAGTTAATTTTTTTAAAGTTATTATATCCGTAACTATCTGGCAGTTAAAGTAACTTTTAAAAGTGCAGACTAAACGGGTTTCTTCAAATAAGCAATTTTAGGCAAAACATATCTTCAAAGTCTTGGTTTTTTTTTCCTATTTCAATAAATGTAAGAATTTTAGTAAATACTATTTTTAAGATGGAAACATTTGATCACATTTATATTTCTTAAAAAAATTCTTCAAAAATTTTTGCTATCATGTAAGTAACATTTCCCCACTATTAACTTTTGCTCAGGACAGTTGTACTGTTGAAAAGTCAAATATATTTTTTATAGTCACACGAGATGGTGCTTGAGGATCTCAAAATTGTCTAGAGAATTAAAAGTATCTTCTTGGAAAGCCTGCTACCTTAAGAAGTGACCAAAAGGAATGATTTTTATAGTTTCTGTGAAAGAAAAGAAGT
The DNA here is from genome assembly GCF_963930625.1 of Muntiacus reevesi. Classification (NCBI taxonomy): domain Eukaryota; kingdom Metazoa; phylum Chordata; class Mammalia; order Artiodactyla; family Cervidae; genus Muntiacus; species Muntiacus reevesi. The sequence goes on along the minus strand of NC_089270.1, from coordinate 26,463,290 downwards.
CTAGGAGTGAAATTGTATTATATCCTCTGCAGATGGCAAAATCATCTGGGAGCACGTCAATCCAGGGGTGCTCAGTCGCGTCCAACCCTCTGCAGTCCCACGGACTGTAGCCACCAAGCTCCTCTGTCCCTGGAATTTTCCAGGCCATAATACTGGAGATGGGTGCCACTTGCTGCTCCAGGGAATCTTCCCTGTCCAGGGATCACATGCTTTGGCAGGAGGATTCTTTACCACTAGCGCCACCTGGGACGCCCAAAATCCAGGTTTAGGATGAAAATGTTGATTTCAGGAAGCTTACTAAAAATGCACTTAATGTTTATAAAATGTATGGCTATCTTTTCAATTCTTCTTTAGCCACGAGTTCCACGTGTGTATGTATTTTTCCATATTGCCGCCTTCTTATTCTGGTCGCATAATTTCAGGGCATACATTCAGAAAGCTTTGGGAAGTATGCCATACAAAGGTCATTTTATTTGTGGTTTAATCTGTCTCTGCCTAGGACAGACTGTACATGAGTGGTCTATACAGCAAAATAGTCTTTTCTTCACTTTATGATCTTTAAAAACTGCTATTCTTACTGAACTCAGGGGGAAAAAGCCTGTTGTGATCATGGGAAAATACAACAAAATCTATATGTAATATAACCTAGCTTTGCTAAAAATGCATGAATGCTTAGTAAGTAAGTGAAGTCACTCAGTTGTGTCCGACTCTTTGAGACTCCATGGACTGTAACCCACTAAGCTTCTCTGTCCATGAGATTCTCCAGGCAAGAATACTGGAGTGGGTTGCCATTTCCTTCTTCAGGGGATCTTCCCAACCCAGCAATCGAACCCGGGTCTCCTGCATTGCAGACAGACACTTTAACCTCTGAGCCACCAGGGAAGCGGGAGACTATCTAAAGTGATAATAGAAACATCAAATATGTATCATTAATACTATTGCCATTGAGTTACTAAATGTATGCATATGTTGTCAATTTTTAAGTAAAAGAAGGCAAGTAACAGTCAATCCTAAAGGAAATCAACCCTGAATATTCACTGGAAGGATGGATGCTGAAGCTGAAGCTCCAACACTTTGACCATCTGATATGAAGAGCCGACTCATTAAGACCCTGATGCTGGGAAAGTTTGAAGGCAGGAGGAGAAGGGGATGACAGAGGACAAGATGGCTGGATGACATCATTGACTCAATGGACATGAGTTTGAGCAAACTCGGGGAGATGGTGAAGGACAGGGAAGCCTGCTGTTCTGCAGTCCATGGGGCTGCAAAGAGTTGGACATGGCTAAGCAGCTGAACAATAACAACAAGAGTTCCACATCTATGAAAAAGTGGTCATCACACACACAATATTGAATTTTTGATAACTGGAATGATAATTTATAAAATAAAATGCAAGAAGTTAAGGAAAGTAGAAATGCATTAAAGGAAGATTAAGCACACACAATCTTGGAAATAGTGAACTAAGGATATCATTATTTACTGACTAAAATCGGTAAACTACAAAAATCTTCTATAAGACTCTAATGTACTTTGACCATTCGACCCTAATATATTTTTCAGAAATAATAAAATGCCAAATCTTATCCTAAAATCCTAAATTCATAAAGAATTGACAGCATACTAAAATTATACATGCTTCCTAACTCAGTGTATGATGACGGTTATGGACATCTAGTTTTCTGATCTTACATTCAGAATTGAGTTAGTGAGAGCCCATAATAATCTGGTGTAGATGTGACTCCATTCTTGTGAGAAACGGAGTCTTGAAGGACTATATGCAAAGTGGATTTTTTCTTTTTCATATATTCAGACATATTTTATTACATTAAAATAGTTCCCTATTTGTTACTAAAGGTATCTAAATCAATTTGTAAGATGAGTTTTTTAGATATAAGATAAATGTCTTCATCACACTTACATGCTTCCTGTTGAAATTCATTTCTCCATTCTTCATGTTTCAAACATATCTTCCATCTCTATGAATATGCAGCCCCACCGTTTTATAATCTCTCTGAATGTACCTTTATTTTTTTGCCTATGTATTCCCTAATGAAGTAGTTCTTAATCAGAGGTAGACACCAGAATTTTCCTGAAAGCTGTTTTAAAAAAAAAGAAATACACAGGCCAGGTACTCATAATGGACATACTGAATCAAGAGAGGAAAACGGAGAGTACATTTTGTAAAGGTTTTCAGAGGATTCCAATCAGCTAACCTTTGCTTAATAAATAAAGACAGCTCTTGTCTAGCACTGCTAAGAAAGGTGTTTAAGAAATGATTAGTGGAACAGACTCTTCTACAGTGTCCTAAAATAGTCTATGCTTGAGGTCCAATTTAAGGGCTCTGTATTCCTCATTCTTCTTGTATATGCCTGTCTCTATTGTTCATTACTGCTTATGTCTATCTGTGTGTGTGTATGTGCTAAGTCACTTCAGTGGTGTCCGACTCTTTGCTACCCCATGGACTGTAGCCCTCCAGGCTCCTCTGTCCATGGGGTTCTCCAGGCAAGAATACTGGAATGGGCTGCCATTTCCTTCTCCACAGGGTCTTCCTGACTCAGAGATCGAACCTGCATCTCTTAGGTCTCCCGCATTGGCAGGTAGGTTCTTTACCACTAGCGCCACCTGGGAAGCCCACAAGTCTCTCTCTGCTCTTACATATTGCTATTATCATTCTACAGGATAATCCTCCCCATTTTATCCTGCCATGTTTCCTCTAGGGAGAAAATATGAACTACTTAAGTGTATTGGCTACCTTGCATTTCTTTATATCATCTTCTTCCACCATTCACGTTCTCTATATCGTATATTCTATTTCTTTTCTAGCACTTTTCTCTACCTAAGTTTATTTTGTGTATTGTTTCCTTGGTTACTATGTGTTTCTCTTTAATAGGATGTAAAGACCTTAAAAATTAGGACACTGTGACTAATTTAAAGTTCTAACCCAATATCTAGTTCTCAAAATATACCTGATGAATAAATGAACTACCTAGAGAACTGATTTTTGCACATATATCAATGTATATTGTAATTATATACTGTGTTTACTCAGTTCCCGCTGTGTCAAATCATTTATGACTTTCAGTCCCATCTTCTGGTCCTTCCTCCGGAAAAGTCATCATGTGAAGGATACAAAGAGCAAGAAATTTTATTTCATTCTGTCAAATTAAAACGATCAAGTTCATTTAAGGTCTCTTTTTTAAGGAACTAGAAATTACATACTTTTTAGAGTGGACATTTCCAAGATGAAAAGTAGAAAATTATAGACATCTAAATGGAGCTAATGCATCTGATAATAATATATGAAATGTTGCTTACATTTTAGAGAATTTCTTAATTTTAGTTTGGGAGTTCATGTGTTGACTCATAAAAATGACCATGATGTAATATTTACTCAGACCCTGACGTTATTTGTAAAATTTCAAGATCAGCTATATGAACAAAAACTAATTCTACTGTGGGTTCTATGGAATATCTTTTAGCAGAGTCAAAGTGAGTTTCTTTCCACTCTACATATAAAATATCATCAGGCTCTAGATACTAGGCACCAAAAGAGTGTGTGACTGGCTAGGAACATTTGCCTTTGGGACTGCCTTTAATATCAAACCAATGAGGGAATCATCAATTTATTAGGACAAAAAGAGTTGCTTCTTTGAGTTTTTTTAAAATTGCTCCTCCTGGTCTCAACTTAGCAATCAGAATGTAAAGAATCCCACACTTCCATGGGGTTGGTTTCTTTCTCAAGCATATATTCCTGAATGCCATGAGTCATCAAGGGGTGTTGCCTTTGTGATGCAACTATTATGACACTCCATGATATCCTGTGATGTACTATAATGTCAAAATGCTTAATCTTAATGTGAAGTGGGTACAAAGTTCATGACTTGAAAACATTGGAGGAGATTACTGATCACTTACTCTGTGAGTAGCTGCATTTCTAAGGGTCACTTAGTTCTTCAGTGTGATTAATATAATGTAACTATCACAATGTTAAGGTTAATGATATTTAATAACAGTCAAGTTTATTAATTTATTGTGTATTCACTACAAGCAGGATCTGTGTTATTGTTTATGTATTTTATTTAATCTGCCTAACAGCACGTGGGTATCTTTATTCTTATTTTAAGATGAGGAATACAGAGTCTTTCAGATATTAAGTAATTTACTATATGGTGGAATTTGTATATGAAAACTCAATTGGATTGAATCTCAAGTTCATACTAACCACTCAGTCCCTATGATGCTATGTTATGTTCCACCCCAATGTAAATTATCACCCTCTAAATTTCCAACTGGAAAAAGACAAAACAATTTCCAATGTAAAGAGCCCACTTTCATTTCAAAGTGAAACACTTTTGATGATAGGTGTGTACAACTTGCACTCACCTCAATAAGAAGAAGGGCTTCCCTGATGGCTCAGCTGATAAAGAATCTGCCTGCAATGCAGGAGACCTGGGTTCGATCCCTGGCTTGGGAAGATCCTCTGGAGAAGGGAAAGGCTACCCACTCCAGTATTCTGGCCTGGAGAATTCCATGGACTGTATAGTCCATGGGGTCGCAAAGAGTCAGACACGACTGAGCGACTTTAACTTTCACTTTTACTTTCAATAAGAAGGAAGAGTAAGAAGAGAGGAAGAGAAGGACTAGAACAAAATCAAAACCTATGAGAGCAGAAAGATATACCAGCCTAGGCAACAATCTGCATGCTAAACAAAATCTCCACCATCTTTTGAAATCTGCTGGTAAGAATGTGAGTCTGTCTGAATCACAGTCACCTCATCCACCAAAAAAGATGACCATGCAGGCCCCTGCTTCACCCTGGAATGGGCAGGGTCATCTTTCTCATCTGATTTCCACTCTCGGTCACACCTAGTCTTCAGGTATTCTTTTCACTTACACTTGCTTCTGGGAAGACCATTGAGTGACCTCTCCATCTTTCCACAATGCTTTCCGTGATACACAGAACAAAACTAAACTGTATCCTGGTTTTTCATGGCACTCAATCCTTCTTATCTGATATAACAGACCTACTTTGCTCTGCATCTGACTTTCACCTCCTTGAACTACTGCGAACTGGTCGTTGTTTAATTATTTCCCTGCATAAAACAGAAAACAAGTGAAATACACAAAATATGCTCTCAACAAATGTCCAATAGGAGCAAAGACATGAGTCATGACTATTTTATCCTACCAAATGTAAGGTACTATTTAGCCTACATCATTATGACATGTCATTAAAAAATATGCAACTTTTAAAAAGTTTCCCAGAATTAGGACACATGCCACTGTGAGCCACATTCCTAAAAAGAACTGTTTTACTGGAACAGTCACGGAAGAGATAGGTACCTTCCGGACAAAGAAATACTTAGAACAATGTTTTTTTTTTTCTTCTTCAAGTCATGAAAAATCAAGTTCTGGAGTTGTCTCCACATTGAAGTTAGTCAAATTAATCAACTCTTTCCCTCTCTCTTCACTTTATCTACTTGTCATTATTAAAATGCTCTGCTAGGTTCTAAATGGACTCTCAAAGCTGGCTCATTCTGTCTTGGGATTCCAGAAGCAAAGTCTTGGCCACCACTCTTCATCCTATGCCAATATGCTATCAGCAGAGATTATTCCTTTAGGTTAAATATTATTCTCTTGTAGAAATTCTCTTTTCAGAGAGAAGTTTAGTCTAAATCCCTTTATCGGAGTGGAAAGAGAGTTTAAGAGGGGGATGAGGTTGAAGATGAATCTATCTGGCTCCTGCCATGACCAGCTGTGTGAAGTCCTCCCTGCCTTGTAAAGCTGACATTTGTCCCTCTTGTAAAACAGGGAAAATGATACTTAGATTTTGAGTGAGGTGGTATTGGTAATATTTTTAGTGTATTGTTCTGCCAAAAAGAAAAAAAATCAATAAATAATAACTTTGACAAGGACGGGGTCCTGGGCCGCAAAAACAAATTGGACAGGAGGTGGTTGGAAATTCTGACCACATCACAGTAGTGGGTGGGGAAGGGCCCCCGAGTGAGATAAGGTAAATAAAGCAGCTTGTCATTAGGAGGTGGGCTCTGTAGTCATATTATGACAGTTATTGTTAAAGACATCGGGCCATTGTTAAGTCACTCCTGATCTTAAGGTACTGTAACATTTTAAAATTGAGTTCTTTTCTAGTTAATTCCTGTCTGTGGTAACACTACGATCCACCAAAGTATATTCGGAGGATTTTCAGATAGGTTGAAAGTTCGGGACTTTTGAATGTCAGCTCCTAGCTCCCAAACTCCACTCCCGTCCCTTGTATGGATCTGGTAATTTTTTTTTTTTTCAGCTTGCAGCAAGAAGTCTAATTTTCACTTCCTTCCAGCGGCTCTCCGCGCTCCCGGGAGGTGGGGCGCCTGGCATCCGTGTGTGGTTTTGGGGTAGGAACCTCTTCCCGGGAGGCCGCCCGCCTCCGCCCTCCGCGGCGGAGTGACGTCACGGGCGATGCCCGGTCCCCGCCCGGCCTATAAAGCGCCAGGTGCGCGCAGCACCTCCGGAATGTTCGCACACCTGGCGCCCGAGCCTGAGCCCGGGGAGCCCGCGCCCAGGGATCCCGAGGCGAGCTCCAGGAGCTGCCTCCAGCGCCCCAGGCCGGCCGGGCCTGCGAGCTCGGCCACGCGGCCCCCCGCGTCCCAGCTCTCGGCCACCACCGCCTCTTCCCGCCCGCAGCTCCCGGCCGAGTTGCCCCAGAGACCGCGACGCCGCCGCTCCGAGGGACCAATGAGAGCCCCGCTGCTGCCGCTGGCGCCGGTGGTGCTGTCCCTCCTCATCTTCGGCTCAGGTGAGGACATCCCGGCTCTGAGCTGCCCGGAGCTTCTCCCGCCGCGGCCAAACCGGTCGCCCCTTGGATTTTGCTGATGCTTCTCCAAACCCACCCTGGGTGTCCCCCGGTCCGGTGGGAGGTAATCCACATACCGGCCCCTCCTATGGAGGTAGAGAAGAGGCCGGTGTCTAAGAGGTTCCAGGCCAGCAGGAGGGTGCCTGAGAATCTTTGTACTCTCACCTTAGTCCAGAGGAGGGAGAGCTTAGAGATCCTGTGATCCAGACCCTTCCTTTGACAGATAAAGAAACAGAGGTCCAGAGCGGTAAAGTGATTTCCCGAGATCTTGGAGAAGAGTAGTTAAGTCCCAGACCTAGGAGATCTGCCTCCTACCTAAATTCTCCGTCTCCTCTGTCAAGTAATTTTCTTTTGACCATTCTAGAGGGCCTGTCATCGTCCCAGGGAGAAGTTCCACTTAAAAGCACCACTCTGACTCTGTTTTGAGACCTAAAGAATCCGCCTGCCAAGCAGGAGACGCGGGTTCGAACCCTACATTGGGAAGATCCCCTGGAGAAGGAAATGATAACCCACTCCAGTATTGTTGCCTGGAAAATTTCGTGAACAGAGGAGCCTGGCAGTCCACACGATTTAGCCGCTAAACAACAAAGGACAAAGCAGGGGCTTGAAACTGGCCCCCAAGTCCTGCCTAGTCCCTAGTTTCTTCTCTATGTGAGAGCAATAATAAACAATGACAGTAAGAAAATTTATTAACAACTACTATTCATATTACTTTTTACATTTGATATGCATACTGATTTTTAAAAGGTAAGCATGTGTTAAGAAGATACTGGATTGATCTCTAGAATCTGATTATTAAAATGGAACAGGTCACAGTCTATTCTATATATGAAGTTATGGTCATATTTAGATGTTGCCCCTTAAATAATTATATTAAATGTTAATTATATTACATTAATTTGCCTATTTGGTGGGTTTTTGATGTGGAAATTAATGTAGATTATCTGTGGAGAAGAAAACCTAAATGAAAGAAGCTCTGTAATTGGGACAGCTGAGCTTCCTTGTCGGCGGAGTACGAAGCAGCTTTCATAAGTGACTCAATCACAAACAACAACACGTGTGCAGTCACTGCTTTGAAGATAAACTTTCCTCCCAAACAGAATTGACTGGAGAGAACAGTCACCCCGCTTTACTTTTTCTTTTCTCTTATTCTCGTTCCCATAGCCCATTATACTGCTGGATTAGACGTCAATGACACCTACCCTGGAAAAGGGGAACCTTTTTCTGGGGACCACAGTGCCAACAGATTTGAGGTGACCTCGAAAAGTGAGATTTCCTCTGCAAGTGAAACGCCTCCTGGTGGCGAACTGTCCTCGGGGATCGACTATGACTATTCAGAAGAGTATGATAATGAACCGCAGATATCTGGCTATATTGTAGATGATTCAGTCAGAGGTGAGTAGAGGATAAGATGACAGTATAGCCTATAAGATATGTGGTTTGTATGAGCAAAGCTGCTTCAAAAGAAAAGCCTCTCCAGGATCTTGCAGTGGCTTTCTTGTGTGTATAACTGTTGTGCATCCCGCTAGTTAAGCTGGAAACGCAAATAGAAAGAGCTTTTAGCGCGCACAACCTTTGTGTCTGGAGCTCTAACAAACGTTTCATGTCTGCTAAGTGTAATCTTCACAACTTTATGAGGCAGGAATTGTTATCATTTTACAGATGTGATAACTGAAGCTTAAGAAGGTTAAGTATTTTGCCCAAAGTTCCACAGCCAGAATGAGAAACTCCAATCTGTTGGATTTCAGATACTCTACCACATGACCACTCCCCCATGTGAGAAACCAATATGGATATCAACCAATCCCATATACTTTATATCTTAGCTTTTATAGCCACTCCCCTTCACCATTTTTCTCTAAATAACTGCAGTTGGACTCAAATAGGGCTTCGCTCATAGCTCAGTTGGTGAAGAATCTGCCTGCAGTGCAGGAGACCCAGGTAAGGGAACAGAAAGATGTAATGGGAAAAGAATGATTGAATCTTAGCCACTGTGTATTGTGTTGCGAGATTGGTAATAATAATAGTAATATCACTTTCTGGAAATATTAAAGAACAAATATGCATGGATTTTATATCACTAACATCTCTGCTTAACCCCAAATCTCATTTGTCAGTTAAATAATAGTGACCTACAATTTCTTCTCTTCTGCTATTATCTGATTTTTCAAAAAGAGCATTTATTTAAAACGAGGGTACCAGGGTAAGAGGTCACTATTGTTCATTACTCTCATATTACTTTGGAGTTTGAGGGCAGACGAGGTCATCAGTAAATCAGATCTAAATATCCTAGGAGCATCCATTATGAAGGCAGGGTTTAAAGCGTCTTCTTTCCTGATCTTAGTTTCCCTGACTCCTCCCCTCTGTCTAGCTCCCAGAACTGGTGAAGGAATAGCAAGTGATAACATGAAGACAATGGCAGGTGGGAAAAGTTTTATCAAATACTCTATTTTCCTTCCTTGCTCCACACCTCCCTTATGTGCTTTTACATAAGGTGGGAAAGGGGTCCATCTATAATTCTTATTTTGGGAGGGGGATGAGATGAGACCATTATGACTAGAAATTTTTCTCTTAAAGATGTTTCAAGTTAGCATTTCATAAGGCCAAATGAACTGATGGTGATGAATGAAAATGGCTAGAGGCCAAAATTAGAATGCACTGTAAAATACAGTGAAAATTGATCCATGAAGATAATGTCTATTGTAGCACTTCAGCATAGTGACTGTCTCTGTTTAAAATTTGTAATGTATCTGATAAAGTGCTGTATTATTGATTTAAAATATTTCTGTTAGAGGAACTGTTCTAATTTGGGGTACTTTTCTTATCTTCAGAGGGAAGTTTCAACACAAAAATTGCATAGTCACCTATTAAACATTGCTCCTAGTTTGACTATTATTAATGTTGATATAATAGCTGCTAAAATACTCGAAGTATTTAATTTTTCATTACCTTGATCACAGGGCTCCAGCTTTGCTACCCTTCCTTATGTTTCTGGAGTTCTCTATTTACTGGGCACTGCAGAACTATTATGACTAACTTTATTATGACTTTATGACTCTTTTCTCTGGGCTCACTAAATACTTGCTCAGATAAACCTATGCAGAGATTAGTAAGATGAAATTCACAGCTCTAACATAGAAACTCCTCCTTCCTATATTTAATGTGGTAAACTATACCCTGCATAGCTATAACACTGAACAAAGGTTTCTGTGAATCTGAAGAGCTAGGATGAACCCATGAAGCTTCAAGTACAAATATTTCTGGACTCCTATTTTTCAAATAGATTGATCACAGAAATTAGCCCCCAAAAGGTATCAATTAATTATAATCTGTTGTAATCAGGGAGTTTAGAAAGTTAACTCTACTGTATAATTCTCAGTTTTCTTCACCTCAGGTAATACACACCAATTCCCAACTATGATAGCACAAGACTGATATGAGTAAAAAAAATCATCAAATATACTCAAACCCCACTTTAATTATGGAACTGAACTTTTCCAAGAGAAAACAGAATATAATCGAGTATTAATAGGCTTTAAATCCCAACACTGCCATTTTCTAGCTACTGTCTTAGTACAATTTACTTGTCTTTGCTTGACTCTTACTTTTTCTCATCTGTATCATATGGATAGTAACAATACATTCAACTGTGATTTGGGTTTAATTAAATTAATGCTTGTTACCAAGAACCTGGTATGTATTAGAAGTAGAAACAAATGTTTAAAATATTTCATGAATTTTCCTAGACAAGTAACTCCTATTATTCCTGTTATCAGTAATAATAATACTGACACAAATAAATCAAAATATGTTTTTAAGCTAATAAAAAACAAATGTGTTCAAATTCTAAATGCCACATAATACAGATATTGTCTTTGTTCAATTATTGTATATGAGTTGTATTAAAAAATGAGACCGATACGGCTGTTTTCCCTGTGAACTTTCATTGCTAGGACATTTTTCTCTCATGTCTTCCAAATGGTCTTCCACATAAAGAGAGACTGCTGTTAATAAATCTTTTCTTTTCCATTTTATTTTTTTAGTTGAACAGGTAGTTAAGCCTAAGACAAACAAAACGGAAAGTGAAAAGACTTCAGATAAACCCAAGAGAAAGAAAAAGGGAGGCAAAAATGGGAAAAATAGAAGAAACAGAAAGAAGAAAAATCTGTGTGACACAGAATTTCAAAATTTCTGCATTCACGGAACATGCACATTTTTAGAGCAACTGGAAGCAGTATCATGCCAGTAAGTTACCCTAAATCATGTGGAATTCTATATTTCTAACACTGTGTCTGAAACCCCTAGTTGCAGAAAACCATTTGTTTTTTTTCAATGTATAAACCAAGAGTTGGCAGACTTCCTTAACGAAGCAGATATGAAATATTTTGGGTGTTGTGGGTCAAGATTATGTATGGTTATCATATAATCAATTAAAACATGGTCAATTAAACCTGTGGAAAAAAAAACAAAACAAAACATTTCTCGGCTTACATGCTATAAAAGACCTAGCAAATGGCCAGATTTGACCCGTGGGCCATAGTTTGCTGAACCCTGGTGGAAACCATCATTTTGCAATATGTATCTTACAAAACCTCTTGCTAAAAAAGGAACTAAGTTAGTTTTCACTTAATGTTGTTCTTGCTTCCTTCCCCCTAAAAGCTGCTAGCACGTTAAATGGTAGTGGAATGTGTTAGCTGCATAACTAGCCACTGAATTCATCAGTTGGTCATACAAGGAGCACAAAGAATGAAAAGGCGTGTCTTCCTGGAGTATCACACCCAGACTAATCTCAACTTGTTCTTATACTAATAGACCTTAGGCTCGAATGCATTCTATGTCTCATCATTTTGAAATACAAATAAATGTCTGGACTGATTTTTTGAATGCTAGAATTAATGATGGTTTGTGATCTGGAAAGTGAACATAAAATTTATTGGAATCTTTTCAGTGATTATAATTTTAAAATGTGGGTTGTTTGCAGATGTTATCCAGAGTACTTTGGTGAACGATGTGGGGAAAAGTCCATGAAAACTCAGAGCCTGGTCGACAGCGATTTGTCAAAAATTGCTTTAGCAGCTATAGCTGCTTTTGTCTCTGCCACGACCTTCACAACTATTGCTGTTATCGTTACAATCCTGTAAGTAAGGCATGTCTTTAAAATTCCTAATAAAGTAATGCCAGGTTGATTTTTTTTCAGCATTTTTATCTTAATGTGGTATCATATTTTATGTGAGTTATTCTATTAGTGGTGCGTGATATTTGGCCATATCTTTACACTTTATTGACAGTTCACAGAATATGGTTAAATGTATTCCTTTGGCCACCATTGACACTTAATATATGAACCCCTTTTCTTGAACTTAAAAATTGATGGTTTTGTTTCACGTTATATGTCTACTCATGACTATTTCCGAATCTCAGATTGCTGATAACTTCTATTAGTATATTAACCGTAAGCAAGCTTCCCAGAAGCTAATTAAGACCTAGGTTGTCAGAGACATTACTTTAATACTAAAAATTCACAAAGAGCTTCAAACCAGGAGCCAAGAAAAGATATGTCTTCTGCTTCTGTCAGAATGCAAAATTCTGAGTTAGGAATTTGATAGCATGGTACTGACTTTTTAGAGCTTATGCCTATTTTGTTATTGTCAAATGCAGTATGGGAATTCAATTACTAAAAAAAAAAAAAACAAAAAAAAACAAAACATTTCCTCCATATGGCATGGCGTAGGAAGCAGGGACAATTCTATTACTGTTTCATTCTAGCAGTATCTTCCCTGTGCTCATAATAACAGATCACTTACTTCACTTCATGACCAATGAATGTTAGAACTAGACTGTCCTAGGTAGCAGCCACTGGTGGGTATGTAAAAATGGCATTGTCTGTCAAACAAAAGTCAGTAGATTAAGGAGCTTGGGGGAGGGTGTGAATATCTCTGTAATGACTCATGTGCTACTGGAGCTTGGGAAAAGCAAGACTCATTATTCTAATTTTAGGTCTTGGTAAATTACTTTTAACAACCGGATTGCATACATGATCTACTACTCTTGCCATTCAGGAAACAAGGGGTTATCTTCTGTCATTGTTTACTATTATTTTAAATTCAGATCAGCTAATGATAAAATGCCAGGTAAAACACAATTTTATGATGCACGTCAAGTTTGATGTGTGGTTTAAATTTGTTTTGCACATCCGAGAAATTATTTCGCTCTGTTGGTACCTCAAGCCCGATATGATATGCAAGTGTGTTTAGGAAAAATACACTCAGACACCATTATTATTTGACACAGAATTACAGAAGAAGAAACTGCCAGTTAGGGAAGATGTTTTGAAAGAATTATTCAAAAACTCATAATTATTCAGATTGAAATATTTAATAATCCTTTGGAAAAGTATGGAAAAACTTTGGTATGTTTTCCTTTTCTCTTGTATTCTTCCCTGTATTTGAAACACATGGCAAGTACCAGCCTAAGACACAGTTGCTGCTTTTTCAAAATTGAAATCAGTTTTTTCCCAAACATCACAACAAAAGTTCTTAAGATTTTAATAATAACATTTAGTAGATAAAAAAGCCAATAAAAATTGAATTGCTTGAACAACACTAAAACATTTCAGACCATTGAGTTTTTTGGTATCAGGTAGCAATAAATAAGATTAGAAATATTTATTATATTTAGAAATAAAATCAATTTGTTTTTAAGCCTGTTAAAAAAAAAATAAGCATTTACATGAGTTTGTGCAAGCATACAGCCCTTCTGTGGTAAAGCTATACTATCTTCTTCCAGTTGTACCTGTAATTGTACTGTTTTGGGGAAAAACATGAATGTGTTTCATGCCTTCTAAAAGTTTGCATCCCAATGGACACTTGTTTAAATCTCAGTACTTTGGGAATATGGTTATATAAAGTCAACATAAAGATTCCCTTAAAAGAACATTGGTGATACTTTTTAGCTGGGTTTAGTTTTGGGTTTGGTGGAGTGGTTCTGTAAGTGTATAGTGGTCCATAAGGACTCATGAAAGAAATTCTCTGTGCTTGTGAAACCCCAGTCAATATATACATGACTGGAACATTGATGACAGTAGAATATCTTGTTCTCTGAAGGCTTCGAAGACGATATCTCAGGGGATATGAAGGTGTCGCTGAAGAACGAAAGAAACTTCGACAAGAAAATGGAAATGCACATGCTGTAGCATAACTGAAGGTATTATTGCAGGTTTGAGTTTTAAAAGCTATCTTTAAATAATATTTTACAATTTAAAAAATATAATGTCTATTATCTGAAGAAAAATGAGAAAAGCACGTTTTCTTAAAAGTACACTATGAACACTGGCTACACAAAAGTGTTATTCTTTCAGCTTGAGTTGCAGTTCCATACTGAGAATGGAGCATGTCCTTACTATTCTAAGGGGTAGAAAAATGAAGGAGACACAAATTCTGTTCTCAAAGAGCTTAGTGTTTTAAAGATAGAAAAAAGTGCAAGAAACAAGAATATCAGGGGGAGTAAAATATATGTCATAAAAAAGGAACTAATGGAATATGAGAAGTTTCCAGTGAAGGAGAGATAGAATCCAGTGGGCTGCATTTAGGGAGCAGAAAAAGATGCGATGGAGGATGGCATTGGAAGTGAATCTCAAAGAACTGATGAGAGTGGGATGAGAGTGGGATTATAAGTGGAAAGGAAGATCGATAGTGTGAGATGGGCTAGATTACTTTAGGAAGGTTTGAAAGATGATCTAGTTCAAATGGTGTTGGAGAAGATAAGGTTGAACTGATAGGCTGAGCTCACATGGTGGAGAGCCAACATTAGAGCACCTGAATTACAAATGTGAGGAAGTAGAAACACCAGTGGGATATCCTTACACAGAAAAGAAGTAGGAATGGAGGGGACTCACACTTGAGAGGAACTTGGTTAGTGTACAGATTGCAGTTCTTATTTTTTTTTTTTTTAATTTTGTAAAGAGAGAGAGCTGAGCATGTTGTATGGAGAAAATATGGAGAGGGATGTTTCATTGATAACTAAAGTCAACAGCTGATGAAACAAACTTCCAGAGGAAGAGGGGAGGCAAGGAGATCAAGGAGACTCTTAATGTCAGTCAAAAGAAGGAACTCCATTTTCTCAAACATTCTGGAAAGAGGTCACATCCTTAAGTTATTGGGTTGGCCAAAAAGTATGTTCGGATTTTTCCTTACAGTCTTACAGAAAAACTCGAATGCACTTTTTGGCCAGCCCAATATTATTTTCTACCTTCAATTGCTTTAAGAATTACTTGAGATACTTGCTAAATATGCATATTTCTAAGCCAAATCCTAAATCTACTAAATCTGCAGTTCCATTTTTTATTAACATTCCAGATGCTTGGAGAACACTATCTTTAGCATTGGTTAAGTATAGGCATTACGTTCTGAGCCTATTACAGAATTAGCTCAGTAAGTCATGAAATAGATAATTATCCATGCCAATGTAATACTCAATACTTATTCATCAAAAGTTATTAATGAATTGGCTTAATGTTCTGAAGCTAAAGTCACCAGCATGAATAAGAGTTTATTTTTGGTTGTTTAGTGCAATTGAAATTTCTCAAAGGAGGTCCAGAATGACTTCAGGAAAAGGAATACGCTGTGTTGGCACTTTGCGGCTGCCTATTAACTGGTAGCTACTATTATTATGCCCTTGGTACTAATTATCCTAAATTAACTGTATATCATAAATATTCTGAGCCACTTAATCTTTGTTTTTAATTATGTCCGCTTCATAGATTGGTTAGGAAGACTATTTCTCATCACTATTCTCAGTGTTGCGGTTTTAATAAACAGAATTTGATGAAACAGGTTTGAACATATACAGTCTTCTACCCAAGTAAGCATATAACCAAAGCAGATGTGAAAGACAGATTCAAGTCAGAAGGACTAGTTTGTCTCTAAAAAGCTTTTAGCACTTTCCACAAGTCATCCTAGGAAAAAAAGAAAATTGGCAGAAATTCTGATAGGTAATTATTGTTTGACCTTATCTCAAAGCTATGTTGGAATTGAGCTGTCTTTTAATAGTTCATTTTATTTCCCAACAGGTTATCAGATCGGAGTCACTGCAAAGTCACAACTGCAAGTGATACATTGGTTCCTCTTTTCATCGAATCCTAAGAAAACAGAACCTTTTCGTTCTGATGGTTTTAAACTTTCAATTGTCACTTTTTAATGCTAAGTCTTATTTCTGTACATAAAGATGCATGGAGATAAAAAGTATTTTTTCAAGTTGTAAATAATTTATTTAATATTTAATGGAAGTGTATTTATTTTGCAGTTCATTAAACTTTTTTTTTAAGCAAACAGATTGAGAGTTTGAATATGACTTTTGAGATTGTAAGACTTTAGGGTATTTTTCTAACATTTAAATGATCATTTTAAAAGGAGTTCCTCCCCCCTTCTTTTCTTTTTTTTTTTTTTTTAACTGTTTTGATGTTTCTTTTCAAAACTTAACTGTTTTCTTAGAAAGTACCCTTAATGGGACAATTATTAACTAGAGTCACTCAGTTCTCCTACAAATACTGATGTCCCAAACTGCTCTTTCTTATTCCACATAGAACTTATTGCAAATCGCATAAATTATAAAAGCTTCTAAAACCAACATGTGGCATAGCTTCTCTGTTACAGTAGACACAGATATTATAAAAGAGAGAAAATATATTGCCCATCATTATCATCACCATAAACAAGAAAGGAATAAGGTTTGAATATGGCCTTTTGCATGTACCAGGAAGTATTTAGATTTGAGACTTCTTTCCCTAATATCATGACATAAATATATAAAGTATTTAAAACCCACTCTTCTTTTTCTGCACTCTTTTCTTACATTATTTTAAACAAATATATGTATATTTCTGGTGAATGTTCTATCAAAAGCATTAAGGTTGTGGAATGATTCAGTCATCCCTGGCTGGTCAGCTAAGTTATCTGGGTGAAAAACAAAATAACCTTTCTGTTGTGCAGGGTATATTTTGAGACTATTCACCAGTAATAAGCATATTTCCAGCAATCATCTCATGGAATTTCATGGATGAAAGGTGCCTCAAATATCAACACTTCCATCTGTCTCTAACATGCATGTGGTTGCTCAATCATGTCCTACTCTTTGTGACCCTTTGGACTGAAGCCCTACAGGCTCCTCTGTGCATGGAATTTTTCAGGCAAGAATACTAGAGTGGGTTGCCATTTCCTCCTCCAGGCAATCTTCCTGACCCAGGGATTGAACCTGTGTCTCCTGCAACTCTGGAATTACAGGCGGATTCTGTGCCTACTGAGCCACTGGGATTTCCAAATCCTTGCCCAGTGATCATCTAACCAACTGGTTCTCAGTCTCACACATTATTAGTTAAATTTTAAATGTCAAAGTGGCAATCCTCATCCCAACCCTGCCACCCTCCTCACAGTTTCTGACTTAAATGGTCAGGGGTGGGTCATTGGTCCCTGTATTTTTTTAAGATTCTTATTTACAGTCAGTGTTGAGAACCTCTGGTTCACCTCTATGTACATATCTACAGTATACAATTTCCTCATCATCGGTTACTGATTATTTATTGTTGATGACTCAAATATAGTGCTAGGGATATAAGACCAAAAAAAACCCTTTATTTTGGGACATTTACCACCAAACTGGCAGGAGAGAGTGTCTTGTCAATACAGTGCAGTAAATAGCTGGATTACGATATGTACCAGGAATTCTTGGGATTTAGAGGAGCTCTTATCCAGAGCAGGCTGACTGAGGCAGGAAGGGTCTCTTGAAGAGGGCCCACCTGAGATAATCTTTGAAGGGTGAGTAGGAGTTATGTAGAGAGACCATTAGAGTCACAAGCAAATTACAAAGTCATCAAAGAGTGTGCCTCAAAAAGGAAAAAAAAAAAAGTACCAACAGCAAAAAAAATAAATTTCAGGATTACTGAAACAAAGGGTAAAGTCAAGAGAGGCTATAAGGGAAGTTGGGTTGGTTACAGCAGGGGCACACAGGGCACTTAGCTTACACTGTGAGTTTAATGAGGAGCCATTCAAGCCAGTTGATCAAGGATAGTACTGATCATTTGTATTTCAAGTAGATTAACAGTCAACCCTATGGTGAAGGTAAAGCCCAAAGCCAGAGGTAGGAAGATTAGCTTGGAAGCAGTTGAAATATTCTAAGAGTGAAAAGAAAAACAGTTGAAGTTGGGAAGTTAAGGGAGGGAATGAGAAACCCAAGATGTATTTGGAGATGTTTTTGTAGATTGAAAAAGCAAAAATAAGGTGAGGTGTTACTGAAAACAAAGCCAAGGGAACAAGATAGAGAGAGGAGAGAAGAAATCTGGAGTGGCCTTCAGGTTCCTGGCTTTAGAGGCTGGGAAGATAGTGACACAATTTCAAGTAGCCATCTCTTGAACTAGCTTATTGAATATTCTAAAAGAAAGCATGGCTTTTTAGTTATACTTGAATGAAGAATGTCTCTTCTCTATTTCATAAAATCATCCTCTCTAGTTTTTAATGAATTTGTGAAGAAATGAGTATCAGCCTGAGCAATCATTCAACTGAATCAACACTGGCCCTCACCTTCCATCTGAAATTGAGCAGATGAGAGGAAAAACTAGGTCTACAAGTGTGATAATAAATGCAGCTTTGGATCTGTTGAGTTTGAGATGTCAGGAGATATCTATTAATAGGAAGCAGTTGGATACACAAGTTTGAAATCTGGTGAGTTGAAGAATTATACCTTGAGAGTTGTCAAAATATATATGTTGTAACTGAAGCCACAAAATGCTCAAGATTACCAAGTGAGGTGCTAATGAGTTTGCAGAAAAGTGTATTTGAATTGAAAATTTTCAGTTGTCACCAACACTGGGAAGGATGACTCAGGCTACCATAGTCACTGTGAAGGTTCTAGGCAATTGCCTATTATTCCATGTAATTTCTTAGTCCTTAAAACAAAATAAAAAAAAGTCTATTGAACGATTACAGGCGAAGATGGAAAAGCTCTATAGGGTCAGCAAAAACAAAACCTGGAGCTGACTGTGGCTCAGATCATGAGCTCCTTATTGCAAAATTCAGACTTAAATTGAAGAAAGTAGGGAAAACCACTATGCCATTCAGGTGTGACTTAAATAAAATCCCTTATGATTATACAGTGGAAGGGAGAAATAGATTCAAGGGATTAGCTTTGATAGACCAAGTGCCTGAAGAACTATAGACAGAGGTTTGTAACACTGTACAGGAGACAGTGACCAAAACCATCCCCAAGAAAAAGAAAAGTAAAAGGCAAAATGGTTGTCTGAGGAGGTCATACAAATAGCTGAGTAAAGAAAAGCAAAAGGCAAAGGAGAAAAAAGAAAGACATACCCATCTGAATGCAGAGTTCCAAAGAATAGCAAGGAGAGATAAGAAAGCCTTCAATAGAATGGGAAGGACTAGCAATCTCCTCAAGAAAGTTAGAGATACCAAGGGAACATGTCATGCAAAGATGAGCACAATAAAGGACAGAAATGGTATGGACCTAACAGAAGCAGCAGCTATTAGAAGTGGCAAGAATACACAGAACTATACAAAAAAGGTCTTAGTGATCCAGATGATCACAGTGTTGTGATCATTCACCTAGAGCCAGACATCCTGGAGTGTGAAGTCAAGAGGGCCTTAGGAAGTATTATTACAAACAAAGCTAGTGGAGGTGATGGAATTCCAGTTGAGCTATTTTAAATCCTAAAAGATGATGCTGTGAAAGTGCTCCAGTTAATATGCCAGCAAATCTGGAAAACTCAGCAGTGGCCATAGGACTGGAAAAGGTCAGTTTTCATTCCAATCCCAAAGAAAGGAAATGCCAAAGAATGCTCAAACTACCACACAATTACACTCGTCTCATATACTGGCAAGTCATGCTCAAAATCCTTCAAGTTAGGCTTCAACAGTGTGTGAACTGAGGACTTTCAGATATGCAAGCTGGATTTAGAAAAGGCAGAGGAACCAGAGGAAAATTGCCAACATCCATTGGATCATAGGAAAAAGCAAGAGAGTTCCAGAAAAACATCTACTTTTGCTTTATTGACTAGACCAAAGCCTTTGACCGTGTGCATCATGACAAACTGTGGAAAATTCTTCAAGAGATGGGAATACCAGACCACCTGATCTACCTCCTGAGAAGTCTGTATGCAGGTCAAAAAGCAACAGTTAGAACTGGACATGGAACAACAAACTGGTTCCAAACTGGGAAAGGAGTAATTCAAGGCTGTAAATTGTCATCCTCCTTATTTAACTTATGTGCAGAATACGTCATGTGAAATGCCAGACTGGATGAAGCACAAACTGGAATCAAGATTGCTGGGAGAAATATCAATAACCTCAGATATGCAGATGACACCACCCTTATGGCATAAAACAAGGAGGAGCTAAAAAGCCTCCTGATGAAGGTGAAAGAGGAAAGTGAAAAAACTGGCTTAAAACTCAACATTCAGAAAACTGAGATCATGGCATCAGGTCCTATCTCTTCATGGCAAATAGATGGGGAAACAATGGAAACTGTGACAGACTTTTTTTTTCTTGGGCTCCAAAATCACGGCAGACAGTGACTGTAGCTGTGAGGCTGCCAGGGTTAATACCATCACAGGCAGCCTGGAGCTAAGTTTTAGCTTCCCCCGAAATGGTAAGATTCCCTACCCCCATCAGGTAACCTGGAGCCAGCCAATCAATATGCGCCCAGTAAGAAACAAAGGGAGAGCTGAAAAGCCCGCAAACGCCCAGGTTTGAAAAAGCCCGCGAAAGTCTGTACCAATAGAATTGCTTTGCAAACATGTAACCAATTCGCTTAAGCCAGCTACTAACCGCTTATGCATATCTTATAAATTTGCGTAACAGCTTGTGCTCAGCGCTTTTCTGACCCTGCACCACTGTGATGGATGCGGCAGAGGGCCCTGGCTCGAGTCAGTAATAAACGTCCCTTTTTTTGCGAGTTGCATTGTCTTGGAAGCCTTCTCTCTTCCCGCTCGGGGATTCGGACATCGGGCATGACAGTAGCCATGCAATTCAAAGACGTGTGATCCCTGGAAGAAAAGTTATGATGAACCCAGACAACATATTAAAAAGCAGAGACATCACTTTGCCAACAAAGATCCATATAGTCAAAGCTGTAGTTTTTCCAGTCGTCTTATAAAGATGTGAAAGTTGGAGCATAAAGAAGGCTAAGTGCTAAGGTTGGCGCGCTGGTCGGGGGCGCCGCGCTCGGCGGGAGCGGGACTGCTAGGTCTTGGCCATGAAGAGCCTCAAGTCCCGCCTGAGGAGGCAGGACTCGCCCGGCCCCGAGCCGTCCGGCGCCGCAGCCGCCTTCAGAGCACAAGCAGCAGATTGGAACAAATATGATGGCCGATTGATGAAAGCAGCAGAAAGGGGAGATGTAGAAAAAGTGTCCTCAGTCCTTGCTAAAAAGGGAGTCAATCCAGGCAAGCTAGATGTGGAAGGCAGATCTGCCTTTCATGTTGTAGCCTCAAAGGGAAATCTTGAGTGTTTGAATGCCATCCTCATACATGGAGTTGATATTACAACCAGTGACACGGCAGGAAGGAATGCTCTTCACCTGGCTGCCAAGTATGGGCATGCGCTGTGTCTACAAAAACTTCTACAGTACAATTGTCCCACTGAACATGTAGACCTGCAGGGAAGAACCGCACTTCATGATGCAGCTATGGCAGACTGTCCTTCTAGCAGACAGCTGCTCTGCGACCACGGGGTGCATGCCAAAAATGTAGATGGGTGGACACCGCTTGTTCTGGCTACTCAGATGTGTAGGCCAACAATATGTCAACTGCTGATAGACAGAGGGGTGGATATTAATTCCAGAGACAAACAAAACAGGACTGCTCTCATGCTAGGATGCGAGTATGGTTGTAAAGATGCAGTAGAAGTCTTAATCAAAAATGGCGCTGATGTAACCTTGCTGGATGCCCTTGGCCATGATAGTTCTTACTATGCAAGAATTGGTGACAATCTGGACATTCTAACCTTACTGAAGACTGCATCGGAAAATTCCAACAAAGGGAGAGAACTTTGGAAGAAAGGACCATCTTTACAACAGTGAAATTTGTCTCAGATGCTAGATGAAGTAAATATGAAGTCAAGTCAGAGGGAACATGGAAACGTTCAGGATCTGGAGATTGAAAATGAAGATCTGAAAGAGAGGTCAAGAAAAATTCAGCAAGAACAGAGAATATTATTGGATAAAGTCAATGGTTTACAGCTACAGCTAAATGAGGAAGTAATGGTGGCTGATGATCTGGAAACTGAGAAGGAAAAGCTGAAGTCCCTTTTGGCAGCCAAAGAAAAGCAACATGAAGAAAGCCTAAGAACTATTGAAGCTCTGAAAAGTAGATTTAAGTATTTTGAGAGTGATCATTTAGGATCAGAAAGTCATTTCAGGAAAGAAGATATGCTTCTTAAACAAGGTCAAATGTACACGACAGAATCACAGTGTACTTTCACAGTCATGCCAGTCCATATGCAAAGCCGATCTATGTTAAGACCACTGGAGCTAGCCTTACCTAATCAAGCCTCATGTTCGGAAAACGAAATTCTAAAGAAAGAATTAGAAGCGATGAGAACTTTCTGTGATTCAGCAAAACAAGACAGACTCACACTCCAAAATAAACTAGCTCACGAGGTGGCGGAGTGCAAAGCCTTAGCACTGGAGTGTGAGAGGCTGAAAGAGGATTCAGATGAGCAGATAAAGCAGCTGGAAGGTGCCTTGAAAGACGTGCAGAAGAGAATGTATGAGTCAGAAGGCAAAGTGAAACAAATGCAGACACATTTTCTTGCCTTGAAAGAGCACTTGACAAGTGATGCAGCTACTGGGAACCACAGACTGATGGAGGAACTGAAGGATCAGTTGAAAGACATGAAAGTGAAATATGAAGATGCATCTGCAGAAGTGGGGAAGTTGAGAAACCAGATCAAGCAAAATGAAAGGTTAGTTGAAGAGTTTAAGAGAGATGAGGGCAAGCTGATGGAAGAGAATAAGCAGAAGGAACTGGAGCGAGAGAAGAGAGGAAGGAAGCTCGCTGAGATGGAAGGCCAGTTAAAGGACTTGTCAGCCAAGCTGGCCCTTTTTATTCCAGCAGAGAAATTTGAAAACATGAAGAGCTTGTTATCAAATGAAGTAAATGAGAAGGCAAAAAAATTAATAGATGTGGAAAGAGAGTATGAAAGATCACTTAATGAAATTAGACCATTAAAGAGAGAACTTGAGAATTTGAAGGCCAAACTGGCTCAGCACGTTAAACCAGGAACATGAGCAGCTCAAGAGCAGATTAGAGCAAAAGTCAGGAGAACTTGGGAGGAGGATCACTGAGTTAACATCAAAAAATCAGACTTTACAAAAGGAAATTGAAAAAGTCTGCCTGGATAATAAGCTCCTTACGCAGCAAGTACATAACTTAACAACTGAAATGAAAAATCATTATGTCCCTTTAAAAGTAAGTGAAGAAATGAAAAAGTCACATGATGTAATTATTGATGATTTGAATAAAAAGCTTTCAGATGTGACACACAAATATACAGAAAAGAAGTTGGAAATGGAGAAGTTGCTTATGGAAAATGCCAGTTTAAGTAAGAATGTCTGCCGCCTGGAAACTGTGTTCATACCTCCTGAGAGACATGAAAAAGAGATGATGGCTCTGAAATCCAGTATCACTGAACTTAAGAAGCAGTTGTCTGAACTTAATAAAAAATGTGGTGAAGACCAAGAGAAAATATATTCACTCATGTCTGAAAACAATGATTTGAAAAAGACCATGAGTCATCAGTATGTGCCAGTGAAAACCCATGAAGAGATCAAAACTGCCTTGATTAGCACATTGGATAAAACCAATAGAGAATTAGTAGATGTGAAGAAGAAATGTGAAGATATAAATCAAGAATTTGTGAAAATAAAAGATGAGAATGAAATATTAAAAAGAAATCTGGAGAATACTCAGAACCAAGTAAAAGCTGAGTCCATCAGCGTAAAACAGCATGAAGAAAAGATGACTGGCATAAGGAAGAGCATGAAGAAGGTCCAGGACAACAGCGCTGAAATACTGGCTAACTACAAAAAAGGCCAGGAGGAGATTGTAACCCTGCATGCTGAGATCACAGCCCAGAAAAGAGAACTCGACACGATACAGGAATGCATCAAGCTAAAATATGCTCCGATAATCAGCTTGGAAGAGTGTGAGAGAAAATTTAAAGCCACCGAAAAAGAACTTAAAGAACAATTATCCCAGCAGACACAGAAGTATCATACCAGTGAAGAAGAGGCCAAGAAGTGCAAGCAAGAGAATGACAAGTTAAAGAAGGAGATCCTCACTCTTCAGAAGGATCTAAAGGATAAGAATGTCCTCATTGAGAATTCTCATGAAACAGAAAGAGCATTAAGCAGAAAAACAGCTGAACAGACAGTTAAAAGACCTGTTGCAGAAATACACAGAGGCAAAGAAGGAGAAAGAAAAGCTTGTGGAGGAAAATGCCAAGCAGACTTCTGAGATCCTTGCAGCACAAA
Source organism: Muntiacus reevesi (assembly GCF_963930625.1). Taxonomy (NCBI): domain Eukaryota; kingdom Metazoa; phylum Chordata; class Mammalia; order Artiodactyla; family Cervidae; genus Muntiacus; species Muntiacus reevesi. Next base: position 26,438,908 of record NC_089270.1, on the reverse strand, counting down.
CTCTTTTGCAGAAGCAGCATGTTCCGCTGGAACAGGTTGAGTCCCTGAAAAAATCTCTTAGTGGTACAATCGAGACACTCAAGGAAGAACTGAAGACTAAGCAGAGATGTTACGAGAAAGAGCAGCAGACAGTGACCCAACTGCGGCAGATGCTGGAGAATCAGAAGAACTCCTCTGTGCCCTTGGCTGAGCATTTGCGGGTTAAGGAAGCATTTGAGAAAGAAGTTGGAATCATAAAAGCTAGCTTGAGAGAAAAGGAAGAAGAAAGCCAAAACAAAACCGAAGAGGTCTCCAAACTCCAGTCTGAGATTCAGAATACTAAACAAGTGCTAAAAAAATTAGAGACTAGGGAGGTGGTTGATTTGTCGAAATATAAAGCAACAAAAAGCGATTTGGAGACACAGATTTCCAACTTAAATGAAAAATTGGCCAATCTGAATAGGAAGTATGAGGAAATATGTGAGGAGGTTTGCATGCCAAAAAGAAGGAACTGTCTGCTAAAGATGAGAAGGAATTGCTCCATTTCAGCATTGAGCAAGAAATCAAAGATCAGCAGGAACGATGTGACAAATCCTTAACAACCATCACAGAGCTACAGAGAAGAATACAGGAATCCGCCAAACAAATTGAAGCAAAAGATAATAAGATAACTGAACTGCTCAATGATGTGGAGAGATTAAAACAGGCCCTCAACGGCCTTTCCCAGCTTACCTATGGGAGTGGGAGTCCCAGCAAGAGGCAGAGTCAGCTGATTGACGGCCTGCAGCAGCAGCTGGCGGATGCCGACAGACAGCACCAAGAAAGTGATTGCAATTTATCGGACACACCTTCTTAGTGTTGCGCAGGGCCACATGGATGAGGACGTGCAGGCCGCCTTACTGCAGATCATACAGATGCGGCAGGGGCTCGTGTGCTAGTGGGCACCCGCCACCCACGATGGCTCTTCCTGCTAGAGCTGAGCATTCTGTGTGCAACTTCATGGCCTTTCTGGGCCTTGCTGTGCTAGTATAAATAAAATAAAGTGTATTTTGATCCAAAAAAAAAAAAAGGCTAAGTGCTGAAGAATTGATGCATTTGAACTGTGGTGCTGGAGAATACTTTTGAGAATCTCTTGGACAGCAAGGAGATCAAACCAGTCCATCCTAATCAACCCAGAACATTCACTGGAAGAACTGATGCTGAAGCTGAAGTTCCAATACTTTGGCCACTTGATGCAGAGTGGACTCATTGGAAAAGGTCCTAATTTTGGGAAAGATTGATGGCAAGAGGAGAATGGGGTAACAGAGCATGAGATGGTTGGATGGCATCACTGACTCAATGGACATGAATTTGAGCAAACTGCAGGAGAGAGTGAACGACAGTGAAACCTGGTGGGCTGCACTCCACGGGGTTGCAAAGAGTCAGACACGACTGAGTGACTAATATAAAAGTAATGACACTTATTTTCTTCTATGACTTAGAAATCAACAGAATTCTTTAGTAATATTTTGTGTGAATATTTTCATCTTAACCTCTAATCTCTCAAAACACACACATGCAAGCATATCTATACTATGTTCATTTAATCATAATGTAATAAATATTTACTGAGCATCTGCTATAACCATAGTGATGGTTTGCACAAGGCAATCCAAGCTTCCTCCAGGACTCTCTGGAGAGACCAAGTGTATCATAAACTGCTCTGGATACACGTGTGTGCATGCTGGTAGTGAGGTGGTCGGCAGCTTAGATCATCTGCAATACAACTAGAACCTTTTTTTAAAGGATAACAAGAACTGTTTTATGCCTAGACACGAACATAAAAACTCTTGAGTTAAAAATTACCTTAAAGAAGATTTCAAAATACTTAGAATCTAATGAAAATGTTTTGTTTGTCAAAATTTGTGAGGCATAGCTAAAATAGTACTTAATAGACAGTTTGTAGATTTAAAGTATATTGATTAGAATATAAGAAAATCTTAAAAGGGACACAACTTAAGCTAAATATTTAACTCACAATTTAGAAAAATATCAATAGAATAAACCCAAGGAACGTAAGAATAAAAATATTTAAATAAGGGCAGAAACAAGTTTTCAGTATTTGTGTACAAATGTGGGAGTTGAACCATAAAGAAGGCTGAGTGCCAAAGAATTGATGTTTATGAATGTCATTTTATGCTGAACAAATCTGCAAAATTAGAAAGATGGATAATATTGGCAACCAGTTAAACTTTACTGGTTGTAGATTAGCCTGGAACTGCCATTATAATAACACTTGATCAGATTAAAAGTAAATATACCCCATTACCCAGAGTAAACATATTTCTGAGACATGGTGGCCAACAAAGGAACTTGCATGAGGATATTCATTGTTGTGTTGTTTATGATAGTGGGGAATTAGAAGCAATCTAGGTGTTTATTACTTGATAATGGAAAAGTCAAATGTGGTGGTTGCATCCTGGAAAATTCAGTGCAGCTATGAGAAACATGAGGTACCCTCCTAGTAGTAGGGGTAGATTTTTTTTTAATGTAAAATTTTTTAAAGATAATGCTCAAGCAAATAAGATATAAACCAAGACAGTTCACATTTCCTTATGTTAATTAAATATACATTTTACAAATGTCACAGATTATATTAATATTTATGTTAATTAAAAATAAAAGATCACATGAAACATAAGAATGGTTACCTAGTAGGGAAAGGTGAATAGGAGTAGGGAAATTACACTATGCCGTGCTGTCTTAGACACAATATTGAAAGGGAGAGAGGACAGACATTAGCAGCCTTCACTTCTGCTTAGTACAAAAGCTGTATTTCTGAGGTTACTAAATTTATTTCCACAGGGTCCAGTGAAAAGTGGATTGTGAGTGATGTACACCTCATTCATTCCCTGTTACCTGGGAACATTTCTCCCATACCACATTGCCACATTGACAGAGGCAAAGTGACTTCCCCTCAGTATTGTAATATTTCCACTTTTTCTTTTGCCTTCTTACTTGATTCTCCCTCAGATAAGATGTCAAATGTGATGACTTACCTACTTGGTGAATTAGTAGTAGGCAAAAATCCCTTGACCCTTGGTTATCGAAGTGTAAGTGTTAGTCACTCAGTAGTGTCCAACTCTTTGCGACCCCATGTACTGTAGCCCGCCAGACTCTGTCCATGGGATTCTCCAGGCAAGAATACTGGAGTGGGTGCCCATCCAGGGGATCTTCCCAATCCAGGGATTGAACCCAGGTCTCCCACATTCAGGCAGATTCTTTACCATCTGAGCCAGCAGGGAAGCCCTTGGTTGTCAGAAGGGTTGTCACTGACTTGCAAGATGAGGCTCCCATGCCTGCCAGCCTTTACTCTTCCTTCTCCTGCTATGACTGTGAGCAAGCAGGCCGAACTTCATTCAGTTTCTCTGCCTGTGAATAGGTCAGGTGTGTCCATCCCTTCAGCCCTGCCTTTTTTAATTAATAAAGGAGGAAGCAGAAAGCCCCATTTGAAGCTCAGATGCTACTACCATTGTTCAGAAGGTTTACCATTAATTCTCTGGACCAATTTGACTACTTTTTTCTATTTTTAGTTGTCAAGGAGCCTGAAGGGAGGAGGAGAGAATGACGGGAATCTCAAACCTCCAGCCATTCCGGTTTGCTGAATTTTTCACTGTAAAAGGTTAACTATGGGACCCTTTGGGATCACAAAATCTTGTGAAAATAAATAAAAGGTTTCCACATCCATTCATACTTTTTTGTTGTTCCCATTTACAGGGGACCCACAGAATCCTTCAAGCTAATTTTTTAACCATGCATGAGTCCATGGGTAAGGATTAAGAAACTCTGGATTTAAATACTTTAAAAGGTCCTATGTTCCTCGATATTTTTAACTCTCCAATGCATTCAGAAGTTATCTGGTATTCTCAAGAACTCAACTCTGATTCTAGGGGTTTGTAAGCAAATAAAAACTCTTTTAACCCTAGTCCTAACCTTTCTACAGAACATGAGAATGCTTAGTGCAACCACAAGAAGCAGGTTTCTCCATTTATGGGGAGAGAGTTGGAGGAAATTTCCAAGACTAGGGAAAAAGTAAATGAGTTTAGCAGTTTAGAGTACCAAGAAAGAAATGACGTGAAGGAGGAAATAAATGCAGAAAGATGGGCAGGATGATAATGATACTGGACTCAGGAGCCACAGAGAAGCTCTTCCTTACATTAAATACCACTGAAAATGTGCAAAGTACCTTGTTGTGAAGAGTAACAGGGATGGCCAAATAACTAGAGATCAGGAGGGCCAACCTGAACTCTTGTAGAGGTCCCAAACAAAGGCCCTTTGAAGTTCTGTATGAATCAATGAGCTATTTCTACATCCATGCGTCTCTTTTCCAATTCATTTGGTGCCTATTCTTATCAGGTAGGAAGAATTCCTGAATTTTTTTTTTTTTTTTTTTTTTTTTGTCAGCTTGAAAGGGACTTCCCTGGTGGCTCAGACAATAAAGAATCTGCCTGCAATGCAAGAGACCTAGGTTTGATCCTTGGGTTGGGAAAATCCTCTGGAAAAGGGAATGGCAACCCACTCCAGTATTCTTGCCTGGAGAATCCCATCGACAGAGCCTGGCAGTCTACAGTCCTTAGGGTTACAAAGAATTGGACACGACTGAGCGACTAACACTTTCTTTCACGTTTTTTTCTCGCAGAATTCTTATTTACTGCCTGAAAATTTGATGGAAATTGTGCTTCACTTTGATAACAGGATATACACCTAGATAGAATGAATTTATGAAAAAGAATATGGCTTGTACAGATATGGTACTATTTAAAGAGCATTTTACATTATATGAGTTTAGCATCACACACACATAAATATAGCATGAATGTTCATACACACATCAATTAGTGGGACTCACTTTATCTCAGATATATTAATATGTGCTATAGGGTAAGGCATTGTACATCTATGTGATCTTTACCCATGAAGGGGGAGGACACATCAACAAAGGCCTTATTTCAGGACATTGGCTCCTATGGGCTCTACCTATGATCCATGTGAGCAGTAAGTAAAGCAATTAATTAATTAAAATATTCTGGGATTCCAAGAATGGCCTGATGTTGGTGAGGCACTAATTCTCAGGTATTTCTCTTAGTCAAAGTTAACCTGCAAATGACTTGGCAGACTGCCTGTTGGGTTCCCCAAGTATCATTTCAAGCACATGACTCATTCCATGAAGTCTCTTAGAGCTAATAGCCTCAGTGCAGGAAACAAGGACCAAAGATGTGGCTCATTCAGCAGCCTTCAATGAGAAACATAGAGAATAGACTTATGGACATGGGGAGAGGGGAGGAGAGGGTGAGATATGTAAAGAGTAACACAGAAATTTACATTACCATATGTAAAACAGATAGCCAATGGGAATTTGCTGTATGGCTCAGGAAACTCAAACAGGGGCTCTGTATGAACCTAGAGGGGTGGGATGGGACGGAAGATGAGAGGGAGCTTCAAAATGGAGGGGATATATGTATATCTATGACTGATTCATGTTGAGGTTTGACAGAAAACAGCGCAATTCTGTGAAGCAATTATCCTTCAATAAAAAATAAATTAATTTTTTAAAAAAGTAAACAGAGACGATCTGAACTGGGGCAGGATTTGATTAGAGACAAATTGTGGGCAAGGAAGATGAAATGCTACCTAATTCAATCCCAATCAGCTCTTCTGTCCCTCAGGTCTTCAGAGGACTGCCCAGAGACCAGGCTGCTGGGTGAGCTGAGCCTTACAGGTATGGCGGCTCCTCTGCTCACTCAAGGGGGCCGGTGTGGTGAGAAGGCGCTTTAGGGAGCTTGCGTCCATTGTCAGGTCTGGATCTTCGTACATCCCTCTTCTGCATGCCATTTCCCCCTCATTTACAAAGGTTCATGCCCCTCCACTGAGAGAAGATAACTGTACCTTAAAAATACTCTGAACTTCACTGAAAGGAATGCTGGAAGGAACACAGAACTCTGAGTTGGAGGCCGTTGGTCTGGTAAAGAGACTGTTTGCCATGTCATGAGCTATAGGACCTCAGACAAGTACATCAACACTTAACCTTGGCCTCATCTGAAAACAGACCCTTAGAAGTGCTATCTCTGACCTCTCTACTAGTACTGAGATGGTTCCTTGGGCACAAGTCTAGTTTATTACTCCCAAAGGAGGCTTATAAAAATTTTAGGAATTTGATTTTATTTTGGCCTTCCCAGTTAGTTGATCAAGTTCCTGTTTCTTCCCAAAAGGCATTTCCTACAGCTAAGTAAGTTAGAATTCTATGGAGCTGGTGCTGTGCCTAGAACTCATGGAAAGTACCCGATACACTTTAATTATTTTTTGGCTGAACCATGCAGCATGTGGGATCTTAGTTCCCTGACCAGAGATTGAATCCATGCCCCTTGCAGTAGAAGCATGGAGTCTTAACCACTGGACCATCAGGGAAGTCTTTACACTTTAATTTTAATATATGAATAAAGAAATAAATGAGGGCTTCTTAACTCATATAGAGAGAACAAATGGCTTCTTTACAATGAGAAACATATTACAATAAAGTTTTGCTGCAGTTGGATTGACAGAAAAATACAGTGACGTGAGCACTCTGTTTGCCCAGCTGTGAGGCCTGAAAGGCCTTTGACAAGGCAGGTGGCTTTTTTAAGCCTCTGTTCTCTTACGTGCAAATTGAGATTGATAATAGTACCCATCCTATAAGCCCCAGAGGATTCTGAGAAGAGTCAGATAATATCTGTAAATGCTTTTCAAACAGTAGTATTATGAAAAGATTAGATGTTGTAAAACCCTGAATAGTATGATTACCAGTGCTAATGGATTACTTCTCCTTTATATTTCTTTCAATGTTGTCCATTTATATCAGTAGAAAGGTACTTAAACTCATAAATTAAGAAAAAGAAAGTTTTCTATGAAAGTTTATCTGTTGTTTCCAATGAAAATATAAATGATACCTTCTCTGACATGTGTTTTATTTTTTATTTTTTTCCATTTATTTTTATTAGTTGGAGGCTAATTACTTTACAATATTGTAGTGGTTTTTGCCATACATTGACATGAATCAGCCCTGGATTTACATGTGTTCCCCATCCCGATCCCCCCTCCCACCTCCCTTTCCACTGGATCCCTCTGGGTCTTCCCAGTGCACCAGCCCCGAGCGCTTGTCTCATGCATCCAACCTGGGCTGGTGATCTGTTTCACCCTTGATAATATACATCTGACATGCGTTTTAATCTAATGAACAATGTATATATGTGTTAGTCACTCAGTCGTGTCCAACTCTTTGCAATCCCATGGACTAAGCCAACCAGGCTCCTCTGTCCACAGGATTCTCCAGGCAAGAATACTGGAATGGGTTGCCATTCCCTTCTCTAGAGAATCTTCCTGACCCAGGGGTTAAACCTGGGTCTCCCACATTGTAGGCAGATTTTTTACTATCTGAATCACCAGGGAAGATAACCCATGTAAATGAGCATATTACAATTGTATCAATATCTGAACATATTTTAGGGACCTTCTGAGGGAAGTTTAGGGACCTTAGATACTTATCCTTAATTCCTTTTCTGCAACTGCTGTCTAAAAATCTCCAATAATAACTTTATTGGTTGTTTTTATTTGTTTATTCCAGTTAGTGAGAATATTTACTCATTTCATTGCAAAAATATCAGGGAGTATGATTTCCATGTTGCCCATTCACAGATGAGGATATTTTAAAATATATGAGATATGTAAAGTATTACCTTTCTCAAACCAGAAAAATTCTAAATTTCATAGCACATTGATTTCAAAAGTTTCTGATAAAGGATTATAGGTCTATGGTATAGTAAGAAAAGGATGAAATCATTAGCAGCTCAAGCACATTGGAAATTATTTTTTTTTTCTTAGAAATATATCAGAACTTAACTACTAAGCCCATGTTGGCCCACTGGGAAGCTGTACTCTTAGCCCATTAATACTCGAACTTTCCACTGAAATTATCCTTACAGACAGCATCACATTCCTGTGAAAATCCTCAGGGATGGCAAACATTCATAGTTTTGTGTGGATTACATTCTTGGAAGCAATCCAAACAATTAAAAAGAAAATCTGACGAATAAAGTGAGCATTTAAGCTGGGCAATACATTGTTATTTTTATCACTGTTGTAAAAATATACACATATGTGTGTGTGTGTGTGTGCAGAAACATTGAAAAGTGGAAGCCAATAAAATAGATTGTAATTAAACACAACACAAATTTTCACAACTAACAAAATCTCTCAGAATTTATAACTTCTAATTTATAAGACTAGGTGACTATTAGGTTTTATGAAAAAGTTCTCCGTAAGCAATAGGATCATGGAAAAATAAATGTAAAACATTATGACTTGGATATGAGAGGTTTTGCATTTTGGAATGGCAGAACTTCCCATGGCAAAATTATCTATTTGTTCCTGAATTATGGGAAGAATTTAATTTTCAGACATGATTTAGTAACTAGGGGTAAACTTGTGCCATTAGCAACTAAAAGATAAAAAACAACACTTTTCAAATTATGGACAATAGACAATGCAGAATTTTGATCCTTGAGAAAAGGAGAGCAAATGAGGTAGGCTTTACTACTAGCCTGAATTTCTACCTGAATGTCCTGTCCCAGCACAGGGAAACGACACCTAAGCAGAGCATGGAAGTCTCACCAAGTTAAGAAAACATAGATTTGCATACAGGGTGTCTGAGACAGCTGAGACTTGTGGGAGAGAATAGCATAGAGAAAAAACATATGCAGAGAAAGAGGTATAGAAATCTGCATGGAGGTCTCAAACTTTTGATTAAATATTAAGCTCTGCATAATTAGAGCAAAATTCCACCATGCTATGCAAAGAACAGCTACTGGATATGTGTGAGTGGAAAATTCCTAGGGCTATAGTGGGATTAGAAGATGTTCAATGTCATACCATTTACTGAGGCAAGACCTCACTGAACACATGAGACATTCAATAGAGACTTTGTAGAGTCATGTCATTACTAAACTAGAAGTCACGCTAAAAAAACTCAAATGAAGCTGAAGAACAAGTCAAAAATGCAACAGATTGATCTGAACTAAAGTACCTCTCAATACTTTGGCCACCTAATGCAAAGAGCTAACTCATGGGAAGAGACCCTGATGCTGGGAAAGATTGAGGGCAGGAGGAGAAGGGGGCAACAGAAAATAAGACAGTTGGCTGGCATCTCTGACTCAATGGACATGAGTTTGAGCAAACTCCAGGAGATAGTGAAGGACAGGGAAGCCTGGAATGCTGCAGTTCCTGGGGTTGCAAAGAGTTGGTATGAAAAATGTATCTCTGTACCAAAAAAAAAAAAAAAAAAAATTAAAGGAAGGCAACAAAATCCAGACACTCAATAACATGATATTAAAATGTCCAACATCCAATTGAAATCTTCTGGACATTCAAAGCAACATTATTTTGCTCACACTCCGATGAATAAAAGAATAAGATTCATGTTTTCTTAATTTCTGTTTATTATTTATATATAGACTTTTCCTTTTAGTCAAGCATAAATTTTTATCTTAAACTAAAATGAATTCTTTAGCTGCCTTGTCATAGTTAACAGTCCATTTTGAATGGACGATACCTTGACAAAATTTTAGCATTTTTCTAGATTATCATGTGCCTGAAGAGTAAGGCATAACTACACATGGTCAGGCATGTGTTGCTGTGGTCATCAGATCATTTAAATATACAATGTGGCTCCCCCAAACTCTTATTCTTGATGGTCATTTCTTTCAAAGAGTTTAACTTACATACCTCAAGGATTAATCTGACCCCACTCAAAGCTAATAAGAAGACTGCTTTAAATAATATTCATTTCTACCAGACCATGAAGCACCATGCCTTTTTTTTCTCTTTGCTGTTACTTCAACCTTCAGGGCTTCTCTTGAAGCATAGTGGGACTACAGATTGAAGTATAATGCAAAAATGTCACAGATATGGTCATTCATTGTATACACTACCAAAGACTGGAGACATTAGTCTCCAATTTTTTGTTTTCTAGTGTCACTTCAAATAAAATGACAATAAATACATCCCACGTTCAATTAATACAATATGCAAAGAATAAATTACCTAGCAGTCCTATAAAAATGCATAAAAGTAAATTTTATTCAATCCATTTTAAGAAACATATACTGATTATCTACTATATGCCAGATGCCCTGATACTAAAATTGTACAGAAGCAATAAGGAGTTTAATTTTCAATTTTATTAAGGCAGTCCTAAATTTCAATGGTGCGTCTAGTGGTAAAGAATCTGCCTGCCAATGCAGGAGACACAGGAGATGCAGGTTTGAACTCTGGGTTAGGAAGATCCCTTGGAGAAGAAATGGCAACCCACTCAAGTATTCTTGCCTGGGAAATTTCATGGACAGAGGAGACTGGTGGGGTACAGTCCATGGGGTCATAAAGAGTTGGACATGACTGAGTGATTGAGGACTCACACACATAAACTTCCATGCATTTAATTTTCACTCTACTTTCATGCATTATAAACTTACATATATTAAGATTACATAGATTTTAATAAATCTTATTTGAACATTTATGCATTAATTTATGCACGTTTCAAGTCACAGCATGGCAGACTTCCTGTCAACCAAGAATTCACTTTGGGGTTTATTTGTCCCTGTTGTTAGTATGGCAACTTTTTTTGGTAACATCATTTAAACATTGTATTGTAGTGGTGTTTGAACACAAAAGTAGGATATGCCTCAGAATTATTTTCTGAGGGGAATTCCATAAGGCTGTATAACCGCAGTTCCCATTTTGATCAGGAATCTCTGCTTCCATTTCTGTATTGATTGGCTTTCTCAGGAGGTCCTCATTTGAATATACCCTTCTGCAACTGGGGGCTTTCCTGATAGCTCAGTTGGCAAAGAATCCACCTGCAATGTGGGAGACCTGGGTTTGATCCCTGGGTTGGGAAGATCCCCTGGAGGAGGGAAAGGCTACCCAGTCCAGTATTCTGTCCTGGAGAATTCCAGGAGTCACAAAGAGTTGAACATGACTGAGCAACTTTCACTTTCACTTTTCTGCAACTTTAAAAAAAATTTAAAATTGCTAGTATTTTGCATTTTTATCAGTAACTCACATGATAAATGGCATATAGAAAGATCAAAGTGCCAATAACTTAATATAACTAAGTCAAAGATATGCAAATTTTAGGCTACCAAGTGACAAATTTTTAACCCTGGTCAGAGAAGAAAAAGAATGAAATTAATAAATGCCATCAAAACTTTTGAAAGAAGAGGCATAATTATGAATTTTGAGATATATTTTCATTTTCTGGGAACAAAACCCTCCCCATGTAGATTTTAAGTCCTTTTTCAATTTTGGCTCCTTCAAACTTAAATATTTCCTTTAAAGAAAAAGTAGAGAATACTTGTACCAGGAAATTTTAAAAAATGAATTAAAACTATCCTTTTTGAAAGTTTGTCTTCTTCTTGGTTAGAAAAAAATAAATCATCTTTTTTTTTAAGAAATGCTACCCCAAGAGAACTTCTTCTCAGGGTTCACCCAATTGTGATCATTTTGAGGAACTCAGCGGTAATCAACACACCTCTACTGGGAAGAAGAGCTGGAGGAGGCAGGTCAGAGGAAAAAGTCCAGAGATCTAGCAAGACATTGCAGGGTAAGGTGCTGTTTAAACTTGTTCTGGGAGGGCCCAGCTGATTAGTTAGATTACCTTTCCAAACACAACAAAAGCTCTTCAGGGTAGAACTGAAGTCCCTGAGTGGAAAGCTTCCTATTTAAAAGCAGAGATTGCCGGTGGCACTGGGGCACACCCAAGTCCTTTGACAGCTCCTGTATCAATGGTTTCAAGGCCTGAGGAGGTAACAACTCAACAACAACAAAAATGGGACAGAGACAAGAAGATTTGGCCAAAATTATGGAACCATCAGCAACAGCCGTGGAGGTAGAAGGGGTTGTAGAGAGAGGAAAGAGGTGGGGGGTGGGAGAGGAAGAAGTGAGAGGAAAGATCAACTAGGAAGGAGGGTTGGGTTTAAAGAAAGATCTGACCAACTTAAACCAAACTTCTCCAAAGAAACCACTTCAGTTCCAATGATTTGTGTAGGTTCATTGACTTTCTGGTCTTCTGTTTTCTCCAATTTTTCTCACTGTTTTCGTTGGGAAAACAATGGGAGAGTATAGACTGGGTTTTTAAAGGAATGATTTCTACCAAGAAGTTACAACAAATAATATAGTTCTTTTTCCCAGATCTAAAATATCATCTCAAATTTGACCCCTTTCCAGCTAAGTGACCTAGGTTAGTCCAGTAACCTCCCTTTGAAAACAAAGGAAATGATGGTTACCACCCAAGATGGTTGTGATTAAACTCCATGCACACAATGGATACTCAATAAGTAGTAGTGAACTCACTGAACCCCTAAGCCAATGGTCTGGCTGAACAGGTTTGAATTATCATTACTAGCTATATGTTCATGGATAAGATACAACACTTTATTCCCAGCTATAAAATGGGAAAGTTATAAAATGATCAAGTACCTACTTCATGAGGTTATTGTGAGATTAACTGGGAAGAAAAACTTATTTAAAAAGTTATAAAATTTTAAAAATATGTCTCCCTGGACCTGGCACATGATAAGACTTTAGCAAATGTTAGCTCTTATTATTCCTTTTCTGTATAAATGACTGCTGATGCAGTATTCTTATTAAAGACTCAATTCTTATCCTTTGAATAGTATAATAGGACTGACTAACTAGCATGTTACATCACAATATGTCATCAAACCACACAAATGGAAATAATGGCCATAGGAGAGAAGGTGAGAAAGCCTCCATGTTTCATGATACTTGCCAGCTTGAGGTAGCCCAAATTGAAAGTAAGAATGGACACATATGGAATCTTACTGTATTGGTATTAAGATTAAAAAAAAGTAAGATCATGGCACCTGATCCCATCACTTTACAGCAAATATAAAGTGGAAAAGTGGAAGCAATGATAGATTTTATTTTCTTGGGTTCCAAAATCACTGCAGATGGTGCCTGCAGCCATGAAATTAAAAGACAGTTGCTCTTTAGAAGGAAAGAGAAGATGAATTTAGACAGCCTATTAAAAAAACAGAGAGAGAGGAGACATTAGTTTGCTGACAAAGCTATGGTTTTTCCAGCAGTCGTGTATGGATGTGGGAGTTGGACCATAAAGAAGACTGAGCAACAAAGAATTGATGCTTTCAAACTGTAGTGCTGGAGAAGACACTTCAGAGTCCCTTGGACCACAAGGAGATCAAACCAGTCAATCCTAAAGGAAATCAGTTCTGAATATTTATTGGAAGGACTGATGCTGAAGCTCCAGTACTTTGACCACCTGATACAAAGAGCCAAGTCATTGAAAAAGCCCCTGATGCTGGGAAAGATTGAAGGCAAAAGGAGAAGGGAGCTGCAGAGGATGAGACAGTTAGATGGCATCACCGACTCAATGGACGTGAATTTGAGCAAATTGCAGGAGATTGTGGAGGAGAGAGGAGTCTGGCTGGCTGCAGTCCATGGTGTTGCAAAGAGTTGGACATGACTTAGTAACAATAAAAATGGCTCAAATTTCAACTGTTCCCAAATCCTTAATTTATTTAAAAATCAAACATAAATTACAAGGTAGCATCTTTATAAAGCATTTTAGTGATTAAAAAGAGCAAGATTTCTTGAGATATGCAAACTAAAAGACAATGGCTGCAATAATTGCAAAGTTGAACTGTTTTCTGATTTTAAATGATAATAATTCCAAATATTTATTAAAGAGAAATTTTCTGTAGTTAAATCATTACCGATGAGAATGGAAGCATATTTTGTATATTTGGGGGATGGGTAGGGTGGTGAGTATCTTTTTATAAAAAGAATCCAGACAGATACAGAAGAAACTAGGCATCAGGCAGAAGTGCTTAGGCTTTTAACAGAGAGCTTCTGAGCCCTGAATGTTATGGTAGATGTAACAGTTCAGTTCAGTTCAGTTCAGTCACTCAGTCGTGTCCGACTCTTTGCAACCCCATGAATCGCAGCACGCCACGCCTCCCTGTCCATCACCAACTCCTGGAGTTTACTCAAACTCATGAGGCAGATAGAAATAAGATTCTCTGCAGAAACCTCCCCACTGCTCTTTCAGCATTCTAAGAAAATAATAATGTATAATGAATAAAGTTATTTTAAATCTTAGAAAGAAAAAAGCTAAGTACAAACAAGATTTTACTTAGCTTTTTTCTTTCTAAGATTTAAAATAATAAAACAAGATTTTAACTGGTTATATGCACTTTTCTATCAGAATTTAATTTAAAAGTAGCAAGCTAACTACTTTTAAATTAAATTAAATGCCTAACTGTAAATAATAAAATGAAGGCTCAAAAGCTCAGCTTAACAATAAGCAATAATAAACAGTCACTGTTCTCCATTATGGGCGAAACATTTTATTTAGCAGGAGAGAAAGGCTGGCACATAACTAGCTGTAATTCTAATGCTCATTGTTCAGTGTTTGATCTCGGCACCTGAGAGTTAAGTTAGACACACAGAATCTCAGGGCCTACTCCAGACATAATGAATGAAAATCTGCATTCCAACAAGATCTCCAGGGAAGTGGTACTCACATTGTGTTTAAGAGGCACTGCTCTTGCCTACCCTATCCCTGCCCTCAGTTATATCACTGTGCAAATCACCAACATTACTGGACTCCCAGGACACACAGAATTCATACTATTACATAATGGACCAGTCACATACTACATAATGTCATGTTCCACAATTAGTCTAAGGAATTAAAAGAATTAAAGTCTTTCCCATGCACTGCTTCCGACCCTCCTAGCATACACCCGCCTCCACCATTGCACCCATCACCATTGTGTTGAAACCCTTTTCTTCTGAGTGCATCCTACTGACTAGACTTGGCTTGACCACTTTCTTTCGGGGTCCTAGATCTTTTACAAACTGGAGGCTGCTTCCTCTCTGAGCCACAGATACACAGCTTTTTCCCATGGATCAAGTTGTTCTGCTCATAGATCTGCTGGATGAAGAGTCACGCTGACTGAAGCATGCTGGGAATCAGACAGGGTAAAGGGGATCAGCTGAAACTTAAGTTGCCCTAAAGGGGCTGGACAGGCTCTAGGAGAAGCTTGCCATCTGCCTTAAGGTCTGGTCTCAATATCCCTGTCTGCGGCTCTGTTAGAAGATGGGCAGGGTTGAGAAAATTTGGAATGTTTCCTATTTTCAGCATTAGGTGAGATTTTGACCAATTACCCAGGGATGTGTTGGTTTGAGGTGATTGTAAGATCAAGAGAAATAGAGATTCAGGTCCGGGCCAGACCACACTTCCATAGAGGGTCAGGGAAGCGGACCACAGGGTGAATTATATGTTCAGCAGACAAGCCACACAATAGCATGGCTAGAGAGAACGGCTGCTCCCTGATCAACGGACAAGTGGGGACTGCGTTGATCCTCAAGCTTAAGGAAAGACAGGAGAAACAGACTATCCCCCATCTTCAGAGACTAGAAACAAGCTCTCTTATTCTGGGTGGGGCTAAGTTCACACCTAGAGCAAAACTGGGAAGAGGCCAGCACTGGGCAGCACCCAGCTCACCCTCTGTCAATCTTCCGGAAGCTTCTGAGCAATCTGCCTTCTCTTCCAGATACACAACTTCAGTGCTCCACAGTCTCACTTTGAAAGGAAGCCAGAACTTTCTGCATCCAGCTCTATAAGTCTTTTGGGTCTCTTCATTTCTTTGGTTTAATATTTTCCTTGGGAACACATTCCTTCAACTCTAGATTTGGGGCTATTTATTTTGATTTTTTTCCCCCAGAACATAGACCATCTCTGAAAATACTTGAGCTTCTTCCAAGGAATCTCTTCAATTCTCCACATTCTTTTTCTTCAAATTGGCTCTATCACTCCAAGTCACTCAGACTCTCACTGCTTTCTTCTCTGAGTGGGAAGAAAAAAGGGTCGCCTCATCACTCTAATTCTTTTTTGCGACAAATCCTCCTTATACCTTGATGCTGGGATGCTGGGATGGCATCTCAACCAGCATTTCCCAAAGAGAACCAGTCACCTTTATTCCTAAGACTGCTGTTTTCCTTATTTCTGTCCACCACTTACTTCCTCCTTTGTTTTCTCCCTCCCCTCCCCCCCGCCTTTTTTTTGTTGTTCAGTTGCTAAGTTGTGATTGACTCTTTGCAACCCCAGGGACTGTGACACTCCAGGCTCCTCTGTCCTCCACTATCTCCCAGAATTTGTTCAGATTCATGTCCATTGAGTCAGTGATGCTATTTAACCATCTCATCCTCTGTCGGCCCCTTCTCCTCCTGCCTTCAATCTTTCCCAGCATCAGGGTCTTTTTCAATGAGTCAGCTCTTGGCATCAGGTGGCCAAAGTATTGGAGCTTTAACTTCAGCACCAGTCCTTCCAATGAATATTCAGTACTGATTTCATTTAGAATTGATTGGTTTGATCCCCTTGAAGACCAAAGGACTCTCAAGAATCTTCTCCAGCACCACAGTTTGAAAGCATCAGTTCTTCAGCATTCCACCTTCTTTATGATCAACTCTCACATCTGTACATGACTATTGGAAAAACCATAGCTTTGACTATATGAACCTTTGTTGGCAAATTGACTCTCTGCCTTTTAATACACTGGATAGGTTTGTCAAAGTTTTCCTTACAAGGAGCAAGTGTCTTTTAATTTCATGGCTATAGTCACCATCCACAGTGATTTTGGGTCCCCAAAAATAAAATCATTCATTGCTTCCACTTTTTCCCTTCATTTATCCAATAAAACTTTTTACATCCTTTCTGTACTTTTCAGCCCAACTTCTTTTGTGTAGCACTAATGATCTCAAGCTTAAAATAGTCACAAAATCTTCCAATGAATTTCCTGCATCTCAATCATTTATTATCCCTCTCCCCAATTAATCTTTCATAGAACTGCTTGGTTAGTATGACTGGAACAAATCACTGCTCATATAATTGCCCTGCTTAAATATCCAATGCCACTATTCTCTATTATTTCTTAAATGACTGCCTATTCCTTTATAGTCATTATCTGCCTGAAAACCTTAAATGGAAAAGATATAACCCTGAGAGTATCCTCCAGTATCATTTCTGGGACTCACTCTCTTATTTTCCTATAGATGCAGTCCACCACTGTTGCCACTATACAGCACCTGCAAGGATCATACCCCGCAAGGATGATAGTCAGTTTTTCAGTTGAGGCCAACATCCCCACCCCAGCTACTTCAATGTGGTCAGGATAACCTGGCTTCTGGAATCAAAACAATGCTTAATTAAGCTTGCCTGGAAGTTCTTCCTTTAGATGACGGTTTTTCAAGACAGTTGTGGACTGGACAGTAATGCTGGATCAATGTGAGAAGTTAGCCTTAGACTGTCTAGTCAGCCACCCTTCAAGGTGTCGCATCAGGATTGCAATTTTACTAAAAAATCCAGAATTTTCTAAGATTCCATTTTAACATGAGATCTGGTTCTAAGTACAGTCAAGCAGCCTGCCCCCCTCCAGGAAGTGTCGTCTTTGTGAGTACTTACCAGTTCCAATGAATGGAGCGTTCCCACACCATCAGGCAGTGAATCATGAAAGGAACCAAATTTTCTTTCTTTGTCTGTACTCCAACTGGAACCTGTTATTCATAGCTCAGCCTACTGGTACCTTTTCAACCTTATTTCGAACAGTTATACGGGAACTGATGAGCTACAGGAAATGCATTGGTAAAACTGGGAGGTGGTTGATGCAGAGACAGAGAGAAAGTCCTATGATCTGTATACCTTTATATATGTAATTAAGACTCCCTTCAATCCAGGCCACTTGCCAGCTTAGGTTGATCTCTTCACCTTGCCAGCTAAAATGTTCTGCAATTCTACTTGAGTTGTTGACAGGTTGTTAAAACAGGGCAACGTGCCCTCATGTAACCCGCCTCAACTCGAGTTTTGCTCATGGCTCTGAATCCTTGGCCTTGCCAGGGAAAGGTGTGGTTTTGAAAGAGTGCACCAGGTTCACAGTCTTGAAGTCATAGACCACAAGTCATCAAAGGGGCCGGGCTCCGGGGACAGGCACAAGAAGCAGGACCCGGGATCAGTAGATAAGAGCTATTCCACCTACAAACAGCTACAAAAGGAGGATGTCAAAGAGCAGGAAAAAGCAGGTCAGAAGCCCTGGGAGCTTGAATTTATATATTTGGGTATATTTACATATGTTTGTGCAGTGAAGGTCACTCTGGGCTAAGAACCATTCAACTCTAGCAGGCTTTGCTGCGGTTCAGTTATCATTTAATCCGAAGGGCACATTTAGTCCTGGCTTGATGAGCTTTGTTGGTAAAGTGGTGATAGGCTTGCTGTAATAAGGTAGGGACTCATGTGATAATATTTTGAACATAAATGGGAGAGCAGAAAGGAGAAAACAAAACAATAATTAGAATCCCTCTCTTTTTTCTAAACAAAACAGAACTAAACAAGAACTATATTTCAAATCCCCTTTATGCTGGAACCAGGAACATGCACATATAAATATATTTTAAGGCTTTACCCTAAAATTTTGTATAGTCATGTAAGTTGACATCATAAGAACAAAGTATAAGATGCATATGTAATCTGAATATTCTCAAGCTCCAAATGAAATTGCATGGACATCGATATTCACCAGCTACATAATTTGTGGAGCCCAGTGCTGCACGGAAATGAGAGACACCTTTTTCAAAGAGCAGGAAAGTAGTTCCATTAAAGGAACCAAGTTACAAAGTTTTTCATTACTTCTGCAGTCTCCCTTTTGACCTATCATGGTGTTTTTAAGTGTCTAAGTAAAACAAAATTTAAAATTGTATATTACTGGCTTGGATTTTACCATTCATGCATCTATTGTGCAATGCTTAGTTTTAAAATCAAATATAGGTACTTCATTATTTGCTGAATCACTGAAATTGAACAATTTTTCTATACACACATATGTAATTCTTTGTTTCCAGAATAGGAGAAACACCGGGCCAAACTAACTCTACTGTGTTTATTTCACTCCTTGTTATGCCCACATTCTGTCAACACTCTACCTTCTGTGTTCAGTTGAGTAAGGAAGGGCTGAGACAAAGAACTATGGCTGGCCCTATCTTTCATTTTTGGTCCATGTCTATATGTTCAGTGTGAGCAGTTGGCTAATACAAAGAATTGCACAAGAACAAAAGGATGTTATACTTGTGATGAGTTCCTTGGGATTCAAAGGTCTCCATGAATCAGCAGTCTAGTTACGATTAAAGAAACAAAAACAAGAGTTAAGGTAACACAGTGATGGGACAAGTTTCACAAGCTAGTATAATATGTTAAGAAGGCAGTAAAGACAGCTAAATGATTTCAGAAGAGGGATAGAAAATAGAGTTGTGGACTTCCTGATGGCTCAGTGGTAAAGAATCTGCCTGTCAATTCAGGAGACACAGATTCAATTGGTTCTGGGTCTTGTGGGAAGATTAGAAGCTATGGAGGAACGAAGCCCATGCACCACAGCTATTGAGCTTGTGCTCTAGAGCCTGAGAGCCGAAATTGCTGAGGCCATATGCCACAACTACTGAAGCCTGCACACTCTAGATCCAGTGCTCCACAATAAAAGAAAACTGCAATAAGAAATCCATGCACTGCAACTGGAGAGTAGCCCCCACTCGCCACAACTAGAGATAAGTCCATGCAGTAACAAGACCTAGTGCAGCCTAAATAAATAAATAAAACTATAAAAAAGGAAAATAGAGAGTGGGGAAAATCAACAACATCAGTAACAACATCCTCATCAAGTTTGTAACAAGAAGAAATAACAATCTCCTGGATGAAAAAAATAAATCATGTTTGGGATTAGAAAAGTAAAGATGGAAAGAAAGGCTAATAGTGGAGCCAAGGTGTTGAAAAATGAAGATAGAAAGACAGTCCTGGAGTACAATGAAAAACATTAGCTAAAGCATTTCAGCTTTACTACTATAACCATTGTTATTATTAACCAGAAAATAAGAGCTACCATCTGGTGGTTCCCTACAGCTGTCACCATCTTTATAAGAATTAACCCACTCTTTTAATCTTCAGGACAAGACATGAATTAGGTACTATGAATTAGATTCATTTTTATAGAAGAGGAAGTTATGTCAAGTAACTTGCTCATGGCCCCACAGCTAGCAAACAGAGGTGCCAAAGAGTTTGAGGATAAATACTTGGAACTTTGAGAAGGAGAGAATAACAAGATGAGACATAGCAAAATCTGCCAATCACGTGAGCACCCATCATGGCGGAGTTCTCTGGAGGCCATTGTTAGAGATAGTATTGAAATACATGGATGCGAAATTTTAAAATTATGGACTATAGAGGTGCAATGGATGTGGGAAAGGAAAATAAAGGTGTGAGAAAAAATGCAATGGCAAAATCAAGAACTTTCCTGGTGGTCCAGTGATTAAGACTTTGCCTTCCAATTCAAGGGATGCGGGTTTGCTCCCTGGTCAGGGAGTTAAGAGCCCACATGCCTCCTGGCAAAAAGAAAAAAATGAAACAAAACAAAAACTACATTGTAACAAATTCAATAAAGATTTTAAAAATGGTCCACACCAAGAAATGTTACGCACAAAAAAAAAGAAAAAAAATCAACAAGTCTGAGGGCTGGATATAGCACAGGCTGAAAGATAGCTGAGAATCAAAGATTATCACTTTATCCCAGAGGTACATGAAATCCAAACCTGTCATCTTTTGTGAATGAAAGGACTGACCAGCAACTTAGTGAACTACGGAATTTATGCTGAAGCATAACATTTAGTCTAACATTTGTTCATGTCTTCATTTATTTTAAAAGTATTTATCAAGTGCTGTACAAGATACTGAAACAACCAATATTTATATCAACATTATTTTAGGGACCACTTAAAATTTTCTAGGTGCTAGAGCTGCAGAGGTGAATGAGGTAGATAAAGCCCCTGTTTTCAAGATGCTTACAGACTATCATAGAAGAAATAAAAGAAATAAGATAGGAAAAAATGAAGATAACCACAGGCCTCCCATGAAATGATATCAGAATGTTAAAAAAATAAGCAATATGAAATAAAAAATCAAATGATGCCAGAAAACATAGATGCTGTGAAGAAAATCAAACAGTTATAAGACAGAGTAATAATATGATTGAGAGTGGTTAGGAAATAGCACCTTTAGCTAAGAATGACCAGAGTCACCTGAGGAGGTGACAGTTGAGTTGAAATTTGAATGCTGTGAGGTGGCCATGGTGGTAAATAACTTTGGTGTAAAGGCCCAACAGATGAAAGAAGCTTGGTATGTTTGAGAAACAGGGAGACCAGTTTGGCAGGAGGTGGTGCTGGGCCACGCTCAGCAGCTCAGTCGTTTCTGACTCTTTGCAACCTCACGGATTGTAGCTTGCCGGGCTCCTCTGTCCATGGAATTTTCCAGGCAAGAATACTGGAGTGATTGCCATCTCCTCCAGAGGAGATGGGTACCAAGAGGGAAAGCTGTGTGAGTTTAAGCTTGGAGACTTGGGCGGTGGCCAGGTCATGCAAAACTGAAAGACCCAATTTCTCTGTTCAAGTAACTCAGAGTCTAGTGGGGAGGCGGACTTGTAAACAAATGTTGACTCTACCCTGCAGCATGATAAATGCTCTGATAGCACAGGTGATAAGTGAGCACAGAAGACCTGTTTTACCTTCTGAAACTTAGCAGGGGTCTGTGATCTTCCCCAACATGGACAATCACAACACCCACAGTGCCCTCCTTCAGTTTGGTTCCAAGACAACCACCCCCAATTTTTCCAAGCGCCCCTCCAAACAGGCAAGCAAAGCATTGGGCTTGTTGCCGATAAATCACTTGGAGCCCTTGGGAAGAGAGGCACTCAGTAAACAAGGCCAGGATTATCTCACTGCTTTATGAGATCAAAGCACTTTACAAACATTAACTAATTGAGCATATCATGTTGCAGAGTGTCAGTGTTGTAATGAGGCTCTGTTTAAGCTCTTTATTCTTTCTAAAATGCCTGCGTACTCTTGGAAGGTATGAGTTCCACACTGACTTCATGGACAGAAAGCCTTTATATGTCCCTCCTTCTCCACTGCTAGAGAACTTTGTCTCAGCTTGGGGAGCGGGGGAGTTTGGTGAGATTGGCATTTGACAGAACGTGAAATTCCTTACTCCACAGCCCATTTGAGAACACTTCAGTAGACATCTTTGTTACTGAAATTAATTTTCTAAGATCTAACACTGGGTGGACCTGTACTTTTCAGCATGTTCTGGGAACTCAGTGATGCCTCTAATCTTGGCCAAATATCTCAGAAATATATTTCTTATAAAAGAGACTTGGAAAGAAAGCACAAATAGATCTAAGCTTCAGAATCACTTGTTGGCTTGTTGAAAATAAAGGCCCCTGGAATCTTTTCATGAGCGCTTGAATAAAAATTCCAGAAATTTCCATTTTAATAAACTCCTGATTTGCTTCTTACACACATGCAATTGATAACTATTGCAGAAAAGCGGACTTAAATCTCAGGTCAATTCAGTTCCATTCAATACATCTTTATTAAACACCTACCAAGTACGGTGCAGCAACAGAGACAAGGAAGATCCAGCTTTAGCTCAAGAAATCTATATTCCAGGCGGAGGGGAAAAAAAAAAAGAAGACAGGTGATTTTAATTCAAAATAGAGCATAACAGGGATACACAGAGTATTATGATGGTTCAGGGGCTTCCCAGGTGGTGCGAGTGGTAAAGAAGCCACCTACCAATGCAGGAGACAGAATAAACACAGGTTTGATCGCTGAGTCAGGAAGATGCCCTAGAGGAGGGCATGGCAACCCATCCCAGTATTCTTGCCTAGAGAATCCTATGGACAGAGGAGCCTGGTCCAGGTGTCACAAAAAGTCAGACACAACTGAAGCAAATTAGCACACATGTAGGCATAAGGGTTCAGACAGAGTAGGCAGGAACGATGTCCTTTTGGGGTCCCACGAAAGAAGGGTGCAGCCTCTTCAGTTGGACTTTGAGGGACAATAAAGATTTAAATTGACTAAAGCCTAAAGATCAGGAGGATGAGCTTTGATGTGAGAAACCCTGTATTCTGATTATGTTTCTGCCACCTCCCTGTCTGATCTTGGGTAAGCCACCTGTCACCTCTGTGTTAGCTTATTCAGCTATGAAAATGAGGTGGCTGGCAAGATGATTTGAGGTTCCTTCTAGGCAAAAACTTTATTACTCTGGCTTTATTTGCCTCAGTGATCTGAGGGTAGGCATGCTGAATTTTCAGACTGATGGGATGAGAGGTGGAATTCTGTGGCAGGGAGAACCATGTGCTAGGTTGAGGGATGTGCTGAAGCCAGCACCCCCTTAGGCTGGGCTCCCAGACAGGTTTGGTGAGAAGGAGAAGTTTGGTTGCTTGTGTGGCATCTGTCACTGCTAGTTTTAAGCTGTTTACTTCTTTTTAAATGCTCACAGTGAGGAGAAAAAAACAAACAAACACAGAACTCTATAGCTATTGCCACTACACGATTAGTTCTCAAAATAAGCAGATTTCATCACAAGAAAAGGCAGATAGACCACCATAGTGACTACTGACCTCAGAGGAATGAAAGGATGGGGAGGAAACATTCTGAGTGGGACCTTTGTCCTGGGGGGATGTAGACCTTTGGGAGACAGGGTTCAGGTTCACAAACATGAGTTTGTTGGGCTGTATGTTTTCCTCCAAGTTCATTCACCACCCAGATCATGCTGAGAAATATCTCTCTTCTGTCTTTCATTGAGGGATGGAGGCTTTGTAGGACACAGTGAGGGTAAAAATTAGGCTAACAATTCTGGTGCTGCTTCTGATCCTCCTGGGGAATGACCAATGTCTTCTTGGACAAGCAATGTCTTCTTCCACCTAAGCAATTAATCTCTT
The DNA here is from genome assembly GCF_963930625.1 of Muntiacus reevesi. Taxonomy (NCBI): domain Eukaryota; kingdom Metazoa; phylum Chordata; class Mammalia; order Artiodactyla; family Cervidae; genus Muntiacus; species Muntiacus reevesi. The sequence goes on along the minus strand of NC_089270.1, from coordinate 26,415,002 downwards.
CCTATGTGACTGCTCTTTCCTAACAGAAGAAGAGAAGTCAGCGTTCTGAGTTTCTCAACTCAGTGGTTTGGAAGCCTTTGAACAACTTTCAGATTTTCTGGGTTAAAACATTGAAAAGCTTTGGGGCAGTGGTGCACAGAGGCATGTTTAATTGCCTGGGGGAGGCTTGTTCTGTAGCATTTGCTGACTTTTCTGGTGTAAATCCTAAAAGATGATGCTGTGAAAGTGCTGCACTCAATATGCCAGCAAATTTGGAAAACTCAGCAGTGGACTCAGGACTGGAAAAGGTCAGTTTTCATTCCAATCCCAAAGAAAGGCATGCCAAAGAATGCTCAAACTACCACACAATTGCACTCATCTCACACGCTAGCAAAGTAATTCTCAAAATTCTCCAAGCCTGGCTTCAATAGTACATGAACAGGAACTTCCAGATGTTCAACCTGCGTTTAGAAAAGGCAGAGGAACCAGAGATCAAATTGCCAACATCCACTGGATGATCAGAATATCAAGAGAATCTACTTCTGCTTTATTGACTATGTCAAAGCCTTTGACTGTGTGGATCACAACAAATTATGGAAAATTCTTCAAGAGATGGGAATACCAGACCACCTGACCTGCCTCTTGAGAAATCTGTATGTAGATCAGGAAGCAACAGTTAGAACTGGACATGGAACAACAGACTGGTTCCAAACTGGGAAAGGAGTACTCAAGGCTGTATATTGTCCCCCTGCTTATTTAACTTATATGCAAAGTACATCATGAGAAATGCTGGACTGGATTAAGTACAAGCTGGAATCAAGATTGCCAGGAGAAATATCAATAACCTCAGATATGCAGATGACACTACCCTTATGGCAGAAAGCAAAGAAGAACTAAAGAGCCTCTTGGTGAAAGTGAAAGAGAAGAGTGAAAAAGTTGGCTTAAAACTCAACATTCCAAAAACTAAGATCATGGCATCCGATCCCATCACTACATGGCAAATAGACAGGGAAACAGTGGAAACAGTGGCAGACTTTATTTTGGGGGCTCTGAAATAACTGCAGATGGTGGCTGTTGCCATGAAACTAAAAGATTCTTGCTCCTTGGAAGGAAAGTTATGGTCAACCTAGACAGCATATTAAAAAGCAGAGTGTGCCAACAAATGTCTGTTTAGTCAAGGCTATGTTTTTTCCAGTAGTTATGTATGGATGTGAGAGTTGGACTATAAAGAAAGCTGAGCACTGAAGAATTGATGCTTTTGTTTAGTCAAAGCTATGTTTTTTCCAGTAGTCATGTATGGATGTGAGAGTTGGACTATAAAGAAAGCTGAGCACTGAAGAATTGATGCTTTTGAACTGTGGTGCTGGAGAAGACTCTTGAGAGTCCCTTGGACTGCAAGGAGATTCAAACAGTCCACCCTAAAGGAAATTAGTCCTGAATATTCATTGGAAGGACTGATACGGAAGCTGAAACTCCAATACTTTGGCCACCTGATGCGAAGAACAGACTCTTTGGAAAAGACCCTGATGCTGGGCAAGATTGAAGGTGGGAGGAGAAGGGGATCACAGAGGGTGAGATGGTTGGACAGCATCACTGACTCAATGGACATGAGTTTGGGTAAACTCCGGGATTTGGTGATGGACAGGGAAGCCTGCCGTGCTGCAGTCCTTGGGGTTGCAAAGAGTCAGATACAACTGAGTGACTCAACTCTGCTGAACTGATTATATATATATTCTTTTTCAGATTCTTTTCCATTATAGGTTATTACAAGATACAGAATATAGTTCCATGTTATTTCTACTTTAATGTGTTTGTTTTTGATGCTATACAAAAATGAGAGCATTGTATACATAGTTTAAACCTTGCGTTTTTTCTGTTAGCAGCATACATAATGGGTGTTTTTTCAATGAACTCGTTTAGCTCTATATAGTTCATTTTAATGGATGCTTAAAATTCCAAGTAATAATTTGGAAATGATGCTATTTAGATGGTTTCATTTTTTCCATGCTATTACAAGCATGCTGACTGAAATAAGCAGCTTGATCAGGAGGAGATAAGTGGTTAAGTTTGGCAATTTCTTGGGGGAGAGGTGTTTTGAGTTCAAATTCTGGCCTGCTACCTACTCTCTGTGTGACTTTAAGTTATTTATCCTCTAAATTTCATAATCTGCACATTAAGGTTGATAATAACAGCACCTATTATTGTCTTAAGGAATAATTAAATTAACATGCATGCTTAACACAATACCTGGTACACAAGAAGTGCTCAATAAATGTTAGTTCCCATTCTATGTACCTTTACACACTCAGAGTAGGTAGCTGATCAGTTTTCTAGACCCTTAAACATGAGTCAAAATACATACAATCAGCTCTGGGAAACTTCTGCCTATCTCCAACACTCTGTGTTTGAAGGTATTCCTAGAGCCATACCTGAAGTATGCATGCCTCACAGTTTGATAATGTCAGATTGCCCCCAGCCCTCAAGGTCGTGCCATTTTGAATTCCAGCCAACACTAGAGATTGGCCATCTTTTTTTAAATTGGAGTATTGTTACTTCACAACGTTGTATTAGTTTCTGTTGTACAACATGAATCAGCTGTGTGTGTGTGTGTGTATCCTCTCTTTCTGACCACCCTCCCACCCATTCCTCCATCCCACCCACCCACCCCTCCACCCCACCTCTCTAGGTCACCACAGACCGCTGAGCTGAGCTCCCTGTGCTATATACAGCAGCTTCCCACTAGCTGTCTATTCCACACATGGTAGTGTATTTATGTCAATGCTACTGTCCCAGTTCATCCTTTCCTCGCCTTCCCCCTCTGTGTCTGCATGTCTGTTTTCTACATCTGCATCTCTACTCCTGTCCTGCTAATAGGGTCATCTGTACCATTTTTCTAGATTTCACATATATGTGTTAATATGCAATGTTTATTCTTTTCTTTCTGAGCTCCTTCACTCTGTATGACAGACTCTAGGTTCATCCACATCACTACAAAAGACCTAATTTCGTTCCTTTTTGTGACTGAGTAATATTCTATTGTAGATATGTACCACTTTTAAAATGTTACCAGTTTGTCATAATGCCTGTGATAAGGCTTGATTCAGCCAAAGAACAAGTCATCCAGGAGTTAACAGGACTGAAAATTTCAGAACCATGAAGAAAGGGGCAGAGGAAATGGAGATGAGAATCTCTTATGTCTCTTTAACAGAGAACTTCAACCTTGAGAAGGCAGATTGCCACTACCACACATTTAGGGTTTCTCTAAATAGGGTTTTCCAATAAGACACCTTTTTTCTCTCATTCTTATCTACAGTTGGTGTACCTTGTCTAGAGGCAGAGACAAGGCACAAGTGACTTGGGATGACTTTGCTAGCGCATCTGTACCACATGCATGCAGGTCGAGACCATCCCACTAAGAGCTGCCTCCGATAGGAGTAACTTGGTACCATCTCCTTCCCTTGTTCTCCCAGGTACTCTTTGCCAAGTTAGGTTGGCCTGTCACTCATCAGACCTCCCACATGTATAGCTCTTCACTTCTATTTTGTAAATAGAAGTGGTAACCGAAGCATCTTATCTTTGTGCAGAATGACGGAATAATGAAGTCGCTCAGTTGAGTCCAGTTCTTTGCAACCCCATGGACTATAACCTTCCAGGCTCCTCCATCCATTGGATTTTCCAGGCAAGAATACCAGAATGGATTGCCATTTCCTTCTCCAGGGAATCTTCTCGAGCCAAGGATCAAATCTGGGTCTCCCACATTGCAGGCAGAGTCTTTACCATCTGAGCCACCAGGGAATCCCTGAAGCATAAAGAGTGAGAAAGAACTGTATTTCCCAGCATGTGCCTCAGAAAGTCTAAACTGTGTTCACAGACCTAATCCCATGATGTAGTGTTGCATTTGAATGCTTTTTGGAAATCCAGTATCACCTGAGAAAGAAGACTATACTCTGCTGAGGTCAAGATATGGTTTGCAAAGTAAATGTGATCATTTGTCAAATAGTATAACCTCCTTTCTCCTAGGAATGTGGCAATATTGTTCTGGATAATGTAGAGCCTTAATTAATACATCAAGTGAAAGTGTTAGTTGCTCAGTCACATCCTACTCATTGCAATGCCATGGGTGTAACCTTCTAGGTTCTTCTGTCCATGGAATTCTCCAGGCAAGAATACTGGAGTGGGTTGCCATTCTCTTCTCCAGCGGATCTTCCCCACCCAGGGATCAAACCCACGTGCCTCATGTCTGCATTGGCAAATGGATTCTTTACTAGTGCCACCTGAGAAGCCCAGATAATCTGTAGATTACAAATATAGGCAAAGATAAATACATTCTCTTTGTGGCCTAGATTATCTGTTATGCACTGTAAGAACTAATTGGATTTTTAAAAAATCTAGAAAAATGGTACAGATGAACCTATTTGCAAAGCAGAAATAGAGACACAGACAGAGAGAACAAATGTATGGATCCTAAGTGAGGAAAGAGGGGCAGGGTGGATTGGAAGATTGGATTGACATGTATACACTGCTGATGCTATGTATAAAACATAAGCAGCAAGAACCTGCTGTAGGGCAGAGGGAGCTCTCCTCAGGGCTGCAGTGACCGACAGAGGAAGGAAATTCAACACAGAGGGTGGACATGCATACAACAGCTGATTCACTTTGCTATTTAGCAGAAACTAACGTGAAGAAAGCTGAGCACTGAAGAATTGATGCTTTTGAACTGTGGTGTTGGAGAAGACTCTTGAGAGTCCCTTGGACTGCAAGGAGATCCAACCAGTCCATCCTAAAGGAGATCAGTCCTGGGTGTTCATTGGAAGGACTGATGCTGAAGCTGAAACTCCAGTACTTTGGCCACCTCATGCGAAGAGTTGATTCATTGGAAAAGACCCTGATGCTGGGAGGGATTGGGGGCAGGAGGAGAAGGGGATGACAGAGGATGAGATGGCTGGATGGCATCACCCACTCGATGGGCATGAGTTTGAGTAAACTCCGGGAGCTGGTGATAGACAGGGAGACCTGGCGTGCTGCGATTCATTTTAATATCATTCTGTATGTCCACAGGGAACTAAAAATAAGACAGAGGAGCAAATAAATCATTTAAAATTAAAAGGAATATTCTCCTTCTGATTTGGGGAAATTCATTTCTGTAGAGATAACAGAAAAGGATGCTTTTATCAATATTTTGATACTTTGAGCCAGACTCTGCCTCAAAGCCAGATTCTGTGTAAAAATACACAGAGACTCTTATTTTTAGGAAAAAAAATTGAGGAACTTCTTACAACACAAGGCATCTAACAATTCCCACCATGCTCTATTTATTTTTTCTCCAAAGTCCCCTTTGAAGTTCATTGTGGCCCAGCACAAATAAGAGATAAAGTGAGGCGATAAGGGTCCAGATTGAGATGAATGGCGGCCTCTGTACCAGCCTCCGGTATCAGGCAACCAAAAAATACTAAAACTTTTCTACGATTTACCAAAACTCAACAACACAAATGGAGGAAATGCCTGAAAAGAAGCAGAGACTGAGCTGAGATTTCTTCAATGGTACAAATGTTCTACAAAGATAAACATATCCTGTTGTAATTTTAAATGCTTATCTTTCTCTGGAGTCACTGAACATTGAGACAGTGGAGACTAGGTTTCTTTCTAGTCAGAATGTGTATTATTGGACATCAGTACCAGTGGAAAAAAAACTTGTATTTCTCCCAAGCCGGTAGAAAACGGTGTCCTCTTGTATGTAGAGTTTCAAAGGCATGTGAACTCTCTGACTCTCTAAAAAGCAACTGAGAAAAATATCCACATGAATCCAGCTAATTTCTTTATGTTGTAGGATATCTGAAAAGCAAATCAAAACAAAAAAAGACATTTTAATATCCCCACCCTTGCCTGACTGTAATTATAACCCGTTGTTCTGGGAACCCTGCTCTTGTGTAATTCCATCTCATACGTGGATGCCAAGCTCCTAATCCACAGAAAACGAACACTTGAAGAATTCAAATATATGTGCAGATTCAATTTCAGAGAGGGTTCGAAGATCTCCAAGGAGTTCCAGGCATAATCCTGAACCCTAGGGAATGAAAAAATGCTTAAGTTACTATCTTGTTGTAGAAGAAATAGATTCTATCAATAGAAACAGAGATTCAAATCATTACAATTCAGTGCAAGATGCAGTGAAAACATCTAAAGTGCTAATTAATACCAACATTTGTGAGCTATGAAGTTAAAAATAAAGACTAATGCCACAGACTGAAATTGAAGAAAGTGGAGGAAACCAATAGATCATTCAGGTATGACCTAAATCAAATCCCTTATGACTATACAGTGGAAGTGTGAAATAGATTTAAGGGACTAGATCTGATAGACAGAGTGCCTGATGAACTATGGATGGAGGTTTGTGACATTGTATAGGAGACAGGGATCAAGACCATCCCCATGGGAAAGAAATGCAAAAAGGCAAAATGGCTGTCTGAAGAGGTCTTACAAATAGCTGTGAAAAGAAGGGAAGCAAAAAGCAAAGGAGAAAATGAAAGATATTCCCATTTGAACGCAGAGTTCCAAAGAATAGCAAGGAGAGATAAGAAAGCCTTCCTCAGTGATCAATGCAAAGAAAGAGAGAAAAACAACAGAATGGGAAAGACTAGAGATCTCTTCAAGAAAATCAGAGATAACAAGGGAACATTTCATGCAAAGTTGGACTCAATAAAGGACACAAATGGAAGGGACCTAACAGAAGCAGAAGGTATTAAGAAGAGGTGGCAAGAATACACAGAACTGTACAAAAAGATCTTCATGACCCAGATAATCATGATGGTGTGGTCACTCACCTAGAGCCAGACTTCCTGGAATGTGAAGTCAAGTGGGCCTTAGGAAGCATGACTATGAACACAGCTAGTGGAGGTGGTGGAATTCCAGTCGAAGTATTTCAAATCCTGAAAGATGATGCTGTGAAAGTGCTGCACTCAATATGCCAGCAAATTTGGAAAACTCTGCAGTGGCCACAGGATTGGAAAAGGTCAGTTTTCATTCCAATCCCAAAGAAAGGCAATGCCAAAGAATGTTCAAACTATCGCACAATTGCACTCATCTCACAGGTTAGTAAAGTAATGCTTAAAATTCTCCAATCCAGGCTTCAGCAATATGTGAACCGTGAACTTCCAGATGTTCAAGCTGGTTTTAGAAAAGGCAGAGGAACCAGAGATCAAATTGCCAACATCCGCTGGATCATCAAAAAAGCAAGAGAGTTCCAGAAAAATATCTATTGCTGCTATATTGACTATGCCAAAGACTTTGACTGTGTGGATCACAACAAACTGGGAAATTCTGAAAGAGATGGGAATACCAGACCACCTGACCTGCTTCTTGAGAAACCTGTATGCAGATCAGGAAGCAACAGTTAGAACTGGACATGGAACAACAGACTGGTTCCAAATAGGAAAAGGAGTATGTCAAGGCTGTATATTGTCACCCTGCTTATTTAACTTCTATGCAGAGTACATCATGAGAAACGCTGGGCTGGAGGAAGCACAAGCTGGAATCAAGATTGCCAGGAGAAATATCAATAACCTCAGATATGCAGATGGCACCACCCTGATGGCAGAAAGTGAAGAAGAACTAAAGAGCCTCTTGATGACAGTGAAAGAGAAGAGTGAAAAAGTTGGCTTAAAGCTCAACATTCAGAAAACTAAGATCATGGCATCTGGTCCCATCACTTCATGACAGATAGATGGGGAAACAGTGTCAGACTTTATTTTTTTGGGTTCCAAAATCACTGAAGATGGTGATTGCAGCCATGAAACTAAAAGATGCTTACTCCTTGGAAGGAAAGTTTGACCAACCTAGACAGCATATTAAAAAGCAGAGACATTACTTTGCCTAGAAAGGTCTGTCTAGTCAAGGCTATGGTTTTTCCAGTGGTCAAGTATGGATGTGAGAGTTGGACTGTAAAGAAAGCTGAGTGCCAAAGAATTGATGCTTTTGAACTGTGGTGTTGGAGAAGACTCTTGAGAGTCCCTTGGTCTGCAAGGAGTTCCAACCAGTCCATCCTAAAGGAGATCAGTTCTGAGTGTTCATTGGTAGGACTGATGTTGAAGTTGAAACTCCAATACTTTGGCCACCTGATGCAAACAGCTGACTCATTTGAAAAGATCCTGATGTTGGGAAAGATTGAGGGCAGGAGGAGAAGGGGACGACAGAGGATGAGATGATTGGATGGCATCACCGACTCGATAGACAAGGGTTTGGGTGGACTCCAGGAGTTGGTGATGGACAGGGAGGCCTGGCATGCTGCAGTTCATGGGGTCGCAAAGAATGGGACACGACAGAGCGGCTGAACTGAATGCCCACTTGGAAAAGGTTTTGCCTTCCTTTTCTGAAGACAGAACCCCCAATTTTCATGGTTTTGAATAGCTTTAATTGAACTCTGATTGTATGGAACACACACTAATTGTTTGAAAAATTTAGGACATATGATGAACAGCAGCATTCCCAGTTAAATCTTTGGCACAGCCCACAGTCAAGATGTTAGGTTTAACTGAATTTACCATTGGGTTGTATTAACCACAAATATGAAACAAAGAGATTTTCCCAATGCAGGACCCAGAGAACATTGCTCTCCTCTTATGGGAGATCTAGTTGCAGGTCCTTATTTTCACCAGAGGGCTTGTTTTCCCTTTAAACCTCTGAGAAGTACAATGGCTGGAACGGCTTTCCTTTCTTGGTCCCACTCGCTGCTGCAGGCTCTCAGATGGCAGTGCATGGCGATATGGCCAACAGTCAGGGGAGATCAGCTGTCAGAGCTATGCCGTGGTTGTTAGTCTGCATATATGTTAAAGAATGTCCATTGGTCTTTGTAACCTTGGAAATAAGCAAATAACACAAGAAGTAAAGACCCTTACAGTGTTTTCACTTAAAGCAATACAAATGTCTTTAATAAACATTTTTTTTTTATTAAAACTCCAAGATGACATTCCTGCTTTCCTTTCACTTGGCCTCTGCATTTATGTCTCTATTTTAGTATAAAATATTCTATGACAGCCATAATTTGGCTAATGCTCCCTGGGGACCTACGAAGTGCCAGGGATGGCTCAGAAATAGGCACCATTGGTGTAATAATTCATTGAGAAGGGTCTTGAGTGGCTTGAGACTGAGAAGGATCCTTATCTAGTCTAAGGGCAGTATTTGGGAGCCTGGGAGAGGGTAATGCCAGTATATTTGCTGAGATTGGTTTTTTGTTTGTTTCTTTTAGGAAATTTTCTGGGTTTTTTTTGGTTTTGGCCACTTTTGTCATAATTAATAGGCAAAGTTGAAACAAGAAAATTATACTCTAGTAGTCTAAAAACATTTGTGCATTCATCCATTTGTTCATTTGTTTATTTATACATTCATCCTCAGATATTTCATGTTTATCTATTATAAATGAAGTAGAAAATATTAAAAGAAGAGAGAGGAATGAAATTATTCTGTGCAAGAAGAATAGAAGATGCAATGTTTGCCTGGGAAGAATATATAATCTAATTAACATCAAGTGCGTGTGAGTGTGTGTGTGTGTGTGTGTGTGTGTGTGTGTATTCAGCAAGAGGAGAAAATATCTACAAGTTTCAGCAAATGTAGAACGAAGGAGAAATTAATGTGGTACAGATTGTTATTATTTAGTAACAGCATTATCTTTCTCATAAGAGCTACTACAGAGTTCACACTTGTTATGTAGGCTAGAAATGTCAAAGTGATGAACACTGTAAAATTATAAAGACAAATGTACACAGATACACCAGTAAATTGTGTGTATTGTCAAAAGTAGTCTTCAAAATGACTTGTTAATAACTTTAATTCTTCTTTTCCTTTTGTGCTTGGTATGCTATTCTTTACCTGCTTTCCTTGGTCTTTACATTCCTCACTAATACAAACAAAAAACATTCCTTGTTAACCCACATGTTGATAAATGCCAACTACTGTACCTAAGTCAACAAAGGGTTATGTGAAGAAGACTCAAATCCAGCTTGTGTTCATTGTTAATAAACAAGTTTCTCTATAGTTCAATCTTATTGTGTTGCATAAAGCCAACTTTTTATTGATTGCTTTCCATAATTTTCTTGACAAAGACAGAATGGAAAATTATTGAGCCATGGAAAGATAACTCTTGTAAACAGTCTAACCTTGTCCCCAGCCTTCTGTTTAAATTCTTCCTTTAATGGTGAATTCCCTCCATTTATAGACATACAGGGTCTTGAGCAAACAATACTTTATACATATATACATATAAATATACATACACACATATGTGCATATTTGTATGTGCTCTGTGCTGTACTTAGTTGCTCAGCCGTGTCCAACTCTTTGTGACTCCATGGACTGACGCCCACCAGCTTTCTCCATCCATGTGGGTTCTGCAGGCATGAATGCTGGAGTGGGTTGCCACGCCTTCCTCCAGGGGATCTTCCCAACCCAGGGATTGAACCCTGGTCTCCCGCATTGTAGGTGGATTCTTTACCATCTAAGCCACCAGGGAAGCCCACGTATATGTAAATATAAATATTCATGAGAAGAAAAGCCTGTAAATAGCACTCTCAACTTACGTGTGTAACTTTTCTTGAACATTAACATTCTGCTGACAACATATATCATACATATGCTAATTCTCACCTTTGTCAATCTTTATTTCCATTAGTTAATTTATCTGCAATGCATTTTGGTATTATTTCCAAAATAGCCAAGCATTTGCCTCTGATTTGTTTTCTCTCAAAAATTAAATGCATGACATTTCTCTGGGGAAACAATGTATATTTAAACTCTTGGCTTGGATAGTAGGAGTTGATACTGGAAATTCCTGGAAAACTACCTATGACTGAAGGGCATATATAAACTGAAGGACAGACAAATGCCCTATCTCTTGGAAATGTTTATTTCTGAATATAAACTTTGAAATTGAATCGGTGAAGGCAGAGCTGTCCCTTCTGCAAGACTATTTGAGTTACAACTAGGTCCATAAACCTGAAATGAACCAATGATTTTCTTAAAACATGTCTCTATAGCCAGGAAGGGTAGGAATAGGAAGACTTCATCTTTTTTTCTTGCTGATCCTGGTAGTGGTTCTATTTTTTAACCTTGCTTTCTGGTTATTTTCCAAGGAAGCCGGTTCACATTGCTTTCTCCTTGCTCAACTCAGTTTGGAGTCACACGTGCATCTGACAGGGCTTTCCAGGTGATGCTAGTGGTAAAGAACTTGCCTGAAATGCAGGAAGCGTAAGAGGTGCGCATTTAATCCCTGGGTCAGGAAGTTCCCCTGGGAGAGGAAATGGCAACCCTCCAGTATTCTTGCCTGGAAAATTCCATGGACAGAGGAACCTGGCGACTACAGTCCGTGGGGTCACAAAGAGTCAGACATGACTGAGGCAACTTAGCACGCATGATTCTGACAATCATTGAATTTACATTTGCACTGCTCAACAAATAAGGCTGTATTCATTCATCTATTCCTTCCTTTATCATTTGCCCATTCATTACACAAACATTTATTGAAGAATTTATGTTTTCTGGCATTGAACTAAATCTGAGCTTATAAAGAAAATTAAGACATTTTTGAAGAAGTGATTTTGGAATTTTTGAATTTTTCTTCTTTAAAATGTTTTGGTATTTTAGATGTGCTATTCAGTTTTATTATCTGGCATTTTATGCGTCATTTGGCTATATAATTCAAAGCATTGTACTTCAGGTTGACTATTTTTGTGACTGCCTTAAAACTTGAACTCATAATGTAGTCGTTGTCTCCAAAAGATGAATTGATATTGACTGGCTACTAATTGCTGAGCTTGGGAAAGTACATTATCTCGTTTAATCCTCACAACACTTAGGTGAGGTAGTACAGTTATTACCCTTATTTATTATCCCTGATGCCTCAAATGGTAAAGAATCCACTTGCAATGCAGGAGATGCAGGAGATATAGATTTGATTCTTGAGTAGGGAAGATCCCCTGGAGGAGGAAATGGCAACCTATTCCAGTATTCTTGCCTGAGAAATCCCATGGACAGAAAAACTTAGCGGGTTACAGTCCATGGGGTCACAAAGAGTCAGACTGAGCACACTTGAATGCATTATCTGTAGAATCCCTACTTCACAGATGAAAAGCAGAGATTCAGGGAGGTTAGTTAATTTGCTGATAATTAACAACTAATAATTGTCAGAGCTTGAGCTTAATTTTGGTCTATTGGACTCTAAAACTATCTCTTGGACCGTATCATTAGCTTCCAGAGTCAGTTACACTTGAGTCTTCAATATACTGAGGAAATTTATCAAAATGTTATTTTCAACCTCAACTAGCTGCAGAAGGATAAATTATTCCCACTTAAACAATTTAAGGTGTTTTAACTGCACAAGTACAAGGAATGTGTGGTCTGCAGATCCTAAATATCCTCTGTCCCAAATGCCAAACAAAAAATCTCTACCACTTGGGAAACAAGGGAATTCTCATTTGAGTTTGCTAGACAGCATCATGTGAGGAAGGGAGGCAGCTGCCATTGGTAAGCCTTTGGTAAGCCTTACCGAAGGAAAAACTAAAAAGGGCTTGCCTTGCAAAAGGATGTTGAAGCAACAATTAGAACTAATACATGTAGAAGTGGGTACACTTACATTTTGTGTACAGCAATATTCAGAGTAGAACTGTGGTAAGAACACAGACTCCGGAATTAGAAAAGCTTGCTTTCCAAAGTAAGTGCTTTTTCACTTACTGGCCTTGAAAGTGAAAATGAAAGTCGCTCAGTCGTGTCCAACTCTTTGCAACCCCATGGACTATACAGCCCACGGAATTCTCTAGCCCAGAATACTCGAGTGGGCAGCCTTTCCCTTCTTCAGGGGATCTTCTCAACCCAGGGATCGAACCCAGGTCTTCAACATTGCAGGCAGATTCTCTACCAACTGAGCTACAAGGGAAGCCCAAGAATACTGGAGTGGGTAGCCTATCCCTTCTCAAGCAGATCTTCCCAACCAAGAAATCGAAACGGGGTCTCCTGCATTGCAGGCGGATTCTTTATCAACTGATCCATTAGGGAAGCCCCCTTATTAGCCGTGTAAATGTAAAATTTCCCACTCTCTGTCAGTTAAAACTCTTTTCCTATCAGTATAATAAATAGCTACCTTATAGATTATTGTGAAGATTAAATGAAATATTAACTGTGAAATTCCCCAAACATGGTGTAACATAGAGTAAACCTTCAACAGTGTTATTTCCATTGCTACTGATGTACTTAGTGTTTTTGAGCATGGATCTGCATTTTATTACTTGTCACCCCAGAAAAGATAATAATCCAATATCAGAACCTGTGTGAGTGGTCCCCAGGTTATTCTCATCTTCTTCTCACTGTGCTTCAGCTTCCCTGACCTTCTTACAGCTCTTAAAGTTACCAGGGTCTCTCCCTCCTTAATTATCTCCTATAGGCCTATCACTTCCCATTCTCCATGTCCTGTCCAGGCTCCTCTGACTCTTCAGGCCTCATCTGAAATGTCACTTTCTCAGACATCATACTTGACCACAGACCTCCAGGCTCATAGTTATCCATGTTACATGCTCTTTCTGCCTTTTATTATGGACATATCAACCTCCATCACTGGGTGAACCAATTCTTCAAAATGAGTTTTCTTTTATATGATATACAAATACTTGTTTTTTATATGAGATTATTTATATGTTATATAAATAAGCATAGACATCACCAGATAGTCAATACTAAAATCAGATTGATTATATTCTTTGCAGCCAAAGATGGAGAAACTCTATACAGTCAGCAAAAAGAAGACCAGGAGCTGACTGTGGCTCAGATAGTGAACTCCTTATTGCCAAATTCAGAGTTAAATTGAACAAAGTAGGGAAAACCACCAGAACATTCAGGTAAGACATGATTATACAGTGGAAGTGACAAATAGATAAAAGGTATTAGATCTGGTAGACAGAGTGTCTGAAGAACTATGGACAGAGGTTCATGACATTGTACAGGAAGCAGTGATCAAGATCACCCGCAAGAAACAGAAATGCAAAAAGGCAAAATGGTTATCTGACGAGGTCTTACAAATTGTTGAGAAAAAAAGAGAAGCTAATGGCAAAGAAGAAAAAGAAAGATATCCATTTGAAAGCAGAGTTCCAAAGAATAGCAAGGAGAGATAAGAAAGTCTTCTTCAGTGATCAATGCAAAGAACTAGAGGAAAACAATAAAATGGGAAAGACTGGAGATCCCTTCAAGAAAATTAGAGATAACAAGGGAATATTTCATGCAAAGATGAGCCCAATAAAGGAAAGAAATGGTATGGACCTTACAGAAGCAGAAGATATCCAGAAGACATGGCAAGAATACACAGAAGAACTATACAAAAAAGATCTTCATGACCCAGATAACCATGATGGTGTGATCACTCACCTAGAGCCAGACATCCTGGAATATGAAGTCAAGTGGGCCTTAGGAAACATGACTGTGAACACAGCTAGTGGAGGTGATGGAATTCCAGCTGAGCTATTTCAAATCCTAAAAGATGATGCTATGAAAGTGTTCCACTCAATATGCCAGCAAATTTGGAAAACTCAGCAGTGGTCACAGGACTGGAAAAGGTCAGTTTTCATTCCAATCCCAAAGAAAGGCAATGCCAAAGAGTGTTCAAACCACTGCACAATTACACTCATCTCACAGGCTAGGAAAGTAATGCTCAAAATCCTCCAAGCTAGGCTTCAACAGTATGTGAACCCTGAACTTCCAGATGTTCAAGCTGGATTTAGAAAAGACAGAGGAACAAGAGAATAAATTGCCAACAACCATTGGATCATCAAAAAACAAGAGAATGCCTAAAAAATTCTATTTCTGCTTTATTGACTATGCCAAAGCCTTTGACTGTGTGGATCACAACAAACTGTGGAAAATTCTTAAAGAGATGCAAATGCTAGACCACCTGACCTGCATCCTGAGAAATTGGTATGCAGGTCAAGAAGCAACAGTTAGAACTGGACATAGAACAACAGACTGGTTCCAAATAGGGAAAGGAATACTCAAGGCTGTATATTGTCCCCTTGCTTATTTAACTTATATGCAGAGAACATCATGAGAAATACTGGACTGAATGAAACACATGCTGGAATCAAGATTGCCAGGAAAAATATCAATAACCTCAGATATGCAGATGGCACCACGCTTATGCCAGAAAACGAAGAGGAACTAAAGAGGCTCTTGATGAAAGTGAAAGAGGAGAGTGACAAAGTTGACTTAAAGCTCAACATTCAAAAAATGAAGATCATAGCATCTGTTCCATCACTTCAAACAATGGAAACAGTGAGAGATTTTGTGTTTTGGGGGCTCCAAAATCACTGCAGATGGTGACTGTAGCCATGAAATTAAAAGATGCTTGCTCCTTGGAAGAAAAGCTATGATCAACCTAGGGAGTTTATTAAAAAGCAGAGACATAACTTTGCGACAAAGGTCCGTCTAGTCAAAGCTATGGTTTTTCCAATAGTCATGTATGGATGTGAGAGCTGGACTATAAAGAAAACTCAGCACTGAAGAATTGATGCTTTTGAACTGTGGTGTTGGAGAAAACTCTTGAGAGTCCCTTGGACTGCAAGGAGATCAAACTAGTCAATCCTAAAGGAAATCAATCCTGAATATTAATCGGAAGGACTGATGCTGAAGCTGAAACTCCAAAACTTTGGCCTCCTGATGCGAAGAACTGACTCATTGGGAAAGACTGCTAGTACTGTTAGTTACTGTTAACTAACAGCTAACATTGCTAACTGCTAATTAACACTGTTAATTAACACAGTTAACACTGCTAACTGTTAACTAACACTGTTAACATTGTTAGTCTGTTACAGCGGTACAGACCTGTAATTTGGATTTCATGCAAACACTCTCTCATGCAGTGAACTGCTTTTTTAAATTGGGTTATTCACCTTGCTGCATTAGAACATTCTGGTTCAATATTTTTCTATATTGAACTTACTTCTAGGGAAGCTGAACTGAATTTGAAGAATACTGCAGTCTTAAGAATGTTAATTAAGAAAAATAAATGTAAGCATTCAGTATTCTTGGAAGAGTTCCTTCCTACCATGATTTAATAATCATTTCACAGGTATGGTTTTCCTTTTCTACCAAGTTCTATAAGTTATCATCTGGTTAGTTATTTCTGATGGTTTGATGAAAGGGCTACAACAGAATATTCACTCTTCATTTTAATACTAGGTATATATACTACTGGATAAATTATTTGATGTATCAAGTGATTACTGGCTTGTTTATGTGTTCTATCTAAGAAATTTTTACGTGGCAGCACCATTTTTTCCAAAAATATTTATTCATTTCATGTCTCTGTGTCACATTTTGGTAATTCTTGCAACGTTTCAAGCTTTCTCATTGTTCTTATATTTGTTATGGTCATCTATGCTCAGTGATCTTTCCTGTTGCTCTTATTATATCTCACTGAAGGTTTAGAGGATATTTTTAGCAGTAAAGATTTTTTTATTTTTTTTTTAATCTTTTGGCCATGCTGCATGGCATGTAGGATCTTAGTTCTCTGACCAGGGTTCAAACTCCTGCCTCCTGCATTGGCAGCATGGAGTCTTAACCACTGGATCACCAAGGAAATCTCAGAAGTAAAGTATTTTTTAATTGAGTTGTGCATACTGGTTTCCCAGGTAGCACCAGTGGTAAAGAACCTGCCTGCCAATGTAGGAGACAAGAAACACGGGTTTGATCCTTGGGTTGGGAAGATCCCCTGGAGGAAGAAATGGGAACCCACACCAGTATTCTTGCCTGGAGAATCCCACAGACAGGGTAGCCTGATGAGCTATGTTCCATGGGGTTGCAAAGAGTCAGGCATGACTGAAGTGACAGCACACAGCACATATTGGTTTTGGACATAATGCTTTTGCACACTTAATGCTGTAGTGTAAATACAAATTTTTATTTAACTTATCTAAATTAAATTAAATTATTGACTGCTTATTTAACTTATATGCAGAGTGGATCATCCAAAACGCCAGGCTGGCTGAAGCACAAACTGGAATCAAGATTGCCGGGAAGAATGTCAATAACCATATATATGCAGATGACTCCACCCTTATGGCAGAAAGCAAAGAAGAACTAAAGAGCCTCTTGATGAAAGTGAAAGAGGAGAGTGAAAAGGTTTGCTTAAAACTCAACATTCAGAAAACTAAGATCATGGCATCTGGTCCCATCACTTCATGGCAAATAGGGAAACAGTGGAAACAGTGAGAGACTTTATTTTGGGGGGCCCCAAAATCACTGCAGTTGGTGACTACAGTCAGGAAATTAAAGACACTTGCTCCTTGGAAGAAAAGCTATGACCAAAAAAAAAAAAGAAAGAAAGAAAAGCTATGACCAATCTAGACAGCATTTTAAAAAGCAGAGATATTACTTTGCCAGCAAAGGTCCATGTAGTCAAAGCTATGATTTTTCCAGCAGTCGAGTCTGGATGTGAGAGTTGGACTGTAAAGAAAGCTGAGCGCCGAAGAATCGATGCTTTTGAACTGTGGTATTGGAGAAGACTCCTGAGAGTCCCTTGGAGTGCAAGGAGACCCAACCAGTCTCTCCTAAAGGAAATCAATCTTGAATATTCATTGGAAGGACTGATGCTGAAGTTGAAACTCCAATACTTTGGCCACCTGATTCAAAGAACTGACTTATTGGAAAAGACCCTGATCCTGGGAAAGATTGAAGGCAGGAGGAGAAAGGGATGACAGAGGATGAGATGGTTTGATGGCATCACTGACTCAACAGACATGAGTCTGAGCAAGCTCCGGGAATTGGTGATGGACAGGGAACCCTGGCATGCTGCAGTCCATTTGGTAGCAAAGAGTTGAACACTACTGAGAAAGTGACCTGAACTGAACTGAAACACAAATTTTATATGCACTGGGAAGCCGAAATATTTATGTGACTCACTTTTTTGTGATATTCACTTTATTGCAATGGTCTGGAACTAAGTCATCAATATCTCCTAAGCACATATTATATATATTATTACACAATGCCTACTATATATTTATTATATGTAATATTTACTTATATATAGAAGATGGCATATATATATATATATATATATATATATATATATATATATATACATACGATTCTTTGGTTCTGTTTCTTTGGAGAACTTAACAAAAGTGTGTATTACAGACTTAATATTGTCAATGAATAAATGACACATGATAGTATTTTGAAACTATTTAGTTAAAAATGTATCTGTGTGTCTCCCGAGGCTTAACCTTTATGTGGTTCTGACTTTAAATCACTTAGTCCTTGTTTCATTACCCTAAGTTTTTTCTAAAGCCATAAAGCCCACCACAAATCTGTTTTCCATTAATCACTTATGAATTAACAAGTAAAAACCTGTTTTGAAATACACCGTCCTTATTGTTATACTTTATATTTTCTCAGTCAACCTCAAAATGGCTTAACATTCCAGGTAGAACCCTGTGGCCAAATTTATTCAGACTTCAAAACTCAACAGTAATCTTTCATGTACTTCACTGCTTGATTCTTCCATTCTTTCATGCCAAAAACAATTGAATAAAATCAGGCAATGGTTAAGCCTAAGGACAGTGAAGAATTGTACAGTGATAGACATTTCCTTGGAAAATCTCTCCAAGATGGGTTTCAAAAAGGGGAACAGGTCCTTTATCTGTATGTTATGAAGATTCCAACTGCAAAGTCCATGCTCTGTGCAACAAACTGTGATGACTATAGGAAATCACAAGGAGAAAAAATGGGTTTCCATAATAAGTACAAAATCTGTTCTTAAAAAGCAGAATAAATGTATAGAAAACAAACTTTCAAAAAAGTAAACACAAGTACAGCCAGAGGTTTCCATTTCAGACATTTAAAAATCTTTTATTTCAGTGAATAACTACAAATCAGACAACCAAGAGAGGAAACAGAATCTGGTAATTACATAAGAATCAAGTGGTTTTATGATTTTTGAGCAATCTTAAGTATATGACACTCCTGTAACTTTGCCCATGAAAGTCAACATTTTCTCATGATACTCTATCATCTGTCTTTTAAAATATCTCAATATTAGTATTTTAACTGGCAAAAGTCAACAACTATCCCAGGATACATAAAATGTTAACACATACATAGTTTACCATGTACTTTCCATTACTCACTAAAAATTTCTCTCCCATTTGAGAAAACAAACTGTCTTCAAATAGAAATTTCCCCCCTGCAAATTGAAGTTCATTGGCATATACAGTTGAATACTCACAAGCATCCTTCCACTTAAGAGGGAAATAATGCTAAACTTCTTTTTATTTTGAAACTGTGAAAGTGTTAGTCGTTCGGTCATGTCCAACTCCTTGTGACTCCATGGACTGTAGCCCACCAGGCTCCTCTGTCCATGGAATTTCCCAGGCAAGAATACTGGAGTGGGTTGACATTTCCTCCTTCAGAGGATCTTTCCAACCTTAGGGATCGAACCCACACCTCCTGCATCGCAGGTGGATTCTTTACCATCTGAGCTACCAGGGAATACCTCTCTGTTTAAAGTTTGTTATATTCTGCTCCACTTAGGGAAATAGTTGTAGGACTAGGTGTAAGGTAATGACAGTCTTCTGTGCCCCACCTGGCTGCCTGGCAAAGTGTAGGGTGAGGGCCCTTGCACCACTCAGGGTCTATAGAGTGAGGAAGAACAGTAAATGTGAGATTGCAGCTAAGGACATGAGGTCATCAGAGCCAGAGTGAGTTTCAGGAGAAGCAGCTTTGGGGAAAAAAGGAAAGTCAGAGAACAGT
The DNA here is from genome assembly GCF_963930625.1 of Muntiacus reevesi. Classification (NCBI taxonomy): domain Eukaryota; kingdom Metazoa; phylum Chordata; class Mammalia; order Artiodactyla; family Cervidae; genus Muntiacus; species Muntiacus reevesi. Next base: position 26,395,247 of record NC_089270.1, on the reverse strand, counting down.
GAATTTGTAGTGTGGGAGAGGAGAGAGAGGAAAAGAAAAAAAAAAACAAAAAACAGTATGAGAGAGATGGAGATTAAAATTGAGAAAGATAATTGAATCTACTTAGAAATATATAACTGGAAGCCCCTAGCAGGAAAGGGACCAGAGAAGTATGTAGTCAATTTGGACATCTTTTTCTTCCTATATGGGGCTTCCCAGGTGGCCCAGTAGATAAAAAATCTGGCTGTGATGCAGGAGACATGGGTTGAATCCTTGGGTGGGGAAGATCCCCTGGAGGAGGACATGGCAACCCACTCCAGTATTCTTGCCTGGAGAATCCCATGGACAGAGGAGCCTGGCAGACTACAGTCCATGGAGTCTCATAGAGTCGGACACGACTGAAGCGACTGAAACTCTTTCTTTGTTCTCATCTTTCATGCTCTTCCTCCTTTGTCTCCTAAATAGAAGCCTTCCATTCCATTTGTGTTCATCCCTCTCTTTCCTTCCATTTCCCTCACTGAACTTCCCTTTCAGACTAGCACCTATAGTGAGCCTGTCTAGTCACATGACTTCAAGGATCTCATTCACATGGGTAAGTTACCTATTTCTAAGTCCAGGACACATCTCACTGCTTGGAGTTTATCCCTGCATTTTCTGATAGATACCTCTACCTAGATCCTACCAGCCCTTCCAAGTCAGTGTGTGCAAACCTATCTTGAGATATTTAGCACAATCAACTTTGCATTATTTCTAAATATAAGAATATCTTCTCTTCCCTGAAACTATCAGCTCCTTGTAAGAAATGAATCAGATATAGCATTAGGTCTCTTTTAATACCAGTCTCAATGCTCTACATTTTGATGATTAGTGAATCACTACAAGTTCAATGTGGGGCTTCCCAGGTGACTCAGCAGTAAAGAATCTGCCTGCAATGCAAGAGACTCGGGTTCAATCCCTGGGTCAGGAAGATCCCCCTGGAGAAGGATTATGGCAACCCACTCCAGTATTCTTGCCTGGGAAATCCCATGGACAGAGGAGCCTGACTGGCTACAGTCTGCACTATCGCAAAGAGTCAAACATGACTGAGTGACTGATCATGCCACGTCAAACAAGTTTAGTGTGCCCTAAAGGATATTTTAAAGGGCAGAAATCAAGAGTTTGTGCCACCTGGAAATGTTTGCCATAGGAATCAGGACCTGAGAAATGCCTTCATAAAAGTGATTCTCTAAAATTCTACTGTTAATAATAATAATGTTGTTGTTATTCAGTCACTAAGTCACGTCCGACTCTTTGCAACCCCACAGACTGTAGCCCGCCAGGCTCCTCTGTCCATGGAATTCTCCAGGCAAGAATCCTGGAGTGGGTTGCCATTTCCATCTCCAGGGGATCTTCTGGGATCAGGGATCAAAACCACATTTCCTGCATTGGGAGGCAGATTTTTTTACCACTGAGCCACCAGGAAAGCTCCACTAATAATAATAGCTCATATTTATCTTGCTAGTCTCTTTATACAACAATATCCCTGTGAGGCTGGTGCAGTTATCTTCATTTTACACATGTAAAATCTGTGGTTCAAAGATGCAAGTAGCTTGCCATAATCACTGCATTGCAGGCTGTCATTTTCACAGACACTGACTATTATACAATCCTTAGCATTTCCATTACCCTAGGATATCATACTCAGCCATCCTCACCAAACTAAAGCTCTGAGAGAATATAACTTAATTAAGGTGAAATCATTTTTTTCATTTTACCAGAAACGAATGTCTGTGTTCTTCTTCAGCATACAATTAACTAAACCATAGTGTATTTTGTTCTCTGAATTTGTAACTTCCAAACTTCTAGATGGTCATTTTCTGTGTAATTCAAATGGTACATTTTGATGCCTAGTACAAATTTGCTATTGATGGCACCTTAAAAGACAACTGGGAAACTTCTGTAGAATTTCCTTTGTCAGTTACTTTTACGCCCACATAAAGAACATTCAGTTGATGACCATATAATCCAGATGGAGTGTTTGTGGCTTGTTCACCATCCGTGCTTTAGGAGGAATACAGATGCAACATCTCATGTGTTTAGGCAAGAAAATGCATTAGACTCTTTTCAGCGACGTTGTTTAATTGGTTTCATGAGAAGCTGACTGAAATTAACTGGAAAGCCATAAATGTTGATAAACATTTCATGCAAGGGCACAAACATGAAATTAGATGACTTCAGAAGAATAATCATTTATCTCCTTTGAGTTAAGCTTTTAGAGTGGTGTTGTCCAATCAAAAAAAAAAAAAAACAAAAAGAGAGAGCTAAGAACGTAATTTTAAGTTTAAATTTTATAGCCACACTAAAACACATAGAAAGCAAATAGTTAAAATCATTTTGCGAAATGAGTTTTATTTAACCCAATATATCCAAATTGGCATTTAATATATAATCAATATAAAAATCACTGATAAACTGTTTTTACATCCTTTTTTCATACTGAGTCTTTCCAAACTGGTGTGTATTTCATACTTCCTGGACATGTCAATTTTGTCTAGCCACATTCCAGTGTTCCACAGCCATGTGTGAACCATGGTTAATTTCAAAACTGATGGATAACAAGGGAATGAATATACCAGATTCTATTCTTTCCTCATGCCCAGAAGAATGGCTGCCTTCAGTCTCCA